>NC_022010.1:73985013-74016303 GCF_000317375.1 Microtus ochrogaster
AGATGACCCTCCTCCATCATTTCTCCTTTTTCTGTTTAAAAAAAAGAAAGGCTTTCACTTTAACATAGTAAAATTACATATAACAAAACAGTTATCAAGTTAGAATTACAGTTACAAAATTTAGATCTATTTTATCTTTTATCATAACAATGGAAAACTATAACTATCTATTCTTTAACTCCATCAAAGACCCCAGAAGGATATAATATTATCTAAGTAAGAAACGTTCAAAACTCTAAAAATGACAGAGACATCTCGCTGTCTGGACAGTCACCCAACGTTCTTTTGTACCTTTGGGGTATCCATCTTCAGCCTACAGGCCCATAGTATGCAGCAGACATTTCCAGGAAGCAGAAAATTCCAAAGACAGTTTAGTCATTTTCTGCTGTGTCCTGCAGAATGTCTCGCAGACTCTTTTATGAATCAGGAACCCCCAAAAACCATCTCACCTTTAGGCAAGTTCATCAGTCCTCTTTCTGTGGGTTCTTTGTGTCCAGTTTATGCAACAGTCCAGGCAAGAGCAGTTTCTTGTCCAAATGCCTGAAAGAAGGGAAGTGAGACAGATGCCATGATTCTTTGACCCAAGACAGATGTAGGCTAGAATCTTCCCTGGTAAGGCACCACTTCGTGATGCTACACACATTACTAAAAATGGGTTTATCAAGATATGAGAGTTAGCCAATAAGAGGCTGAAACTAATGGGCCAGGCAGTGTTTAAAAGAATACAATTGTGTGTTGTTATTTCGGGTATAAAGCTAGCCGTGTGGGAGCCAGGCAGGAACACAGCCTGCCGCTCCTCCCAACAAAAACCAAATATATACATATAACAAAATTGACCTCACATTTTTATCTATAAACCAAGATTCATAACAATGCAAAGTATTCTTCTCTATATCATATCCCCCTTTAAATGTAAACAAACATTTATAAACAGTATTTGGGAATTTGGGCATAGATTTCTCCAAACTGCTTTTTATACAAGTTTTAATATTTATTTTATTATCTTTACTCCTTTAATCTATGACTGCCTCTACTCTTTTATAGTATAACTTTTCCTATCTCTATCTCTCTGTCAAGCCTATATACATTTATCCAACATTGTGACTCGTTTAGAGGTCTTTTTCATCTGAATCTGCCTTTATTGCATATCTGTAATTATTTTCTGACCAGGAGAGCTTCAAAATGGCAAACATGTGATTCAGGCAGCCCTGGATGTGGGCTCCCCCCTCTCAACTTTCAATATGGTAGAGATAACTTACCACAAGCTCTGAGACTACTGTGTGGGTACTGTGCTAACCACCTCAACTCTGGTAAGCAGTTGGCCCATGCTGCCACCAAGTAACTTGCACATGCTTCCCACAAACCCCATTCAAGTGCTTGGCCTCCTGAAAATGCCAGAGCTGTTTGTGCAACTAGTATGAACCAGGAAGTCTTCTTAAAGAAGCTGGAAAGATTTGCTGCCAATGCTGAGTCAGGAAGATGTCTCTTAAAGGAGCTGTGGTAGCCCTGCTCCCTGTCAGCAAACAGAGCCCATCTGCAAAAAAATATAGCTACCAAAACCTACCCTGAACTCTGTTCTTTTGTGTCTATAATTCCTTTTCTCTAGGTTTTACATGGATACAGTTGCCCATGTTGGCACCAAATAATATGTTTCTATCATATGTGTTTAGAAACTTTGCAAGTTTCAGAAACTGGTGTGGGACAGTGGTCTGTATCCTGTCAATTATATTTTAAATAAATGCTGATTGGCCATAGCCAAGCAGGAAGTATAGGTGAGACAACCAGACAGGAAGTAGAGGCAGGTTAATGAGAACAGAAGAATTCTGGGAAGGAAGAAGCCCATTTCTCTGCAGTCCTGGCCAAGCCACAGAACAAGCAAGATGTGACTGCTCCACTGTAAAAAGTACTGAGCCATGTGGCTAAAATAGACAAGAATAAAGGGCTAATAGAAGTTGTAAGAGTTAATAAGAATCCTAGCTAATGGGCCAATAAGTTTATAACTAATGTAGACCTCTGTGTGATTTTTTCTTTGTGGGGGGACTTAATGATTGTGGGAACTGGGCAGGACAGAAACTCCGACAACAAAAACATAGACAGTCACAAACATAATGGCTTGTCATTAAACCTATTCCAAATGCATACAGCATATGATCATGTAAAGCACAAAGGATACAGAAAAGCTTCCCTCAAATACAATAGCATTTAATATTAACCTACTGTGCATCATTTTAAAGGGGCAGGCAGTATCTTTTGAACTATCCAAGAAAAAAAATCATTAAAAAACAAGAAACTAGAAAGGATCCCAGGAGGAGGGGGAAGAGTTTATAAGAAGAAGAGAGAATTAAAGATCTGAGATGTGAAAATGGAAGCAGATAATGAGGTTGAGAAGGCACAACAGGGACTATATAAAATATTTATATTTTTATATTTTAAACATATAAAACCAACGTCAAAAAAGTTTAGAAAAAGTTTACAAAACAAATGAAATTTCATTAAAACCATTGTTTTGAAAATCAGCTCACTATTTGAGCATGGAAAGTCATAAGCCTATCACAAGATATATATTATTTTGACAAATAAGCATTAAAATATTTTATTCCATGTATCTCTAATGTAAATTGCAAACTCTGATATTATTGCTTACTCTGGTAGCACCGCTAAATTAAAAGATGCTACTAGAATAAGTAATTATAACAGGTTTAACATTTCATTTGATATGCCATAAGAATTCACGGCCTTTTATTCAACAATTCTCTTTCTGGAAATTTAGTCTAAGGAAATACATTCAGCCAAAAGATAGAATACAATGAATCTATTTAATGAAAGATCATCGAACCAGTGATATGGACATGGTGAGTGCTGCAGTTACTTTTATCCTGCTGTGATAAAATTCCAAAGCAAATCATAGAGGAAAACCCTTATTTTGGCTTACCATTTCTGCAGGATGAGGGGCACTTTGGCATGCAGACATGGCAGCACCAGCCATGACAGAAGCAGGAAGCGGGAAGCTCACATTTTCCACAGAAATTTGGAAGCAGAGAAACAGCAGACTGAAAGTGCGGCTAGGTGATATACTCTCAAATTCCACCCCATGTGATATACTTCCTCAGCAAGGCTGCACAGTTTAACCTTTCCACACAGCTCCACCAACCAAGAATGAACATTCCTCATTTACAACACCACATTAATGTCATTTTTATAATAATCATGATGACCACAGCAACCAGAGGATAACTTTGACATATTGAGGGGGAAAAAAAAAGTCATGCATAATTTTAGTAGTTTGATAAATAAGTTTTTAAAGTATACATTTGGAAAAATATGAGTGGAAAAAGCATATGCTAAGATCTAAGCTACTTTTCATTTTTATTCAAAATTTTATTGCTTGCCAAAAATATGGATTTCTGGGCCAACATCCTGTGGAGTTGTTTAACACTTTGGATTCTTTAATGGTTAGAGCAGTGCAAATAAAAGAGTTTTAGATCCTTTGCTAATATAAATTATAGGGTTCCACTGTACAGTTTTTACTAGGGATGTTTTAGATTTATTTCTTGACTCCTTGGCCAGTTACCTGCTTGACAAGTGAGCAGTGTAGAAGCTAGTGAACAAGAGAGGCTCCAAGGCTTTGACCCAGCTGCAGTGCCTTGGGACCTGACTCCCCTATCAATCTTTTCAAACACAGACTTGGCGTGGAGGGCTGATTTTTACTTCATATTAAATAATCAGAAGCAACCAGGTTTTTGTTTAGTTACCTGCCATGGAGACTTTGAGACAGTCACTGTAAACTTCTCTTTCTTTGCTATGGTGGAAGAGAAATAGGCTTGCTTGTATAACCGGTTCGCCCCTTTAAGAAGCTAACACTTACTCCACAACCTCTCCAGCAAAGGCAATTATTGGTGTTTTTGATTTTAGCCATTCTGACAGGTGTAAGATGGTATCTCAAAGTTGTTTTAATTTGCATTTCCCTGATCACCAAGGAGGATGAGCATGACCTTAAGTGTCTTTTGGCCATTTGAATTTTTTCTGTTGAGAATTCTCTGTTCAGTTCAGTGCCCCATTTTTTAATTGGGTTAATTAGCATTTTAAAGTCTAGTTTCTTGAGTTCTTTATATATTCTGGAGATCAGACCTTTTTCTGTTGCAGGGTTGGTGAAGATCTTCTCCCAATCAGTGGGTTGCCTTGAATAAGCATGGGATGAAACCAGACTTTCTGAACGTGGCGGACAATGAAGGCTGATGAGAAGCCAAGGACAATGGCACTAGGTTTCGATCCTAATACATGAACTGGCTTTGTGGGAGCCTAGCCTGTTTGGATGTTCACCTTCCTGGTCCTGGATAGAAGTGGGAGGACCTTGGACTTCTCGCAGGGCAGGGAATCTGGACTGCTCTTCATTCTCGAGAGGGAGGGGGAATGGAGTGGGGGGGAGGGGTAGGGGAGTGAGAGGAGGGGGCGATGTGTGCGAGGAGGGGGAGGGAAATGAGAAACGGGGAGGAGGCGGTAATTTTTTTTTCAACAACTAAAAAAAATAAACAAAAAAAGAGAAAAAAAAAAGAAGCTAACACTTAAAATAAAAATCGATAGGGAGGAGAATAGAATTACATTGATTAGAGAAAAAGGTGGAAGTCCTGACTCAAACCAGCCCCCAAACCTTTCCAGTCTCTGGACTTACAGGGTTAGAAGACAATGAAGAGTTTGTATGAATTATGAAAAATCGTATGCTATGTTATGTATACATATGTAAACTATTATATAATCAACATATGTGTTCGCGCATGATGAATTTGTATTTATAATATATCTGTTGGGATAATGATTACTCATCGTGTGAACTTTTTCTCAAAGCATCTGATAACATCCAAACTGTTGATTAATCTTTAGACAGTGGTACAATTCTTTCTTTAGTGTAATTGCCCTAGGTAAATAACACTTGTGCTTAACTAAAAATTTAGCATAAGAAACCCTCAATGCCCTCAAAATTTCCTTGGGAAACTCGTGGCTTTTATGGAAGGAAAACAGGTAAATAAGTTTCCTTCACAGTAAAAAAATAAATGACTTATTATATCGAGTCTTCTGCATTTTAGTAAAACTAATTCAAATTATATTTAAATTATTTCTAAATTTATAGAATACAGTTATATTTTAGATTAAATATCCACTAATAATTTATAAAGACTATCAGAATATCATGTACAACCTAATTTTAATATACATAAACTTTTAACTACAAATAAACTCAAAGTTACTAGTAAAAAAGTCAGGATACAAAAAATTAAAATTATATACATTTTTAATAATTACATAGATATTGATGTTATATAGTGATGTTTGGTAGACTTTTTAGGAAAACTTCTTTGCTGTAAATGTCATATGCCTTGGATGGGTGAAGTGTGTTAGCAGGAAAAGGTGTTTTCTCCAAGCCTGACAATGCATGGTGTATCCCTGGAACCTGCCTTGGCAAAAGAAACTGCTTTAGGTTGCCCTCTGATCTGCACTTGCATACACACATACACACAAACACAAACACACACACATGTACACACACAATACACTTACATACACACAAAAGCTCACCTTTTTAAGGGGTAAATGTTTTCTTTTTTAGCTGTTTTATTCTTTCCATCTTTATTTTTTAATAGATTTAATGATCTTCTTTCATAGTCATATGAGATATAAATAAAATATAATGTAATTACAATATACTTTTTAATTAAGCATTTTATGTAAAGCTAAACAAAGTAGTAAAAGCCGTAAAACCATGAATAATTAAAATCTGAACTTCTAAAAACCAAATCCACCTTCCAAGATATTTGTTGCTTCTATTTAACACTTTCTATGATGGTAAAGATTCAGCATCTGCTAACATATTCAGAACTTGCTCACTGCTCCAGTGGCACAGGCTTCCACAGGAGGTGTGACTATCCTGTACGTTCATCTCGATACTCATCCAATCAGTCTGCCACTTCATTCTAACACCCGGTATGCACTGAGTAACCACAGTCTATCAGGGAAAGCATTGCACGACTGCTTAGTTTATAGCTTCTGTCACCTTACCTTGAAATAATTGGCTATAGTAACACAGTGTCCACTTTAAAACAATCACATTTAGAGTCTGGAGAGATGGCTTTGCAGTTAAGAGTGTCTGCTGCCTTTCTAGATAATCAAGATTCAGTTTCCAATATCCAAACTGAGTGGCTCATAACCTCCTGAATTTTCAGTTCAGGAGATCTGCTTTGGAATAATCCTTCTATGCAGTGTAAATATGTATTGCTTTCATTGTTAATAAGAAGCTGATTGGCCGATAGCTGGCAAGAAGATTAGGCAAGACAGCCTGAGACTGAGTGATGGGATGAAGACAAGCAGAGTCAGAGGAGTCGTCAGCTGAGGCAGGGAGAAGAAGATGAGCATGCTGTACTGAGAAACAGTACCAAACCACATGGTAGAGCATAGATAAAAAATATGGGCTCCCTTAACTTAAAAGACTAAGAAGCCTGAGCTACTGGTTGAACACTTATAATTTATACTAAATCTCCAAGTCAGTTATTTGGAAGTGGCTGCCAGTTATTTGGGAGAAGGAGGTAGGGACAGAAAATCCCTGCCTATAGGGATCTCACAACCTCTTTTGGACTTTGAGAGCATCTACACACAAAAGCATACAAGGAGATGCACACATATACACATAAATAAAAATAAATTTTAAAAATATAGGACAATGAGAATGATTTTAAGTTGTCATAAACTCCGCTGTTTGCTCTTCTTATCACATTCACACAAATATATGGAAACATATGATTTTCATGAAATTAGTCCCTATAAAGATCAAATATGTTATTATTTTAGAGATGCACTTTCGAGTTCTATGATCAATGAGACTGTAAAACAACATTCACTCTTGAATTTCACACCTTAAGCTAATTATTAATTACCTTCACACAAAACACCTCAAACTTCATTACCAACAGTTAAAATCTGGATTTCTTGTGCATATTTTGCGCCAAAAGTGAACAAATCCAACAACTATTTCCAAAAATAATATGTTCAACACAATGCATTTATAAATACAGACCATAAATATTGTATATTGTGCTATTATTTTTGTGAATCAATATTAATCTTATCTAGTAGTCCTTAAAAATTTAAACATCAAAGAGATGAAGTTATAATCATATCTTCTAAATATATTAAATAAAAATTGATGTTCTCTCAAAAGTTTAGAAATGTATAGCATTTCAAATATTTTCACAAGTAAAAGTTATTGTGGAGATATTTCATGAACCA
Source organism: Microtus ochrogaster (assembly GCF_000317375.1). Taxonomy (NCBI): domain Eukaryota; kingdom Metazoa; phylum Chordata; class Mammalia; order Rodentia; family Cricetidae; genus Microtus; species Microtus ochrogaster. Next base: position 73,992,289 of record NC_022010.1, read on the forward strand.
ATAATGACCACTAATGGGTGATATTTTCCCTTTACTGGTTGAAAATTTTTCTTTGAGTTATTCACCTCGATATCATAGTAATACCCCAATAAAATGTATGTTCCACTTCACATACTTTTGATTTTACTGACAGGAAACCTTACCAATCTTAAATATACAATGGTGAGCACAAAGTAGTTACAAATTTATTAACAGAATTCATTGATTTTTTTCAAGAAATAGAAACATTTGTTTTAGTTTTACTGATTGTTGTATGCTGCCAAAATATATGCCAGGCTTTTCTGGGCATTTTTTTTTCTCCAACATCAGAAGATTGCATAGGGAACAATTTGTTATTTTATTTTATTTATTTTATATAATATTTGCTTTTTTCTTACAGATTCTAAAATTTTATGTTTATAATATAATCAAATATTGTTATTAAAAAATTTACTCTCCTAATAAATTTCTCAAATAAGAACCTTAAATAATAATTTGCATATTCCTAAGCAATAAGTAACAGGCAATGAAAATATTGGGTTTAATTATATTTTTAGAAAGGATGGGCATTTTTGATCAGTTTAGAAAACCATCCTATAGACAGTGACAAATCTTCTAATGAGTTATACTTAATATTGGGGATATGGGAACTTAATACACAATGTTGACTTTAGCATCAAAATTACAGATTATAGTTTGCCGACTTTTAGAATACTTACCATGTTAAGACAAGTTTACATTGTGAAGTGATGCCAGTTAGTATTTTACATGTAAACACTTGTCCATAATATGTTCTGGAAATAAAATCATATGAAAGAATTAAGAATAAAACTAAGTCAAATATTTTTAAAGCTAAGTGTATCAAGTATGTATATTAGAATGTGTTTATTTAGCAGACTTTCATTTTGACATATTTTTCCCTGAATGTCATATTTACTGCACATAGTTCCCATGGTAGTGGACATCAGGTGACTAATGCCATGCCATAAGCTGCTCTTATAAAGGAGATTTTGAAGAGAAAGTCACATCAGAGTGATATCTGTAACTTTGGAGAATAGGAGAGCGTTATCAAATTTCTTCTACATATAGAATGTGAACCACATTACTTGCACCCGCCCCCAGAGTATGAGCAGAACATCTGAGGAGTACACAGATCTAGTATTCAAAAGGCCAAGTCCTCCTAGCGAATGTTGGCTCATTCTAAAAAGCCTTGCTAAATGTCTCAAACAAGTCTAGTAACAGCTAAGCATAGGCATTAAGCTCTAGGCTAAATTAATATTAATCATTATAACATTACATTATCTCAGTAGTCAGCCCTCCCTAACTGAAAATTCTGTTGGTCCCTAGACAAGAAACTGACCTTTATTCTCTAATGGTTAAGTCTATTTTAAAACATAACATTGACCTTGATCTGCAATTCCAGATAACATTAGTTATTATGATAAACTAATCCATGTAATTCTAACTTCTCAATAATTGGACATAATTAGTTAAGAACATTATAATCTTGCCAGGTTCCCATGGCAATTTTGTGAAGTAATAATAGGAAAGGACATATTTGCAGAATCATATGTTTGAGTCAATGAAGAGGCTATGCAACCCAACACCTACTTGTCTATATAAATTTCATGAACAGGACTTTGTGATGGATTCATCTAAATTTTGAAATCACATAGAATAATATTTCTTCCTATAGGAGAGTATTATAAAGATCTGTTTATAGTTTATTTCCATGATTGGATTTTATTTATGGGGGGAAACAAGTTAAGGAAGAGTGACAGAGTGAATAATAAACCTCTCAGAATTCAGAGATGCACAAAACAAATGAAAAAATTTCCAGGAAATGAAAATAGCCAAGAGCTGGAAGTTTTAAAATATACTTCATGATGGAGATATATAAAATAAAAACAAATAAAAAGAAAACAATTGCTTTCATTTCTTTTTATGTTTTGATTACATTGCCCTAAAACAATTTCCTGTTATTAGATAAGCTTTCATATAAGATCCATGCCCTTTTATAGAATATCTTGGTTGTTTCATATTTTTTAAGTTTTCACATAGTTAACTTTATAAATCATGCTCTTGCATGAAAATAATTTTAGCCAGCTCACTTTCAGCCATATTGAAACATAATGAAAGAGTCATGTTTTAAGACTACACTAATTTTACATGCCTTATACAAGTTCTATCAAAGAGGATTTGGCTCCTTGTTAATTTTTGACTCTACAGAAAAAATACTCGACCATCTGTTACTAATCAATTATTTAAGGAATAGGAAAAATTTCAAAGTTAGTTTGGTAAGTTTAAAGTCATTCTGTTAAGCAAGTTTCATAGTACTTCTGGTCCAGAGGCAACCCTGAAACAGTTTTTTGCTGTATGTGCGCGCACGCACACACTCAAGAGAAAATAAGTGAAAGAGAAAGAGAAAACCAAAATGTAAGCAACAATCTGATGATGGAAATGTGTGGATATCATAGGAAATGAGTTTGACTTTATAACAACTGGAAACCATCAATGGACTCTCAATAGTGTTGTACGGTGATCTTGCTTTAAAAGCAGTGGGATGGGTAGACTAGAGATCAATCCTCCTCAAATAGGTCAAAATCCTGTGCAAAATAAAGAGGCTTCAAACTAATAACAGAAAGAACAGAGATGAGACCAAGACCCTATGAACAAAATGATTACTTTCCCTCTGCCTTAGTTATTGTTCTGCTGCTGTGAAAAGACATTTTGACCAGGGTAACTCTTTTAAGAAAGCATTTAATTGGGTTTTGCTTACAGTTTCAGAGTTAGTCCATGATCAACATTGTGAGAAGCAGACAAGCATGGCGGTGAGCAGTAGCTGAAAGCTTTGTATCTTGGATTCTCAGGCAGAAGGCAGAAAGGAAGGCATTGGACCTGGTGTGAGCTTTTGAAACCTCAAAGCCCACCCCCATACCTCCTCCAATGAGGATTCACCCCCTAATCCTTCCCAAGTAGCTCCAGTAACTGGGGTTCAAGCTTTCAAACATGTGAGTCTGGGAGGACCATTCTTATCCAAGCCATGACACTGGGAGTTAACAGAGACTAGAAATTCTTGTTCACCATTCTGACTTGAGTGGCTCATTCACTAACATAAGAAACAAACAGAAAAACAAACAAAATCATGAATAATGAATGAAGAGTTTAATTTGTCAAAAGAAGACTGCAAATGCTTTTAAATAATAGGCTGGATATCTCCAAAAAGTCAAATATTCCAGTATATTGGACGTTTGAATTTAATAGAGAAGTTGGGTATGGCAGTCAGATTTTGTGGATGTGGCTGATTACAATCTCAAAGTAAAGAATGAAAATGATTGTGCAGTTGTATCACTAATAGTCTAGGTGCTTACAAGAAAAGAATATTAACAGCTGATTTGAGTGTTTTCATTGTTGTTGATATTTTTTCAGTTTCATATTTTGTATGTGTTTCTAAGGAAAGTGAATGAGAATACACATGTTCACATATGTGAGCACATAAGTACAAGTACATATACATATAAACGTGTGCACACAGCTATGCATATGAAGACCAAATGCTGATGTCACGTATCTTCCACAAAGGTTACCTTTACTCTCAATAGCAGGCCCTCTCACTGGATAATCTTACAAGCCAACTTGTCCCATTTCCACCTCCTGAGATTACAAATTTCCCTCCTGTGAAGATGGATGCTTAAAAGAAATCCCACACCAGCTCAGAATTGGGTATAATAAAGGGTTATTTGGGGGTAGACACACAGATTACAGTCCTATATTTAAACAGGGAACAGCAACCAAATCCCGCAGCTGGAAGAGAGATGGGATGTGCACTTTACATTGGCATATATAGTATAAGAGGCTGTGCCCAAGTGGGCGAGTAACTTAAAGACTACTGGCTGGAGAAATTCCTACAGCACCTCCCCCTTTTGTTTAAATAAGAGAGTTCTAAGCCAAATACAAAATTATATAAAATAAGAACAATATCAGGTATAAAAATTAGAATTACAACCAGCATAAACAATATTAAGCAAGAAATATGTGATAAATGTTTCAATAGTTATTTTATCCTAAGGAGTTTAAATCTTGTCTAATAAAAAACTTGGCCAAGCCATGATAGGAAAGTAACTAAAACTATCTAGTGTTCAACCCATTGAAGACCCAAGAAGGGAAATAATATTGCTTGAGTAAACAAAAAGTGCAATCAAGCAATTTGCAAAATGTACAACAAATGATAGTGACAACTGGCTACCTAGGCAATCACCCAAAGTCTCTTTTGCAATGTTGGAGCAACCAACTTTAGCTAAGGCCTAGAGTAACCGACAGATCATTTCAAGGGCAGAAAAAATTTTCAAAACCATCTTACCCTCTAATGGCAAGATTTGACAGTCTTTTTTCTTGTATCCTGCTTGTCCTGTCTCAACATGGTGCATTTTGTCAGTGGTTGATGACTGGGCTGTTCCTTGCCCAAAGGCCAGTTTTGCTAAGAAGACAACAAGCTCCAAGTGGATGGACTGTCTTCAGTGTTCAACATTCTCTCGGGAATAGATCAGTGCTGCCACGAACATCATGCCTCACATCAACAGAACACTAAGTTATTTAAATGCCATATTCTACAGCTATTTGAAGTGTTTGAAGATTAACTTTCTATGCAGAATACATTCTCTATGCATCTAAAGAACCTGATTAGTCTAACTTTAAGTATGACAAACATGAATATAACTTAAAGATTAAATCTTCATATTAGAATATTAAATAATCTTAAAGCAACTGTGAAACAAATGTGGACAATGACCTCAAAATGTAAACAATGTATAAGTATCTTGATCAGAGGTAGAAATGTATATTGCAATATAATAAATATATCCTAAAATTTTATCAATATACAAAATGTCTTAAACAGAGGTGTAAGCACGCATGCAAACAATATGACAAAATAACATTGCCTAGGTATACAAATATTGTAGACAAAAATAGGAACATATTCAATATAATTAAAGTTTGTATCAATATATAAGAATCTATACCAATATATCTATACCAATGTAAGTTGCCTATAAATAATAGTTTACAAGTATTCAATTCGTTATCCACTATTATTATCAGTGTGAGTAAGCTCACACTAATCTATTATCCCATCCAATTTCCTTTTTTAAAAGAGATCCCTAAGCTTAGATAATTTTCGTCCCAACCCCCGACACAATACCAATTATAATCAGCCCCTAAATGATGACTCTAACACTGAGGATAAACTTTGTTGGGAGAAAAGATGTTGTCTTCTAGAATTACTTCAAGCTGTCATGGGGACGATGTTCTTTCTGTGGGATCCAGTGAAAGTTAAATGATGGGTAAGTTCCAAGATTACTGTCTGGTATAAATGAAAATATTCTCTGAGTATTTGGTAAGGTTTTTCTGAGTTTCCTATTTGTAGTTCTGGCCAGAACGTTGTAAATAATAGTGTACCATTTTAGCTAACCAAGTTGGAACCATCTTGGCAGATGGTACCCAAACAGATCTTATAGTAGTACTATCAGCATCATGACATCATATCAACCAGGTGGAGATGTTGTTGTGGGGCCCCATCTTCTTCCTAAAAACATCAAAGATTACTGCAGGAAAATTCATTGTTCATTATGGAAAACTGAACATTATTTATACAGAAATATATTCGATGAACAGTACGATACAGAAAAATAAGTATGAAGAAAAGTAAATTTTTCTAAACTCTTCCTTTCTGTCCCATACCAGACAGCTCTTGACATGAGACAGAAATTCTGAAATTTTCTTTTAACAATATTCTTAGATTCAAAGAAGGACGGAGCCTTGTCCAACTCCAAAGCCACCTTTGATTTTTAAATGAATTCTGTTTAGTATTCAGAGATGCTTACCCTTAGATGATATATCCTCACAAGGGATAATTCTCTTTGCTAGATGATCCTATCTGGATCTTTTCCTCAATATCCCTTCCCCCATCCATGCTGGGATTTTAACTCACTTAATCTCATGCAGTTCTTGTGCCAGTAACCATAAATGCTGTGCATTCATGTATGCAGTCACATCATATTCAGAAGACACGATGCAGCTTGCTTAGACATAAGAATTATATTCAGCTTAAGAATTATATTCTTGTCAACCAAACCCCAGAGATGAAAACATTCATGAACATCTTCAAGCAAGGATGATTATTTCCAAGAAAGAAACAAACATATGAGTAACAGCATAAAGAACCTTGGACACATGTCCAGAAGTGATAGCTAAGATAAGTGTCCATCCTGAAGATCAAAGTTTGAGAGCCTCCAGATCAGGAAAGTAATTATATTTAAGGTTTATTATATTTAAAAGCTTGATAAAGGTTTCACATTGAATACAGGATATGGAAGCATGAGAAATAACCACAAAAATTCCCTGTTGTATGGTTAAAATAAAATAGCTTGGTAATAAAAGTAATCTGTAAGCATTTTATGCATCAGTAAAAGAAAAAATTCAATTAAAAATTAAAACCTCCTAACAAAAATATCTCTCCAGATTCCATCAATGCTACAGTTAATATAACAGTTCCATATAACTAACCAAACATTATCTGTATGAATATCATTATAACACACATTTTATTGCACTCATGACAAAAGAGTAAAAACGTGTTACAAACCTTAAGCTGACCAAAAAAGCAAAATATCCTCAGTTTTACTATGCCAATTTTGATGTTTTAAATCCCATGTTGCTATATGTCACTATAAAAATATTTTAAAAGCTAAAGAAAAATAACCACATAAACAGTATGCATTACAATGGAAATACTAAAAGTTTCTGTCTATAATGTTATTATTAGGAAGGACAATAAGAATATTTCACGAAGGATTCTAATTGTATTGTATTATAGTCATTGAACAGAAGTATTTTATTCTTCCTCCAAGTTACTTAACCAACAGTGTGTGCCAACATATCACGGCGTGGGGGACAGATGAAACCAGTTTTATTTAGATTTGAGTTCCATGCTGTATCATCAGGAACTGATAAAGCAACATAACAAACAGCATATGTGAGCCTTGGCCACCCATGAGGATTTTGTCCTATGAAAAGCAAATGTTCAAGTAACAAAATTAATATTAATATCTTCTGCAAACGTCAAAAGAACTACTTTTAGTTGAGCTGAATAATCAGAGTGTCTCCATAAGTGACGCTCCATTTAGTTCACATAATAAAAGGAACCTGGAAGTCTCTTATATTTAATCATGTTGATCTTATACTCAAAACTAAGTTTGAAGTCATATGGGCAAAGTTCCTTGTAGAGAAAACAAGATTTGTAAAATGGCAATCACAGTCTTTTCCAAAAGAAACTGGAATGGCATAGAAGATGACTACCATTGTTGAAAAAGTCCTCTATGGCACTTAGTGTTCCAGAGATTTGTGTCATATTGGAAATTTAATCATAATGAATAATAAGAAGCCAGGAAATGAATTCCCTTCATGGACCCTGGTAGGGCAAGTGTGTGCATTATTTCCAGGCCTCTATAACTGAAGACGTAAGGATGAAAATTTAAAAACTTTACAAGTTCAAAATGAATGCTAAAAGTTTATTTCACAGCTGCTTCAATGGACTGGTTTTATGAATTTCTATATTCTAACCTCACTTTCTAAATTGTTTTAGATGTACACTATTTATTTATGGAGTGAATGCATGTGGGGTGTAAGTGCACATGCTCATAGCACACGTGTGAAGGCCAAAGCACAACGTGGAGGAATCTGTTTCTTCTTCCACCGTGTAGGTTCAGGAGTTTAAATTCAAGTTGGCAGGCTTAGTAGAAAATCCCTTTACCAACAGACCACTTTTATCTCTATAATCAAACTCGTCCAAATATCTGTCTGTTTGTCTTTCTAGTGCCGTGATCTACCTAACGGTTTTATTTGCATCTCATTCTGCACTAAGACCAACGACAGCATTCACTACTGCCAGGCAGACAGAACATGGTAAGCTTTTGGTTTGGGTTTTAGTTGTTACAGTAATTATCCTCCCAAGGAACTTTGGGCCAACATGATTAAAATCACATGTTCACTTACTGATAGTTAACTGATATTTTACCCACTCAATATTAGCATGCATTTACTAGACACATCTTTTAAAATGATAGAATTATTGAAATACTTGTCCTCTCAGAGAATTTTTTTCAACATATTGTTATCATCCAAATTTTTATGTCTTCTCCACCCCAAATTCACATGTGACCAGTGGATGATATTAAGGTTGCAGTCTTGGGGCTTGGGAAATGGATTAATTGTTAATAGTGTTTGCTAGTTTTCCATAAGGCATAAATTTCGTCCTAGTATCTGCGCCAGGCAGTTCATAACCACATGTAACTCCAGCTGCACAGGATCCAACATTCTCTTCTGGCCTCTGTGGGCACTGAATTCATGTGCACATGCACGCATGTATAAACACATACACGCGCACGCACACACACATGCACGTGGGCACACATATGAAAATAAATATAGAGGGATAAAGGTGTTTCTATATGTGTGCAGCCATATGTTTGCACTTACTAACATATATCATGATATTCTCATAACCAAGAGATACATGAATACATCATTTTTAAAGACTTCTCACTGTTCCATTCTTGACCTACTGCATGATTTTTAAATTAGAAAATTATGAGGTTTCAAATTTCTGCCTATTGGAAACAATATTATAATGACTCTATGTCACCATCTGGGAAAACACATCTTGGTCATGAACCTCATCATGAATTTGGGGAAAATGTTCAGAAATGAAATTGCTGAGTCGATGAGTAAGCACATATTTAAATGTGAAGTATTTTGTTAGTAACTGATTTCCAAACAACAGCAGAAAGGATGTTCCCTTTGTCCAATCTCACATTTATTTTTTGTAGAGTCAACAAACATTGGCTATATGCTTGTCATGTCTTGGGCAATGGATGCTAGGTAATAAGAAACAGGAGCATAACATAGTTCCTCCCAGCTTCTTCCAGCAGTTTAGAAACAGAATATGTAGGTAATTTAAATGCAAGAAAGAATGAGTTTTAATAGCATGCTCAGGGATGATTAAAGAAAAATTATGCTACTAAGCATATATTAAAGTATCTACTTTTACATACCTGCTAATGTTATAGCCCTAATCTTCATATTTGACTAGTCTTACTGCTACACTCTAAAGGGAAAATATTTCTAAATCTTGGGAGAACTGAAGTAACTTCTTTAGATGTAACTTCTGTGACCAAGGACAAGTAAGTGTTAAGAGTCAATTTCTCAATATATAAAAATAAGGACAAAGTGAATTTTTAGATTGCAGTGGAGAACTGCCTTAATTTAGCATGCGTAAAAAGCATTTCCCAATCAGATACATTTTCTCCAGGGCTCTGCTTTAAACCCCTCAGTATCCTTCAGGGACATCTGATCATAGGGAAAGCTAGCAATGGGGACATTTTTTCCTCCATGGAGGAAACTGAAACATCTATGTTTACTTTACTGATTCTTTTTCAGGGATTCTTTAGTTAATTTTTATCAAAACTCCACTCCATTTTGTCTTGATATATCACAATCTTGTATTTCACTTTAAATATCTGAAGAAGTTATAGTAAACTGAGTTCCTAAAATAACGATAGGTACATTTTTAAAATATTTCCAGCAAAAGTAGACAATTAACACACATGCCATTATTTAAGGACAGAAAGAGCAGACTCCATTTAATGGAGTAAAGTAAGCTCTGCTTCAGAGTGTTGAGGTAAATAAACAGTTTTAATGACTTTAATTTTAACACTTCTTGCTCACATAAATATATAAAAAGTCACAAGTGATGTACTCTGATCCTCTCAAGCAATTCATTAAAACTAAGCACTTTCTCCATTAATTGTTCCGGAGCCAGCTTATAGTCCCATCACAGCTGGTACTTAGTATTTTTATTTAACTTTGATAGTGTTCCTAAATCTTAAGTCTGCCACATTTGCCCATTTCTGTTAAACAGGAAGATTTGGTGGAGAGAAACACAGAAGTAGTCTTGATGTGCATTCACGCCTTCAGCGGAATAATCAGCTGAAAGACTCTTTAGAGTTTAGAACACAAACACACATAAGACATCTCTTGAAACAAAGCTGTCTCGGTCATGTTTAAAGCATCAATGTCATCTTCATTAGAAACTCAAAGATGCAAAGAAAGCATTCGCTCTGACCTGCTGAAGTAGCAGTGATGCAACATGGACCAAACTGGCTCTTCTGACCAGCTCCTGTCTTCCCTCGTAATCATTTGTACACCAATGTAGAACTTGTTCCCCAATGTATTTCTCTAGTGGTTCACCTAATTAATACTATAGCAAAGAAATCATCTAAATCATGTTAAACTAGGTCTATCTAAATGAAATAATATCCAGAGGATTTGTGAAGTGCCATGTAAAGGAAAGATGCATTTTATCTCACTAGAAAATAAATAACATGAAGGACTTATAGTTCATGTAATTTAAAAATGGAAAGCAATACAATTTTAAGATATTGTCACAATCAGTATTTCCATCTATTTATTTATTTATTTTATTTTATCTTATTTTTTTTGTTTTTCGAGACAGGGTTTCTCTGTGGCTTTGGAGCCTGTCCTGGAACTAGCTCTGTAGATCAGGCTGGTCTCGAACTCACAGAGATCCGCCTGCCTCTGCTTCCCGAGTGCTGGGATTAAAGTATTTCCATCTATATTGACTTTTTATAGCTATTTAAAAATTCATATTTCCACAGAGTAATACAAACTCACTCCTAAAACTGATTGCTACTGACTTTTCTTCTTCCCAAGTGCACTTTAGAAAACCTCTTTAACCGGAACAGAGCCATGTTACCCAATTGTGGTAAACATTCTGTCCTGGATAGGAAACATGAGTCTTGCAAACAATGCACCAGTGAGCTCACTATTTCATGGGCTTTACTGGGACCCAGGGGTCTTTTCTCTGTCCTGTAACCCAACAGTAACTTCACTGTCAGATCCATTTTCAGTCCTGTGGGACATACATACAGCTCTCTCATTGACTGGCTTCTGGAGGGAGTTACTTCATATTCATGGACAGGTTCAGGGGAAAACAGGGGGAGAGGTGTGTGTGTGTGTGTGTGTGTGTGTGTGTGTGTGTGTGTGTGTGTGTGTGAGAGAGAGACAGAGACAGAGACAGAGACAGAGAGACAGAGAGGGAGAGAGACAGAGAGACACACACAGAGAATATTAAAAGTGCTGCAACAAAAATGAGCTACAATTTAAAAAAAAGAAATATAAATTTAGCAAATTGAATCGAAAGGCCAGAGACAATAGTCTTTAACTCTCCATTCACAGTCCATCCAGTATTGTGTACAAATTTTTTATCTACACATTGAAGAATGAACACATTTTTACAAACAACATGTTTAGAAAGGATAATTAATGAAACCAAAATTACATGTATATACCTAAGAAATAAATCAATCTGACTTTTATCTATCCAATTTGGGTTCCTATAAAGCAGTTTTATTTTCCTAGTTCCCACTCTCTATTTCTAGTAATTCCATTTACCTTTTGTTTAGAACTTCAATCTTCATTAGACATTGCACCAATAACTAGCAGGAAAAATATTCTAGGACAGTCCTATTTTTTGCAAATGTTCTTGACTCTTTACCACACAGTAAACCTGTGTGTAATTTACACTGTGTATTTATGTCCTTAAAAACTTCAACATAGTGAATCCTTCATTTCCCTGGTGTACAAGCTATTGCTTGTTCAAATTCTTATAAAATATTTAACAAATTACTCTTATGTCCTTGGGTAAAAATAAATTAATCTGGAAAATGAGCTCAATCTAATTAAATCAGGTGCCATGTTGCTCTACGTCTCCTTAATTACAGAAGGAAAACAGTACCCTCTGCTAAAAAACAAAATACACCTGGGATTAGTTTTTTTAGGAGGTGGTGGTTTACACTAAAGGAGGAGATGTGTCGAGAATCAAATATTTCTCCCCTATGTTTATGGAACAATTGTTGGGGGCATATGGCATTGTTCTAAGGGAATTAAAATTTGTCAAACAGGAAAGAGGTTTCTGGGCCATTGAATGAGATTGCTCAGTGAGTAAAGGCAATTACTGCCAAGACTTATGTCCTGAATTTGATCTCCAGGACCCACATTGTGGAAGAAGAAAATCCACACATCAACATGCCTCTGACCACACACAGGCTGTGACACCACTTCACACACACACACACACACACACACACACACACACACACACACACACACAGAAACCCTTTCCTATCTTAGACATATAGCTATACTTCCTTTCCTTTTCTTTTATACAGTGTATTTCATTGTTGGCCTGGACTGTTCTAGGACATATTGTCAAAATAAAGCTGTTGTAAACTCAATTTTTAAAGCATTTAACTGAAAATCTGCATAGCTCCTTTTCTTAAAAAAAAAAAGATTTTGTCTTTTGCATAATACACATCTGATTTGAACACAGTTTTTTTCTCTCTCTCTCAGGTGCTTTTGGACCTGGTCTGAGAGAGACTTCATCTGCTCTAGGATGTCTTACAGCCAGTGGTTACCTGCCCACTGGGACGTGCCCCCTTATACTATATATGTCGATATAGGGCATGCGTCCAGCCTCTTTTCCGGCCTCTCTTTTTCAGTTGCGGAATTCGGTTTCTGATCTCTGTTCAAGCAGAGGATTCTGATTTGTAAGTCTACCCCTAAATACATAACCATCTATTTATCAGTTCTGAGCTAGTGTGGGATTTCTTTTAAGCATCCTTCCACATTCATCTTGTGATTCTGCCACCTCACATCTCACACAGTACATCATTTGTCAGGGCAAAGCCGGAGAGAGCTCAGAAAACCCACAGCTCCTCTTTGTAGAAGTACTCACCTTCACAGTGCATTCTTACTCGGTGTCTCCGACATGCCTGGGACATTTTAAACAGAGGTGGAAAAGTGCCTGGTGGCAAAGACCAACAGTCTTTACCGCCTTTGTCTTTCTTTCACTAAATATTTCATTTACATTTTCCGACATAAAAGACACACTCAGGGAGAAAACTTTTGGTTGTCTTTCTGAGTCTGTCTCATTTTGCTCAGCATGATTTCTGGTTGCAGTGATTTTTCTACATATTTTGTTTTTCTTAATGGTTACTAAGATTCCTTCGGGTTTATGTATCATGTTTTCTTCATCTGCATATCTTTTGACAGGGAATCACTTCCCTTTCCACCACATTGTCTAATGACTTGTTTTGCACATTTGACTTACATACTTTTATCCCCCTTGATTATCAGGGGTTGATCTTAACCGTGCTCCACTTAATCTTAAAGGCCAAGAGTGGTGGAATAGGAAGAGCGAATGGGTGCTAGGCTTTGTAGCCTATCTGGGTATTATTGGTCATCAGAGACTATATGCACGCACAGGAAACACCTAGACACTGTGGAAATCCACTCACCCAGACTCTCTGCCTTAGTAAGGGTGGTAAGATCTAGAAAAAGGCAGTTGCAAGACTTTGTAACCATAGATGGAAACAGCAGTTGGAGTCAGAGGATCAGTTGGATTGCCTCAAAGGGAAAATAGGATTTGCGGATCACTATGGACACTGATGATGGTGCGCTTCACCATATAGCATAATTCTGTTCAATAAAATCGAAGTAAAAAGAAAAAGAAAAAAAAAACACACTCAGGAGCTTCATATAGAAACAACCTGGAGTGCAGTGAGCTGTAGAACTCAGTGTCCAGGTGAAAAGCCTTGAGTCCAAGTAAGCTCGGAGCATCTCTTTGTCCAGAGACCTGTAAATTTAAAGGCTAAGTTCCCTATCCATGCAAATGGTTCAGAAGCGCTCAGCAAACTGAATTCCCAGGCTTTGCTCCCTCTTAGAGAGGAGAAGAAAGTGTGGCACGTATACCCAGCCAGTGAGAATGCTGCCATTTTCCACAGCACACAGTGAAAGCATCAGCGAGAGGCTGCTCCTTCCCTTGGATGAAAGAAGCCTTTCTGTTCACTTCCTACTTGGGTTGTATTTGGAAATGCATTTCTTCTAGACTGCAGAGCTTTTCCAGCTCTTGCTCACTTAAGTATGTGTGAACCAACACCATTTTCAACTCCATTCAGTCAAAGGCCTCTTCAGTCTAGGCTGTGGTTTCTTTGGCAGAACATTGCTCTCAGATACTTGGGAGGCTTCTTCTCTATTTGTTTCCAGTCAGTCCCAGGACAGTAACCACACCCACAGTAGCAAATGCCCAGTTTGCAAAGCTCCCAGAACTCATCAGTGTCTCAACCCCATGCCTCCTTTTCAACTCGATGTGAGGGTGACTATCTTGAAGTCTGTCTGTCATAACAAGTGGGAAGATCCCACTTTAAAATGTCTCTACACTGAGAACATTAACCAGTTGAAGAACTATAATCAATTGAAAGTTTTTAATTTAATAGTTATTAGTCATAGCCTTGGGAAAATCCCTTTCTCTCTTATTTAGGTTCTAAAAACATTGGGTTTTTACACATGCAAATTTCTAGATCCACTTATTTTTTTTCTAATCTGTTTGTGAACCAGATGACTATTTCCTATATCTACTTTTGTTTTATAATAACTTGTAAAATGGTTAGTAATAGATACCATTACTTTGTTTTCCATTACTTAATGTTTTCACTTATTTTACATCCAGTCCCCACTCCCTCCTGCCTCTCCTCTACTCCTCCTCCATTCATTTCTCCTCTGTTTACATTGGGAAGGGGATGGGTGTCAACAAAGCATGCCATATCAAGTTGAGGTAAGATAAACCTCCTCCCTCTGTATTAAAGTTGGCCAAGGCAACCCAGTATGAGAAACAGGTTCCCAAAAGCCAGCTTAAACATTAGGGACAGGCCCTGATCCCACTTCTAGGAGTCCCACAAATAGACCAAGTTACACAACTGTCACTATTATGTAGAGGGCCCAGGTCAGTCCCATGAAGACTCCCTAACTGACAGTCCAGAGTCTGGGACCTCTTATGAGCCTAGGTTAGTTGTTTCTGTGGGTTTCCTTGTGGTAACCTTGAACTCCACCCCCAGGGCTTCTACAATCCTTCCTCCCTCTCCTCAACAGGATTCCCAGAGCTCCATCCAGTGCTTGACTGTGAATCTCTGCATTTGTTTCCATCAGTTACTGGATGAAGTGTCTCTGAAGACAATTATGGTAGTCACCAATCTGATTACAGAAAATGGCCAATCCAGGCACCCTCTCCACTATTGCTATGAGTCTTGTGGATTCCTGGGAGTTTCCCTGGCACCAGGTTGGGAGAATCACTGCTTTCTTAAACAACTGTCGTACTTCTATCTCTTACCCAAGAGCTAAAATTTACCAAGGCCTCTACTCTGCTTTTCAAGATCTGATTGTAATGATCTCTCCAGACATTTTGCTATAACATGCCTTTTCTTTGTCATCTTCAGAATCAATTTCCTCAGTGCCTGTATACTGCCTTCCAGGCACATACGAGTCATTATATTTGAATCTTGTATCTAAAATTCATTTCTATGTAAGAATAGATGAAGTTATAGATGATAGCAAATTTCACTAAATTTCAGTGACTTACAACAGCATAGATCAACTTCTTGTTCACTTGATAACCTGACAAAGGTCTCTTCCATAAAGTGATTTAGGGAATCAAGTCATTAATCATCTTACTGTCATTAATCTACCATCTCAACCTGTAGCCTGTGGGGTGGAAAGATCAAGTGGAACTTACGTTTATACTTAAATCTCTTAGATTTGAAATTTTTAAAATAAATAAATTTATTTATTTTACATCCTGCCAATTTCCCCCCCTCTCCTATCCCCATGATCCCTCCCCTACCCCATCTGTTCCTACCCCCTAATCTATTACCCCTCCATTTCTGTTTAGGAAAGGGCAGGTTTCCCATAAATGTCAACAAAACACGGCATTTCAAATTGCAGCAAGACTAAGCACCGCCCCATGTATTAAGGCTGGGCAAGGTGATCCAGTAAGAGGAGTCGGGTCCCAAAAGTTAATAGGAGTCAGAGGCAACCCCTGTTTCCACTGTTTCCACAAGAGACCCAAGCTACACAAGACTAGATAGAAGTTTTGAATGATACTTCTCATGGCCTTAGTCCAAAATTATAAGCCAGGCCCTATCTTATGAGGCTTAAAAATCCTTTCTATGTGTCCAGGAAAGAGTCAAAAACTAATTGTCACATGAGTAGATGATTTCTATTTTCTTATATTTACAATATTTGGATAAGCATAAAGAAATAAATAATCTACTGTGAGTTTCTTTAATCACAACAATGGTACATCTATATATATTTATCAAATTATTAAATTGTATTATAAGCATAATGATGAAGAAGTTGATTGATTTTATTTATGAATACATTTAGCATTTGCTAGTATAAAAATGATATATTATAATCCAATTGATTTATAATGTTTTTGGAAAAAGCCTTATTTCAATATTAATGAAAAATTAATAATTTTAGATAATCACAACAACAGAACAGCAATAAGACATCAGCAGCAAGGTATAGCAAAAACAAGGTACAAACAATGGAGATGAACAAAATAGAAACAAAGAGTAGAGCTACACAGAAATATGCAAGCATACATTTCTGAGGGTAATAAACATTGTGTTGAGAATAGGAATCACCAAGGTATCAAACAATCTCGTCCCACAATCATGATGATAAGAATGATGAAACCCTTTTACATTAATGAACATTGAGTATGTCTTTCTGGCACCCTAGATTCCAATAAATTACATAGGTTTGGATTAGTCTTCTCTTAGAGATGAAAATTATCAGGACCTAGTAGGAAAATAAGTTGTACAAATTTTTTTGAGAATAAATATTTCAGTTAATTCAGAGTAATTTTCTGGAAGACTATAACAGGAACAATCAAATAAAACCAGATCTAAGACATAATAAAAATATAATTCTTACTTACAAGTAACTCGTTCAAGCTGATAGTCATAATTTAAACTAGCAATCTGTTATAAGGATAGTACCATTGAGTTTGTAAAAAATCAGACAGTAAACACTTTAGGCTTTGTGGGCTTTTAAGTCTGTAACATCAACATGACCCTACTGATGTAACAATGACTTAAATAAGCAAATAATACTCATTATTACCACAGAATACATATATGGAATGGACTTGAGTATTTCTCAATAAAACTTTACCTAAAAGACTAGGTCACAAGTTGAATTGTAGCTTCATAGTAAAACTTGAATTTTTTTCTAATATATGGAAAACAAAGTTCTATAATAGAAATTTTTAATCAGGAAATCAGTATTTGGGTTGCTCTATAGTAGTCTATACACTTAACAAATCATAGGCCCTAAGTTGAATCCCTCATGTCAAAAAAAAGAGGAGACAAGAACTCATAAAAGAAGCTTTCTTTCAAAATTCCATATTGAAATTTAATAGTTTGCATGACAATTAAAATAAATCAATTAACTAATTAAAATAAAAAGAAAAAAGTTCTCTGATTATAGAAGCCTTCGTGACAAAAGCAGGAGAGAGGACTCAAACATGATCTAGAAACTAAAGGTCTTGGAGTCACTATTCAGGTACATTTGTAGATTCCCCACTATATAAGGTACCTTATTTTCTTAGCAATAAATTTTATTTATGGTGTTCTTAAAAAAAACAAAAGTTTGTCAATAATTTACAATAATAATGGCTATCTGTAATTAAAGCTATCTAAAAGAACTGAAATTCATTTATTCTAGATATACTTTGAACACATTGATACATGGTGAGAAGAAGGTATACTATATTGGCATAAACTGCTTAATAATACAATTATAATTAATAATTTTTACCAAGTACATATAATAGAGTGTTAATATAGATCCAAAAAATGTATATCAATAAAAATAACTCAGTTAAAAAAGGGATACAGATCTAAGTAGAATTATGAAAAGAGGAAACTCAAGTGGCCAATGAATATTTAACATCCTTTGTCATTTGGGAAATGAAAATCAAATCTACTTTGAGATTTCATCTTATACCCATCATAATGGCTGAAATCAATAAAACAAATTATGGCTCATGTTCATGAGGGTATAGAGTAAAGGGAACACTCATCCATTGCTGGTGGGTACACAAACTTGTAATGCCACTATGGAATTCCCATCTTGTTGGGAATCAACCTACCACAAGATCCAGCGATACCACTTTTGGACATATACCCAAAGGATGCTTCATCCTACCACAGAAACAACTGCTCAAATATGTTCACTGCTGCTCTATTCACATTAGCCAGAAATCGGAAACAACCTAGATGTTTCTCAACAGATGAATGAATAAAGAAAATGTGGAACACTATCCTGAGTGAGGTGAGCCAGACCCAAAAAGAGGAACATGAGATGTACTCACTCATATTTGGTTTCTAGCCATAAACAAAGGACATTGAGCCTATAATTAGTGATCCTAGAGAAGCTAAATAAGGAGAACCCAAAGAAAAACATATAGGCATCCTCATGAATATTAACCTTCATCAGGTGATGAAAGGAGACAGAGACAGAGACCCACATTGGAGCACCGGACATAAATCTCAAGGTCCAAATCAGGAGCAGAAGGAGAGAGAGCACAAGCAAGGAACTCAGGACCGCGAGGGGTACACCCACACACTGAGACATTGGGGATGTTCTATCGGGAACTCACCAAGGCCAGCAGGCCTGGATCTGAAAAAGCCTGGGATAAAACCGGACTCGCTGAACATGGTGGACAATGAGGACTACTGAGAACTCAAGAACAATGGCAATGGGTTTTTGATCCTACTGCACGTACTGGCTTTGTGGGAGCCTAGGCAGTTTGGATGCTCACCTTACTAGACCTGGATGGAGGTGGGGGTTCCTTGGACTCCCCACAGGGCAGGAAACCCTGATTGCTCATTGGGCTGACGAGGGAGGGGGACTTGAGTGGGGGAGGGGGAGGGAAATGGGAGGCGGTGGAGGGGAAGAGACAGAAATCTTTAATAAATAAATAAATTTTTTAAAAAAGAAAATGTGGCCTGTTTACACAACGGAATATTGTATGACAGCAAATATAATTGGAGAGTTTTAACGACCATGAAAGCTTTTTTAATACCTTGGTAAAGGTATAATGGTATCTAAAATTTGCATATATTTTACTGGTAATTTAAAACCTAATACAAAATCAAATCAGAATCCATATAGCTAGAGAATTTATTACATTTATCCTGCCTCATTAGACACATCTATAAAACAGAGTGCTACATTTGTTCTAGTTTGCAATGTTTAAACATACTGGACTGAAATACGTTTGCCCAACAAAGAGCTTGTTTTTTTAAGTCATGAAAAATCTTCCTGACTAACAACCAGCAGAATAAAACCTCTCTTCTTCAGTGAGAAAGCAAACAGGGAGGCCATAAGGTCTCTGCAAAGATGCAACACTGTTCTCCAGCTACAAGCCCTGGCTTCAGGCAAGTTGGAAAGTCTTGAAGAGGAATAAACCAGTAATAAGGACACCATACTTACACTGACCTTTGAGCAATTCCAGATGTACACATGGAGCTTTTTCCACAACTCATCAGAAGGGGATGCCTTAAAAAGTGCCAAGTCTGTGCAGTTTTGCATGGGGCTACAAGTTCACGAACACAAAAACAGAGAGAGACTAAGCAAAAATGAAAACAACACAAAAAGAAACAGATCCTTGAAATAAAAATGTAGCCAAAAATTAATTCTCCTCCACGCAGTTTTACCAGTCCCATAAGTAGGGAGGAAACACAGTCATTTGGTATTTTTTGCATATGTTTATCAGCAGCTAGACTGAGCCATGCACTTATTTCTGTCTGCCATTACACTATTATTTAATCAGAGTAACTAATTTAATTCACAAACAAAACCAACGTAGTAGAATCTGTTATTTACATTTTATGATTTTTAATCTAAAAATGAAATAAAGATACTTACGCAGGATGAAGAAGATCATCTACTGAGAACAGAAGTAAAAATTAGCTAAAAGAGACAATGAATATACTCTTTTTAGCTGACCATCACAATCACTCAGCTCTGCTGCTGTGTAGGGGAAATGTACCTATGAGTAATGTTTAAACATAGGACATGGATACCTTGTTAAACCAAAGGGTATGGGAATATATTAAATCAAGATTCAAATTCAACTCTATGCCTCCAAAAAATATGGCACCATAAAATTACAGTAAGAGAAAGCAAAACAAATGTATTTCTCTTTAGAACTCGCTCATTCTGAAATTCTTTTCATTTTCTGTTTAGTTTTATCCTGAAGAAATAAATGGATTAGACATTGTAAATTTTTATTCTTACTTGATAATCAAAAAAATTAGGGTGCCCAAATAATATAAATAAAACAGGTCATATTCCTAAGGGAATGTTGTTGTTTTTCAGAATGGATGTATGGACCTGAGATTTGGGCAGTTATCAGCCTTCTAAAATAGAAAGGGTAGGAAAGGCAGAATGACTTTGGATTCTTTTATTGGCACAGAAACATTAGATATAACAAATCCTATCTCAATTTTTTCTTTGCTTTGTTTTTTTTTTTTTTTTTTGCTGTTGCTTTTTTTTTTAAAAATTTTTTCTGATTGTTTGCTTCCTTGACTGTTGTTCTGAAACAGGTTCTCTAAGCCCAGTAGCCTGAAACTTTTTCTGTAGCCAAAGACGACCGTGAACTTCTCATATTCCTGCCTCCATCTCCTAAGCTAGACTTACTGACATGCACCAACACACAGATCTTGCAGTTTTTTTCTTAATTTCAAATTTATTGTCAAATACCAAATTGCCTCACAAGTACAATAATCTCAGACAAGATAGTTACTCCCATGTTAAGTTGTCAGACAATAAGTGTTAGAAATCATTATTTAAATTTTATTTTGTTTTTTCTTTCGTTTTTGAAAAAACAACATTGGGACATGCCAACATGATACTGACTGAATGAACAAATGGCACAGAAGATCCCCAAATATCTGAGACTATATAGGAATGTCTTTCTGTGCAGGGTGACACTAGCCAGGTCACATCCCGGAACACTGGGGTTGCTTTGAGAACTACTAAGACATCAATGTCCTTGTAAATGTAAGTCATCATAATCATTAAGATAATCTTCTGAAACTTGGGCTCTGACTTTAAAAAGATAAAGTATCTTTTAGACTTACTTTTTTTCTTTTCCTTCAAAGATTAATAATACTTTTCACGAGAAAGATGGAAAATGCGCAAAGTTTGGAATCTTTGCTGTCCTATCCCTGCGATTATCAGTTAATTTTCCAGGACCTATAAATTCATTTCTTACTGTTAGTAATCACCAACATAAAATGTTGTGGTTTCTAAATATTCATTCTGCTGGATTCCTAAATAGTTGACTTGAAAATTTTCAGGAACTGACAACCAAACAACTCTCAAAGATATAGAAGACAAGGTCACCAGCTGTCTGTAGGGAGTAGTTTTGATACAAATTAACTAACATTAGAAATCCACAGGTGGATTTCTAAGAACTATGGTAAAAGTACAGCCATGGGCAGTGTTATTTTTGCAACAGTTGCAGCCTGTCTCTGAGGAAGGGCTGCACTCTCCCAGTCTCCGTGTCAGCTGGAACATGTGGCTTGTGAAAAGCCAGACCTGACACATGTCTGGGAAGAAAATTCAAGAGCCACAATGCTGCTTGCCAGACACTGTTTTCCTCCTGTCATGATATCATAATCTTCCAGATACAGGCTGTATGATCAACCTGAGTCCCTGAGGGAAGACAGCATGGCTCAGAACCGACAGCAATCTATGTCACCTTGTCACTTGAGTGAGAAAGATAATACCGCTGCTATGACTCACTGATAGTTTAGGTGACTTGTAGCAGGAAAACACAGGCTATCCCAGTGAGTTAATAAAATGTGGAAGTGTGATTACACTCTGACTTTGACACTTCACTTAGAATAATTAATGCAAAATATCTAATTTACTCAAAATATTAAAAATCATTCTTATGTTTCTTATATACTAATTTAGTTGGTTTCAGCAGAATGTAAGACCAACCTTTATCTGCAGTAACTGTAAAGATATTGCATGGAACTGAAACCCAACACAGATATCTTTGTGCGGGGACTATGGAAGTTCATCGTTAAAGAACAGCATGACAAAAACTGTCCGTCACTGTTTAGAAACTAAGTACAGATTTTAAAAATCTCTATACAGGTACTTGCTATCCTATCTTAATTACTTTCATTTTCTATTTTGTTTTTGTTTTGTTGATTTGTTTCCAAGACAGGGTTTCTCTATGTTATAATTTTAACTGTCCTGGAACTCTCTTTGTATACCGGGCTGGCCTCAAACTCACAGAGATCCGCCTGCCTCTGCCTCCCGAGTGCTGGGATTACAGGCGTGCGCCACCACCGCCCGGCTGGAACTCTCTTTGTATACTGGGCTGGCCTCAAACTCACAGAGATCAGCGTGCCTCTGACTTCCGATTGCTGGAATTAAAGGTGTGCACCACCACTGCCCAACCCTCATTTTTCTACTTTTAAACTCACAACTTTGAAATTATGTTCAATGGGAAAAAATGGTTTGGTAAACCTCAACAAATTTACAAAATTCAAAGGTAAATAATACTATTAATATTCATCTTATTAGAAGCTAGGTCCTTATGAGGGGCCTTTGCTTGCTAATTTAAGAAATAAATTGTGTCAGCATTTTAAGTGACAAAACCTCTAACAGGGAGTAACGCATTTTAGTTATAACTGGGATACTCTGAGATTTCATGAAATTACTCACCCTGGGTGAAAGACATCCTGTTCTCTCCTGCCAGTCTTCTAATTTTGTGAGTTTAACTAAATAGATACCAAATAATTTCATTTAAGACCCAAGATTAACATCCAATGATTAAACTTTCTATTTCTACTCTATTGTGTTCTTATGGAAGATGGACAATTATTTCATCATACTCAAATGATAATCAATCCTTTGTTTTTGGCCTTAAAATATTATTGTACTTTGAATGTGTCATCGACATACATGACCCATTTTTGAGATATTAATTACATTTCTTCCTTCCCTTTCCTTTCTCCACTCCCCCACACTGCTCATCACTCTCCTTTAAATTCATGACCACTTATTCCCCTGATTGTTATTGTGTGCATATGTGTGCACACATATGCATATATCCTCTCAATGTGACCATTCAGTCCATATAATGCTCATACCTGTGTGTATGTTTCTCTATACTGCTCCTAAATGATGGAGGTGGGTCTTGTATTTATCTGTTGCTTTCATTGGTTAATTAATAAAGAAAACTGCTTGGCCTTGATAGGACAGAAAATTAGGTAGGCGGAGTAAACAGAACAGAACGCTGGGAGAAAGAAGCCGAGTCAGGCAGTCGCCATGATTCTCCCACTCCAGAAGCAATGTTTAAAAAAATACAGTTTCCATGTAATTATTTTGGGTGAAGCTAGTCATGCAGAGCAAGTGATGGGCCTGCCACTCATCACTACACCTAAAGAATACAAAATGATTTCGTATTTTGAATTTCTCAATTTATAATCTCTTATTGTTCTGTGTTTATTCTACCTGATGTTATGACACCAATTGGAAGTTATTGGAACTCCTAGACATATTTACTTACTTACTTTACATTCATGTTTGTTGTCCCTTCTTTTTTCATCGTAGGTGTTCTCTGTTATATCAAGATTTCCACTCAGAAATGTTCTTTATTGTTCTCTGAACAAATCTTTCTCCTTTTCTCTCAAATATTCAGATATTCTTTAATTGCTCTCCCTCTCTATCCTCCTCCCAACTTGACAGTCACATTCCTTCATGTTCTAATCCTCCATTTCCCCCACCCCCACATCCAGGTTACCCAGGAGATCTCATCTATTTCCTCTTCCTAGGACAATCCCTGTATCCCTCTTACAGTCTTCCTTGAAGGGATAAAATCAAAAACACTGATGACAGCTTATGTTGGAAAGGACATGGCATAAAGGAACTCCTCTACTGTTGGTGGGAGTGCAAACTTGTACAGCCATTCTGGCAATAAGTATAGCAGTTTCTCAGAAAATTGGGAATCTACCTCAAGACCCA
>NC_022010.1:74019983-74050841 GCF_000317375.1 Microtus ochrogaster
CAGCTCTTTATTCTTGAGACTGTTCTCTAACCAGCCTGGAACTCACTAAGTAGTGTACATGCTAGGATTGCAAGCACAGAATACAATGCCTGGCTTCCCATGAGTTCTGGAGATCTAGTGCAAATCCTCATGCTTGTTCCGCAAGCACTTTACATACTCATTTTTATGCAATACAAGGTCTTTTTCTCTTTTATCACCTAGGATTATGCATACCTATATCTTAGAGAAAGAAACAGTTATTTGTCTGAGTGTACACTTAATTGAAACAAAAAACAATGCTCTTTTGGAATGTAAAATTTCATAATTGCATAAAATTGAAAACCTTCAGATTATATAAAATTCACATATTTATTAACTTTTGACAGCATACATGACAACTTATTTGACATGTATTGGTCCCCAGAAACTTCTGTCTGGGTGATAAATTGAGGGTTTATGATTACAACTCATTAGGGAATATGAATGTCAGATAACAGTTGCAATAACTGCCATTAACCAGGCTCAGATGCTCTGGTTAAGAAAACACTATTCCCTTTACCCTAATGCAGTAGGCAGTCTCTGAAACATCTCAGTTGGTCTTAGTTTCCAAGATTCATAAATAGGGATTCTTGAGACCTTTCAAAGTCTAATTCCAGTCTAGATTTCTGGGATGATTCTGATGGTAATAAATCTCAAGAAAATGGGAAATCAGTTTTCTCAGCCAAAAATTGTGTACCTACAGCACAATAATGGGATAAGCTTATTCAGTAATTGGACGTGCTCCAAAACTTTGGATCATTTTTGGCATTAGGCATTCTAAGTTGCTGGAAAGGAAAGATGCATAGGTATAGATTAGATGTAGATATAGGTAGAAGTGTATAATTTTCTATATTATTGCACTTATTCCCTTAGTAGTTATTTGTATAAATATTAGAAATGCATTCTATCCTTATTCAGAGAGTGAATTCTCTGTTAGTTCTTGATTGTCCTCTAAACTGATATCATAAATAATCAAATAATTATTTGGAATGTAGAATCTTTACCTCTAATTCACATAATACTCTGAATTAGAATATATATAAAATCCCTTCCTATGTGAACTTGCACAGCAATTAGAAGGAAGAAAGGTAAACAAAAGAAGAATGAATCTTTTCATCTCAAATCAAGAGCAAGCAATGCTCTCATTTCATCAATAACAAAAGCACATCTGTCATTTTCATGCTAATTATTTATTAGTTTTAAATTGGTCCATGAAATAGTGCTAAGGATATTTTTCATGAGGGAAACAGCCTTTAAAATAAATCTTGTATGTAAAATTATATGGATTGGCAGGTTAAGGACAGCTCCCAGAGGAGAAGGCTGACTCGGCTAATAGGTATGAATATTTTTAAAAACTCTACCCTCATTTCACCTTCTTACTGAATGCCAGATTGTTCCATGAACTGAATTCATTCCAATCTGAACATACTTAATATGAATAAACATTTTAGCAAATATTAACAAGGCCAAATTCAACTAACATAAAATTTTTTAAAACAAATAATCATCATAAGGGAAACAGTTATACACTCTACATTATAAGCCATGCTTATTTGGACTTTTACAATATACCACTCAAAATAACTCTATATAATTTTATCAAGTCCTTGACACTCATTAATTGAGTTACTTTTAATTTTTTACAATGACTTCCAGCAAAAATGTAACACATTTCATATATGTGGAAAATGTTTGACAAAGCCATGCCTAGTCTTACTACATGTTATACAATTATATTTTATGTTATCTTTTATTTCCTTTTTAAACCACTGGTAAAGCTTAAATTAATACTTCTCTGAACTTATTATGGTATTATGATCACAGTTAAAAAAACAGAGGATTTGAAAACTCAAAAAAAAATGAAGAAAGAAAGTAAAAGGAGAAAGATAAAAATTGTGTCTGGAAAGAGAAATGAAATCAGCAAATTTTCAATGGGTATTGCCAAAGAATGCAATATCAAATATCAATAACAAAATATAGGAAACAGCAAGGGCTAATCTTTAGAAAGCGAAAGATTCAGAAAATAAGTATTTTCCTCAGGTGTCTGAAATCTGAAAATCTCACGGATATCATTAGAATAGCAATGTTCACTTGATGTATAAAATATATCTAAACTACAAACCAAAGTCAAAGAACATTTGTGATTTCTTTTTAAATTATGTTATATCAACTTTTTGTACAGTGGGGGGAATTTTCAATTACTCACATGTATTTAGGAGTTAGGATACTAACCATTGCATTTAATAACACTAAAATTTATAATTTTCAAATTCCTATGTGCTCATCTTGCAATCAGTTCTTAACAGTAGCCAACCCTGTGCAAGGAACACAGGCTTTGAATTTGGAAGACTATGTTCTTTGTGTAAGTCTAGGTTGTATGTCTTCTTTAAGAAAGATAAATGACAAAGTGTGGTAGAAACACTTTATAAATCAGAATGTCCCAGAGTACTGCAGATACTCCCCTCCAATTATCTATTCATAATCACACAGAGTTATAAAATCTTTTCCAAAGAAGAGTCTATTTACAAAACAGATTTTTTTTCTATTTTCTTCCTCTTACCTTCCCTTCTGCAAAACAGTCCATAGAGAAAACTTTACTTTTTGCATTTTTTGCACTTTCATAAAGTTCCTGTTCCAATCATCAAGGACTCTGTAAACACCCTCCGGAAATCCATTGTCATGAAGATGATGTTTAATGAGATGTTTGGAAATCAAATTCGGTTGTGAAGGGTTGATATTTTCTACCACTGGACAAAACTGAAAACATGCCTACACCTTCCTATGTTTTTATTATTTCAATTATTATTCACTATGTTCTAGTTAATACATTCCTTGGTTCTCAAGACTAATTCTGGGTTATCTGTAACTGTGGGATCCTCACTGCTCATGGAATGTGACATCTGGGGGGGGGGGCAAGGTGTTTGTTATAGTTTCGAAGAGTAGTCATTCTAGAACCTAGAATACTGTTGGGCACATTGTTGATGTTACAGTGTTGTTTGTTGGGTAAAGTGAATTTTTTCCTTTGCCTGAATTTAGCCCTTTAATCTTTCACTTTTATACCTGTCCCTAATATGTGGATACATTTGGTATCTCTAAGTCTCCTTCAGTCTAGAGTGCCAATTCAGATTTGAAGAAACATGGAGTATAAAGACTCTGTAGGAGATTGTAGCTATAATGAGTTACTTAGGAGCCTTTTTGTATTTTCTACTTTATTCTTCAAGCCTGAAACCCAAGTAGCATTATTTTCCTATGATGTTTTCTTTGAAACAGTGATAAAATACTGTGTCCTGTACTGGACCATTGGGAAATTAGAAGTCTTATTTGAAAAGACAGGAACGTATTTTTGTCTGCCTGTATAACTAAGAACAAATATTAAAAACCTTTTGAAAGTTATCTATCACTTGAATTCTGGTCACAATGCCATACTGTATCCTAGGAAATGTAGGACAAATGTGTGCCCAAGGAAGAGCTAAAAGGGTGGTAAATTCACTCTATCATGTCTAGTGGTAATAATCAAGTCCTCTGAGTGAGAGCTCGGACACTTCCGTAAGGAGGCTTAAATCCATCTGAAGGATCTAAACAATTCTTAAGGCCTTAGTCCCCAACCCTGCCATGATAGCAATCAAATTTCTATTTATTCTTTGAAACTTTCATTTATATATATAGACAATGTTGTCTCGAACACATAGATTTCACTTTCCCTGCCAAGATCCCCCAAGATCTCCACAATGCAGCTCCCCTCTAACTTCACGTCCTCTTAATCTTGTTACAAAATCCCATATGGGCATGGAAGTGGGGCCATCCAGCAGAGACCAGCAACGTACCAGTGACCACATTTTCAAAGAAAAGTGACTCTTCACCCCTAGCAATCACCTACTGCCAAGAACTCCTTTGCTAGCAAAAAGTGTTCTTTTGTACATAGTTGGCATTTGCCAGTTCAGATATGGCAGGAAGGGCCAAAGGCAAATCTCATCTATCAATAAGCAATCATAGATGTTAAACTTGACCTTATTAAGTAGGAGAAATGTCAGTATTGCCTCTTTGCTAAATTCTTCTCTAATGTTTCATCTTTCAGACTCTGCCTCTAAATTTACTTTAGTTTCCTCCTACGATTCAGTAACCAAGTTCATAAAAGGATGCCTAAAACTGACCCAAATTCTGTCCAACAGCCTTTATGTTAGAGCCAGGATGCTTATCTGAGTAAGATGGTGTTTGTCCTGGACTAGGAGTGGTCATGCAGAGACATGACTGCAAATGCATATGACAGAAAAGTATATGACCCATCCTCCTGCTTGTGAGAGTCTACCACAATGACCCTGCTGGAGTTTACTTCAAGACATAAAGGGAGAAATTTGATCTGGTTCCCAGAAGACATAGAGGTTAGCATTATTCTGGTAGCCTCCTTAACCCATAGTTGCCTTATTGTCCACACTTCATGACCTTGTCATGCCACATGTAAAGCAAACCCTATTAACAATACAAAAGCTTACCTAGAAGAGCTCTCTACATGTTGTTATATGATCCAACTTCATGGTTCAACAACTAAACACTTTTGACAAAATTCAATATTACCCTATTAAATTTTGATTTCCTTGCCAGTCTCATTAAAAATACAATGATACACTTCACTTCTATAGAGGAAGGAAAGAAATTGTAGATTACTTTTGTAAAACATCAGTTTGCTGCAAAAAATATATAAATAAGAAGAAAAATAGAGCATCAAAAAATTTTCTCTGGACACCTAATATCAGCTTAAAATATTTATTTCAAGTAACATGTCTGTCACTAAATCCTTAGGAAGTAAAATTGTTTAGCATTTATCCAAACTAGCTATAATCTAAAATGTACACAATAGAAAAATCCATATCTACACAAAAGATAACAGTTGCCCTGAGGCTGAAGAGAATAGAGAGTAACTGTTGGTGTATGTGCAATTCTCTTGGCAGTTATGAAAATGTTTGGGATCTAGATAATGGCAATGGTTGCATAACTTTGTGACCACTAAAGATTAAATTATATAATGTAATGAGAGATTTATAAACTACGTAAAATACTTCAATGAAGCTTCAAAATTTAAAAGAAATCAATCTATGCTATTTATATCAAATATATAATAAAAGTTTATTTATATAACTGATGAATTTAATATATTTTTCTGTATGTTAGGGCCTTAAGAAAAATCTTACTGGTTTGAATTATTGTATATTTTATAGACCTGATCATAAGTAAAACACCCATGAACCATTACATATTTCTTTTGAGGAAAAAAATTCATTGGGAAAAATGAGTAAATCATGAAAACTTCCACAAACATTCTCTAATGAAAAGCAATGAATACTCTATGCCCCCACGTAGAGAAAGGTCCAGAGGGGCCACTGTCCTGCTGTTTTCCTAGAATGAAAAGTCAGATCACATGACTTATTTAATACATCCATTCACATGTCAGAATAAACCCTGGGAGGATTTTGGAAACCCACAAGTCACGCTGAGGAGCAATTCTACCTATCAATGACAAGATAACATCAGAATTAACTGAATGAAGTGATTGGAATATTGTATGGTCAGTCAGTACACTTTAAGCTCTGAGATTCATTCAAAGACCTAGTTATTCATGACCCTACCTAGGTCTTCACTTCTGACATCTTGTTTTTTAGGAATAGATTGGGGTTAGGCTCACAACTGAAATCAAATGCTTAATCTAAAGGGTGGTGATACACCCAAGTATGGGAATCAACTTTGTTAAGAATATCCGAAGAAGAGGAAGAAACTAGACTACATGTACCAGATATTTTCCTGGACTATCAGGCCTCTAAATAGATGATATTGGCCATCTGGTAGTGGCACACACCTTCAATCCTAACACTAGGGAGGCAGAGGCAGGTGGATCTCTGTGAGTTCAAGGTCAGCCTGGTCTACAAGAGCTAGTTCCAGGACAGGTTCCAAAGCTACAAAGAAATCCTATCTTGGAAAAAAAAAATGGTGATATCTGAGCTGGAGAAATAGTACAGTTCATTAAGTGCTTGCCATCCAAGCCTGAGGTCTAAGTTCAACCCCTATAACCCATACATAAATATCAGCCATGATGATATACATGTGTAACTCCAGCATGGGGGAAGGAAAATGTACACACACCACTTCAATGTTGATTTTCTCATCTGTATTTCCATGAATTCAGGTCACATCAATAAATTTGTGAATCAGAATCTACTCAAACTTTCCTCGCAGCTTTATCTTAACTCCCATGATTAAGCCCATTTTAACGACCTAATGAAACTGACTTATTAGTTTCACTTTTGTTTGTTTGTTTGTTTGTTTTTACAAAAGCCAGAAAAAATCTGTCACTGGAAACTGCTAAGTAAAATTTTCAATTTTGCAAGAGAGTCAGGTGATTTTGAGCTCAGTGAAGGTGATTTTAGAGCTGCTCACGGGATATTCACAAAAGCTGAGAGCGTGAACTTAGCTGAACTAGGTAACTCATAGAAGAAAGCACACTGGCTCCAAGTTAGTGACTAAAGATCAAAAGACTAAGAGGTTTTTAAAAAGCCATATATATATATCTGATAATATAGATACTAAATATATACTATATATGCAAAATACAATATACTCTCCTGATATAAAAGTCAACTGTGAGATTAAATAATGCCTTGTCTCCTGATAATTGTCTCATATCTGTAAGTTTTCATCATCGGGAGACTAAATCTCTTGAAAGCTTGCTATCTCTCCTCTTGTGGTTCGCTTACCCCATGGCAGCCTCTGTGGTTGAACATCTGTCGTCTGTGCAAACCCCATGTTCTCGGTTTCCTCAACCAAAACAGTAGGGTAGTTTTCCTTCATCTCAGAAGATGAAATGGGATCAGAAATTTACTCTGTAGCCTCAGAATTGGTAAAGTGGATGCAATCCATCACTGTGACTCTCACCCCACTTCTCTTCTGCATCGATCCTTTAACCTAGAGGGCATAGGTTTGAAAAAACCATCCCATTTACACCTGAGTTCTCCAATGCTCTCACTTGCAGCACAGGATCCATTTGTGAGTTTCTGTGTTGATTCTCATCTCCTGCAAGATGAAGCTTTTCTGATGAGGGCTGAGTGAGGCACTGATTTGTCAGTAAAGTAAGATGTCATTAGAAGTCATTTCATTGTTGTGACATTTTCAGGAAAATAATAGTAATGGTTTTACCCTAGGCCCATTACCTACCAAGCCTCAGGTTCTTGGTTCCTTTAGTGGAATCATGTATGAACTCCATTTGGGGAAATAGGTCTAAATCAATCAAACAAGGTGGTGCACATATGGATTCACAGAGACTGTGGCAGCATGCACCATAACTGCTCCGATTTCAGCCCAGACAGGGTCCCACTATGGGGGGAGAAAGTGAACGTGGTGAACAAGAAGCAATTAGTAGTTGAGGGAAAAGGAAAACCATTTTTCTTCAATAGAGTGACACTAGGTATATGAACTATACTCCAGCATGGACCCAATGCCCAAGAACATTTGGCCAAAGAAAAAACAAATTCTATGCTTGTGTGTTTTGTGGTTTTTGAGGGAGGAATGATCTGAGATTGCTTGGAGAGAAAAACATATTCAAAATATATTGTATGAAAAAAATTAAAGAAAAAAGGGAGGAGTTCATTCAAATAAATCAGGCCAATGAAGAGACCACAATGTCAAGGTGAATGGTAAGAAAAAGAAAAATGTAGGGGGCTGGAGAGATGGCTCAGAGGTTAAGAGCACTGGCTGCTCTTCCAGAGGTCCTGAGTTCAATTTCCAGCAACCACATGGTGGCTCACAACCATCTGTAATGAGATCTGGTGCCCTCTTCCTGACTGTAGGCATCCAAGCAGACAGATTAGTGTATACATAATAAATAAATAAATCTTTAAAAAAGAAAAAGAAAAAGAAAAATGTATAATTTGACAACTACTTAATTTGATATTTATTGAAACTTTAGAAAGCAATAAAAGTTCTGTTGTGTTACAGTAGTACCAACCCCAAACAATGTAGCCATTTTTTGCAGAGATAATATACCACAGGGATGTTGAAGTGGTTTATCATAATCAAATAGAAAAAACTGAGGTGTTTCTGACATGCATGTGTTAGAACAAGAGGGGGAAACCACCATAAACTACTTAAAGCTAAGGGTGAGAGTGGAGAAGTGATGTCATCATTAGGTCATTTGACATTTGGCCAAATCTATGCTGATGGAGGAGTTACTTTCATTGGTTAATAAAGAAACTGCCTTGGCCCATTTGATAGGCTGGCCCTTAGGTGGGTGTAGTAGACTTTTTTTTTTCTTTTTTGGTTTTTCAAGACAGGGTTTCTCTGTGACTTTGGAGCCTGTCCTGGAACTAGTTCTTGTAGACCAGGATGGCCTTGAACTCAAAAAGATCCGCCTGCCTCTGCCTCCCAAGTGCTGGGATTAAAGGCATGTGCCACCACCGTCCAGCCTTAAATATACTTTTTAAAAGTTCCTGGACACTAGTAATAGGGATTAAAATCTTGAAGAGATATCAGAGCATCTAGTATCTTCAATTCTGTAAATATAGACATGAAGACCTAGAAGGTAGAAGACAAACAATGCTTACTGGGCAGTATTTCAGGATAAGAAGGGAGATTGCAAAATTGGAAACCTAGGATGGCAACATTGGAATCGACCCATGGATTTTTAAGTGTGAAATATTAAAAAAAAATGCTCCCAACAGGGGGGTTGGCATATCTAAGGTTAATTAATCTCTGGGTGATCGAGTTTGTCTGTAGTGACATTTCACTTGTATTTTAGTAAATAAAGCTTGTCTGAGGATCAGAGAGTAAAAAGGCCTCATTGGTCAGCCTTACAGACTATGCAGTGGTGACACACACCTTTAATCAGAGTAGCTACACTAGTTTGCCATAAAAACTGGGCGGTACATTCCTTTAATCCTAGCGGTGCATGCCTTTAATCCCAGCCTTAGAAAGGATTATAAAACAAGAGGAAACAGCTGTCAGGCACAGTTTCATTCTGAGATTCCTGGAGGCAGGATCTCACTTTCTGGACTAAGGTCGAGGTAAGAGCCAGTGGCTGGCTATTAGGCTTTTCAGAGCTTCAGGTTGAATCTCAATTTCTCTCTTTAAGTGTTTATTAATCGTACTTCCTCCTTCTGAGAAAACTGGGACAAAAGAAGTTTCCAGGGCAATTGAACGATACAAAGATTATTAAAATACGTTAAAAATAGGTTAGTTGCCATTTTAGCTTTAACAAACTAGCAAAGGCTCTTAAATCCCAGATCCTGCTCTTTCTGACAGGATGTGCTACCTACCCAAGTGAGCTGTAAGCATACACACGCTTTTAAAAGCCTTTAGTGAAAGGTCTCCCTCCTCTCAGCATTCCTCTCCAGCAGTGCCCTAATTAGACCTAGATGACGAACCCACAGGAGGAGGCTCAACATTAAATGCGAGATGCTACAAGAGACCCAAGGCCTGGAATTCATAAAATGTCACATTCTGTGGCTTTGGACTCGAGAGGCAGAGGTTATAAATACACACAAGGATTCTAGAAAAGTCTGTAGTAAGTAAATCTGCTTGTACTGGCATATCTAAACTTTCTTTACCATTTACTTAATACATGATGGTTGTTAATAACTCATAAGACTGGACACTGCCCAGAGAAAACATCTTTCCTAAAAACCGCATGGAGAAAAGTTGCTAAATAAAGGCAGGAGTGTAGTGAATAATATGGGTAACTTGGAAGTGACCGTTTAGTCCTACCTAAGTGTTAGAGAAATCAAGGGCTCAGACAAATGCCTTATTTTATGTTTTGTGTAATTCACATTCGGGATGTATAAGTTGGAAGAAAAGCTAAGTGAGTGTAGGATTCAATACTTCCTTAAGCGAGGGAAGTACTGAAGACTAATGAACTGGTACTGGCTGTCCAACAGTATGATTGCAATGTTCACCTTGAATTTGTAATTTTAAATGTCTTGTGTAATTTTCCCCCAATAAATTATACCTCTCGGTTTTATATGCACAAAAATGATTCTATCTCCCTCTTTATATGGGAAACCAAAAAAGGTTTTATCCAATTAAAATACACATTATTAAGAAGAAGCTTTCTTGCTTAACGGACTCCAAGCTATCTGTAAGTATTTGTTAAGAGGAACCATCAATGCCTCTTTTAAGTTCTGTAATTGCAGTAGTCACACTACGGTTTGTGCTGTAAAAAGAAGCAGTTTTCTACAGGTAGCTAATATTTTACAGGCAGATTACAAACCATCACATCACATGTATTGACGGAGATAGACTGTAGTTGATTTAAGTTAATCTCAGCATTCTGGTGATCTCAAATCTCTCGAGTGTCACTTTATGGTTTACAATCCAGTTACATCACAATCCCTCAATAGAATTACAGCCTTGTCACTAATCTCTCCCTATCAGGTATCCTGTGAGGAAGGAAGTTGCAAAGCCCCACTGGAAAGCTGCAATGGCATGAATGATTGCATTCAGTCTCTTTCCACAACAATATCTGTAAGTCTGGGAGTGATAAATGGCACCCAAGTTATAAATGAGCAACAGGGTCAGTAGCACCAAGCAGCCGAGAGTTCAAAGAAAAGGCACAGTCCTGAAGGGTTCAAGAAAAGGCCACACACTGCTGGCGTGTATCATTGGAGATAAAACCTCCAAGATGGCTTGTTGCAATTACAAAGCAGAATTAGAAAAGGCTGTTATTAAAGAGCCAAGATTTCTGTCCAGGAATTGAAAAAGAGCATTGATAAGCACACACACAAAAAGTCTTTTCCAGAATAAAATAAAAAAAGTCATGACCTGTCAAAAAGTCCTGATGAAAAATATCTTCAAGCATTTAAGTGTTTCATTGACACGGAAAGACAAGTGACTTTGTAACATGTTCATTTTCTTGGTTTCCTCTTTTTAATCTCATAAATACACTTATAAGGAGTTTGTTAAGGACCAATCAAGTAGCTTCTCTAGAGCCATTTACACTGCATACTCGTTGTACACAAAACTCCCTTAGGTGAATTAAACACAATTAAAACATGGTCTCAGCACTTATCAATTAAAATATACAACTTCTCTAACATATCTGTTAAAAACCTCATAGAATGTTATAATGAAACTGTCTGAAATCTCAATTGCATGTTACACGAAAAAGGTCATCAAACAAGGAGAACCCCATCTACACTATGCCACTGGTAGTAGGAAAACTTGGATTTAGACAATTGAACTCCTTATGCCTACTTTTTTTTTTTTTGGCCAGGAAATGTTTTTCCCAGACAAATAGTCACTGCTCACCTTAAATCTCGCTAACTCATTGGATAGAATTACTCATCTCAGGCTCGACTGCTGTATGTGTTTGCACAGGTTTCAATGTCCATTTTTACTTGACATTTTGCTGGTTCATGAAGTTTTCTTGCATCACATTGACATTTTCTGTTAGAGCCCTGATGGCAAACTGGGTTAGAATTTATAAAGGGACAGTCATTGCAGTTTCTATTAGTCTTCAGACAGAGAGACCTTACTTACACCAAAAAAACCAACAGAGGCAAGAGTGCACCTTGTTCCTGTTATATTACTTCAACAGGGCAGTCACTCTCCTATAGTAGCCATAGAGATCATCTTCAACTCTGGAACAGTCATGCAGCAGGATTAAAAATTAATGCACATTTCTCTCTGAATGGAAAAATTAAAGGTAATGAAGTGGTTTTAAAGAAAATTGCACATAAAATATACCAATCAAAGTTTAACATGTATTTTATATTATTTTTACTATTTTTATTTTATACACTTTAATTAACTAAATTAAATTAATATCAAATCATGTACCCCCTTTCCTTTCCACCTTCTAGTATTTTTTTCTCCCATGTACCCTCCCTCAAATTCCTTCTATATCTCTCACAGTGAGAGCTTCTTCTTTCCCAATTATTATTGCTAGATATGCATATTCATATGTATAAAAATATGTAACTACAACCTTTGAGCATTTTTTATTGACTACATATATATGGTTTTAGGGATGATTATTTTGCTTTGGATAACTAGATGGGGGAAGGGCTCAATCCTGTGATAGGCTAACTCTTTCTCTCTCTCTCTCTCTCTCTCTCTCTCTCTCTCTCTCTCTCTCTCTCTCTCTCAACAGTTATTAGTTCCCAGTCATTCTTTGTCTAAGGGTAGGACTCTGAGATCTCCAATCTTCAATGCTAGCGTGTGTTTTGATATTGCTATTGTTCAAATCTTGTTTATACAGACAGTTCTGGGAGAGACATTTTCCCGGCAGACTTCCTGGTATTCTGGCTCCTACAATCTTTCTGATTCCTCTTCTGTGACATTCCCTGAGTCATAGATGTAGGGGCTGTGATGTAGATGTCGCCACTGGGGATTACAACAAATGCAAACAAGGTCACTGGGGAAGACGAACACTCATTCACTGTTGGTGGGAATAAAAGCTGTTGTAAGTACTCTGGAAATCAGTAGGAGAAACACTCGAAAACATAAAAATGTATATTACCATATGACGCAGCTAATCTCCTGGTACATGATCAAAGGAGTCCATATCCTGTTCTGCAGTCATCTGCTTAGCAGTGCTCATTGCCATCCTATTCACAATGGCCAGGAAGTGGAGACGACCTGAAATGATGAATGGATAAGGAAAATGTGATACATATGCACAATAGAATAGTGTTCAACTGTAAAGAAAAATAAAATTATGAACTTTTCAGATAGATGGACCTAGAAAAGATAATATCAGGTGAGATATAAATCCAGACCAAGAAGACAGTTGTCACATGTTCTTTCTCATCTGTAATTCTTAGTTCTAAATATTCAGATATGAGCATACACCATGGGATAACCATAGAAACCAGGAAATTATAAAGATGCCTGTGGGGAGAGTCAACTGACAGGGAGAAGGAGGGATAAAAGGCAAATAACACCAAGGTTGTTTAATAAAGTTTTGAGAATTCATATTATTTTATATCTAAAATTATACAGAATGTATATACGTACATACACACACACATGCACACTCCTTACAGGAAATTATGCCCCTTGTGCTGACAGTTCTCTAAGAACTGTAGGATAACAAAAATCCTCTCCCAGGTATGAGAAATCTCCATTGAGTTTTTGATCAGATTAGTCCAAGGGACTCCCAAAACAATAGAGGCTATGACTGTTCTCCTTCATTCTATCTCAGAATTTAAAAGTGAGGCCCTGTACTGAAAATACCACACATGTTTTATGTTTTTATACTTCAGAGATTCAAGTTGCCAATGCACGTTCTTATATATGGGGCACACACAAATAATAAAAATAAATTATGCTTCACTAAACGTGATGTTAAACTTTGTAACTGATAATAAAAGAGCACCCAGTTCTTGATGCAAAATCCAAGAAATACTTGTCCTTAAACTATTTTTTTTTTTTTGTTTTTTCGAGATAGGGTTTCTCTGTGGCTTTGGAGCCTGTCCTGGAACTAGCGCTGTAGACCAGGCTGGTCTCAAATTCACAGAGATCCGCCTGCCTCTGCCTCCCGAGTGCTGGGATTAAAGGCGTGCACCACCATCGCCCGGCTCCTTAAACTATTTTTATATGTGGCCATTTTGGGCATGCTTATTTTCCCGGGGCAGGGGGACTTTTAGCATTTGAATTTTAGCATAAAGATTTGAAAATTGATTTTTCTTCGCTGTATTTATATCAGTCTCTATATCACTTCCCAGGTGACCTTGAGAGCACCTGTCAGTCAGACTGGTGTTGAGGCCAGGTCCAAAACTCCTGTAATTCTCTGGCTCTGGAAATGCCCCCAATCTGTTTCCCTACAGTTTTGCTTCAAAGGTGTCTCTTTTCCCACTATACTAAACGTAAAATGCATAATAGAATGTTTTCAATCAAACATACAAGTAAGATATCTAGAAGATGAAAGCGAACTCTGAGGATAATGAAAAGCACGGGTACCCAATAGCAAGCCACAGAAGTGCAAATACATGCGCGACCATGCTTAGTTGTGATCTAGTGGGAGAATAGAGTCAATTTTAAACTGCAGTTCCGCAGGAGCTCCGTGTGCTCTATACTACAAAGAAACATATCCCAATCAAGGGAAATTTTGTACAACATTTCAAAGGTTCTAAACCCTTTCTTTATGCTAGAATATTCTAATTATGGGTGACTAGAAAAAAAATAAAAACAAGTGGCAGGGTAATTTATCTCCTCTTTGGTGAGAATGGTAACAAAATACGGCAAACCTCAAATGCTCTAGCACCTATTGCTGTTGTAATTGTTGGCATCCTTTTGCTGTTTGGACCAGGTCTTCCATGAAGATGTCAAATGTAGACTCAGTCATCATCCCTTTACTCTGTGAAATGCATTTCTCATCCTCATCAGCGCTGTAAGCACCCCTGTGTGCACTCCCAGGCACCTTTCTCTGGGGCTTGCAGTTGGTTGTTATCACTCCTAGCTCAGGTGTCACAGCAAAGTGTTTCCTTTAGTCCTTGCACACCCAGAAATTATGGTTTCTACACTTGTGTGGAGAGTCCTAACAGTACATAGCTTTAACCAAAGCATCTCTAACTCAATCAAGACTAACATTTCAGTGAGAATGTTAAGGGACAAACCTTGCCCGCAATTGGCTGCAGTTGGAAGTTTTAAACCTACAAGAGATTTTATTGTTGTAATGGTTTTTACCATAATGAAGTTTAATGCATTACCAGGAAAAAGCCGTGCCCTGTAGCTGGGTGCTGCTTATATTTCAAAACACGTTAGCGTGAGGCTACAGCCAGATCTAATAATAGAAATGAACTTACCTAAAGATGCATTGATTTTTATATTAGGTCATGTTGAGAATTTACAAAAAAGACATCTAGTATACGAAACAGAAATCCTCTTGAGAATAGCATTGATTGCAAGAAGGTAATATTAGAAAAGCTGGAACCCTCTTCTTCCAGAATGGTGCACATTCATATAATGGATTTAGCTCACTGAGTAGTCTAGTAAAGGTCATCTTTCAGATAAATGATAAATTTGATGAATTTCAGTAGATTTAATCATCCCTTGAGATTTTATCAAAACAACAATAGAATAAGATATGGATAAGAGAAAAATATCTATCTTACCCATATAATTTGTTTATTAGAAACAGAGTCAATTTAGTCAAGGTTCTAAAATTGCATTTTTGTTAGTATATATCTCTGTTCAACAAGATACCTCACAAAATAAATCCGTATCCCTGCAGCTCACACTATAAACATTGCACACCTTAAAATGCAGGAAATTCTTAGACAAAATATATGGTATAAGAAGGGACATAACAGGGAATTAGATGCTTTTTAGAGATCTGACCTAAGAGACAAGCAAATAAAGGGATTATTTTTTTATGCTTACATTATCATACACTTGAAATTAGTTTCCAATTCTACAGATAAGACACTATGTTTGAGTGTCTACATAAAAAGCAAACCTTGGTGACAGGTTTTATAGGATGTTGTAATGTGTTTATGCTTTTCCTGCATTGGGTTTTATTTTGTTCCTTCATATTTTTGCCCTTAATTTTTAGTTTATATTTAATGGGTTTCATTCTGAAATAGCAGAGTACAGCTTTAGCTTCTGTGAAATCCGGTCTTTTTTTTTTTTATTTTGAGTTTTTCTTTATCACTAAGGAAGGCTTCATTTTTCCTATATTAAACTAAATTATTAATCCACACCTAATTGTGATACATTTCAAATTAACTGGAAGAAATGGGAGTTTCCCACACATCAAAATAATACAGAAAAACTAGCTTTCATTTTTCACAATTTGATGACTCCACAACATACAAATTCATTAAATTAATCTGTACCACATAAATATGCAAAATAATATTCGTTGATTAATTTTTAATAATTAGTGTTAAGTTGAAGTCACCATTTTAGATATTTCATTTTTAAGTAAAACAAGCTTCCATGTTCTTTCGGTAAGCTTTTAGGCCTAGGTTTTCCACTCTGTGGCTCTAGGGCGCCCTCTGTTGTTGCTTAGTGATTGTTAAATCGGTTTTTAATTTTCTGAGTCTCAATATTCCAGTTTCCATTTTTCCCTAGATCAAGGAAGGTAAAATGAGTCTATGAACCAAATATGAGCCTCAAACTTTGTTTTTAATTACATTCAAGCTAAGAATGTGTTCTAAATTTTTAGATTTTTCTAAATATAAGGAAACAAACAATTGGCAGGAAAATGCAGGAAGGAGATAGTCAATATCATATGTGACCCAACATAATAGATCTCACTCATTTACTATATGGCAGAGAGATATTTGCCACATCCTGAAACTTGCTACGTTTTTTGACCGTGTTGTCATTGATCATGTTCCCAGAATTCTCTCCTAGTCCAAGTCTTTGACCTGGCATGAAGCTGTTGGTCTGTAGTGTGAAGGTTATTGCATTATAGGATCCTTGGTCCCCACGCACCTGCATGTCATGGTGGAGGAGCCCTTGCCACTTGTGCTGCTCTGAGATGGCCACACTTGGGATTCTATTCTCTATATTTTTGCCAGCGTTCAGGAAGAATTCAAACCAGGCTCTGTCCGCAAATCTCAGCCTGCTTTGTCTTTTTTTTAGGTGAATGATGAAGAGGACTCGGAAAGAAGTTCTCGGTGTAAGCTCTCACACAGCTCTCTCAAGCTAGAGATCTACTCAGTAACGCTCATCAGCTTGTCTTATAGCTCCTAACTTGTTCAAGCTAATTATTTTGCATATGTTAGTAATTAAGCTAATCAAACAAACACACTTCAGTAAATATATTAGTATGCATTAGAATTGAATTTCTCTCTGTGAAATTGGAGTACTTCTACTAGAGAAATTAATGATGAAGTCACTCTCAGATAATTTAACCTTTCCTCTTTTATTACAGTTCATTCTCAAGATAAAGCACCACATGGACCCTCATGAAGATGTCAGAAAGACAGAGAGGCTTATATTAGACACATCTAACCACAGGATGCTCAGTTATATTAGTGACCATGTTCACATGATGTCATACATTGTGACTCCATATTTTCAACATTTCAGGCAAACTATTAAGATTTACTCTCAAGAAACCTCACAGAGCTAGAAAATAGCTCAGTCAATAAAGAGTTAAATGCTCAAACATGCGGGGCTGAGTTTAATCCTTAGAACATATGTATAATAGCAAGTCCAGTAGGAGACTCTGTCTCAAAATGTAAGGTGGAGAGTAACAGAAGAAAAAAAGCACTCTATGTCAACCCCTGACATCCAACCATGTGCACACACACAGACACACATACACAGACACACACAAACACACACATACACACACACACAGACACTAGTTGTTTTAGGAACCCTGAGTGGGTGGATTTTGCCATTCTGAGGAGTCAAAGATATGGAAGATATCCCTATAAGCAGTTGGTAAGTGAGGTCCTGCAGACTTTGAAAATATTACAGGCTATTGCCAGTGCTCTTGCTTGCTCACCATAACAATAATGTAAGACCTAACTGGTGAAGAGACTACACACTTTGGTTACCTGACAGTGGGAAAACAAACTGGATGTGACCTGGAAATTGCTTCTATGATGGCTAGCTTTTATAGTAACCAAAGATGCTAGTGGGGTTGATGGGAGAGTCTTCCCAGAACTGAGCATCTCAGGAGCTACAACAATGGCTTACTAGGCAAAACATACCCACTGGTGCAATATTGGCGTGACTGTATATGAGATAATGAGATAACCAGCCGCTATGTTGGTATGGGAGGCCTGTTCCACAGGAGAGAAGTCATGCCAGCACTGTAAACCTGGTCAAGAACTAGTGACTGAGGATGTCACGACCCTATGAAAGAACTGCTTTGATTATAGGGTATTGTGTCAGACTACCTTTTAAATACTTATCTTTATACTCATCAGCTATTGCTGTTCTCAGCCTTCATCACCTTCCACTTGTACTGGGCAGGAATTAACACAGGCACTCACAACTGGACAATATATTAAAAATAAACACTTGGAAATATTCAGTCCTAAATGGGAGATTTATATCACACAAGCTGCCCCCAACGCTCAGGGCATATTGTAGAAGAGGGGAGAGAGATGAAATCAGAGAGCCAAGAGTGAAGACAGAGGCCTATAAAAAGTACTTTCTCCACATGAGAGTCGCTGAACTCATGACCTCACTGAAGTTGTGGATACCGACACAAGATCTGTGCAAGATTGGCCCTTTACCATGCCCTGTCCCCTACTGAGAATTTAGTGGGTCCAAAATTTAAAAAAAAGAAAGAAAGAATTGAGGTAGGAAGCTTATTTTTTCAGAAGAAGTGCTGAGGGTAATATTACTTAAAAATGGCTAAAATTCAGTAAATAAATATATTAAATTGTTAGAGAATAAATAAACCCCATATTGTGCCTCATTTTTAAGACAAAGTTCACTTCTCTAAGCATATTTGCAACAGTAACAGACTGGTGACAGACCCACATAGTGTTTAAGACATTTTGTATATTGATACAATTTTAGGATATATTTATCATATTACAATATACATTTCTACCTCTGATCAAGATACTTATACATTGTTTACATTTTGAGATCATTGTCCTCATTGTTGCACAGGTGTTTTAAGATTGTTTAATATTCTAATATGAAGTCTTAGTCTTTAAGTTATATAGGTATTAAGATTTATAGGACAATAGTCATCCATGGTTGTCATACTTATAGTTAGACTAATCAGGTTCTTTAGATACATGGATATTGTATTCTGAATAAATACATAATCTTCAACTGCTTCAAAGAGCTGTAGCGTATGGCATTTAAATAACTTAGGGTTCTGTTGAAATGAGACAAGATTGCTCCTGGCAGTACTGATCTATTCCCAGAAAAATATTGAGCACCAAAGACAGTCCATTTGGAGCCTGTTTTCTTCTTGGAAAAACTGGCCTTTGGACAAGGAACTACCCATGCACTGACCACTGACAAAATGCACGATGTCTGGACAGGACAAGCAGGATACAAGAAAATACACTGTCAAATCTTGCCAAGATGGGGTAAGATGGTTTTGAAAACTTTCCTGCCTCTGAAAATGGTCTGTCAGCTACTCTAGGCCTTAGCCAAAGTTGGTTGCTCCAAGGTGGCAAATGAGACTTTTGGTGATTGCTCAGGCAGCCAATTGTCCCTATCATCTACTGCACATTTTGGAAGCTACTTGATTGCACTTCCTGCTTACTTATTTCCCTTCTCAGGCCTTTGATGGGGTTGAAGACTACATAGTTGTAGGTACTTAACTCTCATGTCTTGGCCAATTTATTTATTATTATAAGACTTAAACTCATTAGGATAGGATAATTATTGAAGTATTTATTACATGTTTCTTAATTGATATTATTTATGCTGGTTGTAATTTCTATACCTGATATTTCTTCTTTGCTGTGGGAGCACACTCTGTTCCTTCATCCAATAGCCTTTAAGATACCACCCCACTTGGGTATGGTCTCTTATACTGCAAAAGCAGCAGTAAATGTGTACCCACCCTCTTGCTTCCAGCTCCTGCTTCCAGCTGCTAGGCTCTGTTCCTGTTCATGCAGAATAATATTGTTATCTAGGACAGTGATCTGTAAGTTATCCCCTCAAATAAATGACCGTTTTATTATTGATAATTCTGAACTGGTGTGGAATTTTTGTGACTTACGTCATCAGTTCTTATTGTATATAACTTTATATTAGGCTTAGAACATTTTTATTTAAACAAAAGGGGAAGGTGCTGTAGGAACTGTAGGAATTCCTACCTCTAGTGGACTTTAAGTTATTCACCCACTTGGGTGTGGCTTCTTATACTATAAATTCCGTAAAGCATGTGTCTGGCCTCTTTTCCAGCTGGGGGATTCAGGTGCTGTTCCCAATTCCAACAGAAGATTGTGATCTGTGAGTCTATCCCTAAATAAAAACCCCTTATTATACTCAATTCTACGCTAATGTGGTATTTTGTTGTTAGTGTCCTTCTTCATATATTCTTATATTATGCATTTGGGAGACACTGAAATATGCAGAAAATTAAAGGCCAAATTTTCAAAACTAGATATATACCCTAGAGCCACAGATCCAATTAACCTGATACAGTCCAACCATAAGAAACACTATATCAAGTTATGTCATAATCAAACTTTTTTGAATTAGCAATAAAAATGTTTTAAAGCAGAGGGGGAACTAATTATATTATATTCAGAGAGCCAAAGTTAATCTATTTCAGAATAAATTTAACATAGTAGTCAGTGAGCAAACATCTTTAAAAGCCCAAAGATCAAATGTTCTGTCTAGAAATTCATGCACAATGAGAATGTCTTTCAAAACTAGAGCCAAAATAAAGACATTCTAGATGTACAAACTAAGTTATATGATTTCCATACATATATATAGTAAACCTTTACGAGTTTTATAGTTTTCAGCTATTTTCTCCTACTCCATAAAGTTATCTTTTAATTTTTTTGTGCAGAAATCT
This sequence comes from Microtus ochrogaster, assembly GCF_000317375.1. Lineage (NCBI taxonomy): Eukaryota > Metazoa > Chordata > Mammalia > Rodentia > Cricetidae > Microtus > Microtus ochrogaster. Next base: position 74,040,448 of record NC_022010.1, read on the forward strand.
TTTAGCTTCAAATATTTCCACTGATAATGTTTTTATTTTTATTGTCAATTCTATTGGTATCATATCTTAAGAACTTTACACAGAGGTTAGGGATATTAATCCTTGTACTCTCTCTTAGATGAAAACAAACACAGCATTCCTAGACTTTGAACTTAATTCATTTTAGAAAATTGACAATGTATTCAATTTATTTCTTCAATTTAGGATGTGGTGACCTTATCAGAAGACTTTCATAGGTCTAGCTGCCTAATAATTCTAGTTATTCCCCTAGCTATTTCCCTTCAAGCTTTATTCATGTGCACATGAAGTCCCTGGCCCCCTCTTATAAAAAACAACTAGTAATTCTTCATTAATTGCTTAATGAATGGTGCTGATCCATCAGTCCATATCATTCTACAATACACTGTAAGCAAAACATGGTTCTGTGAACAAAGGTGTGTACTATGATCACTTACAGTTTACAGAACTCTAACTTTATCCTTTTGAAATCTATTGTCAGTTGCTGATGTGACAACACAGGCTAGTCAATAAAGCAACCTCATTTGATTGGATCCCTGGGAAAAACTAGAAACATTGAAATAAATATTTCAACTAGATGTTTGGTCCTTCATGTATTTTAAAAATTCAATCATTGCTTTTTCTCACTTGTTTGTTCTACTGTTCTACCTGCCACAGTAATATGACTGTTGCAGTATAAGTTGTCTTTGACAAAACATCAATCATATGTAACCAAAAGTGTATCATATTCCAAATCTGTATTGTGATAAAAAGAGTGTTTATGTATGTGAAATATAAAAATGTGTTGGAGGAGGCTGCTTGTTTTTCCCGGCAGCCCAGAAATGAAATAATCACACAGAAACTATATTACTTAAATCACTGCTTGGCCCATTAGCTCTAGCTTTTTATTGGCTAACTCTTATACATTAATTTAACCCATTTTTCTTAATCTGTGTATTGCCACATGGCTGTGACTTACCAACTAAAGTTCTGTCATCTGTCTATAGCAGGGCTACATGGCTTCTCTCTGACTCCACCTTTCTTTTTCTCAGCATTTCATTTAGTTTTCCCTGCCTAGATATGTTCCCCTATAGCTCTGCTGTAGGCCCAAACTTCTGTTACTAACCAATGATATTTACAGCATACAGAGAGGAATCCCACATCAAAAATGTAATTTTCTGAGTCAGTTTTTGTTGCTTGAGTATATATGCTTTCAGGGTTGACCATCATCCCTGAAAACAGGCTAATTCATCCTATCCCACCAGTCATTAATTCTCTGTGTAAAAACTAAATCATCAGGCTACATAAATTTGTGTATACACATACATACATATATAAGTATTCACCAATAATTACCAAAGAAAAAATAAGCTGTCAATTTCAGAATGAGGTACATGGAAGGGGTTAAATGGTATGTCCCTGGTAGGTGCTGAAAAGAAGAAAAGAAAGGGAAAATGATATAATTTCATTTTAATAAAATGAGTATTTTCAAGGCATTTATTTTTCCTTTCCCAGGTAAAAATATATGGATCCATGCAGAAGATGATTGTGTTTCAGAGACCATCAGTGAAGAGACACAGAAAAGGTGGCTGTGATATTGCTGAAATTTAACTCACATTATGATCTGTCCACGACACAGTTAAGGCGATCTTCGGGGTAATGAGCCAGCTGGAAAAGAATCAGACTTGAAATATAATAACCCCAGGAGAGGAGGCCCAGGACAGAAAGCTGGAGGCAGTCCGGCATTGGCTAATGCCATGCTCAATCATCTGCTACATTAAGTTTTGGCCAGGGGAGCTAGCTGGAAAAAAAAAAAAACAAACATAAAGCAGAAACTTGCTCATTATCAAGGTGCAAGTTGACTTAAAGAGAGTAAAGTGCTCAGTAATTGCAACCTTCTCCCCTACGATCCTGTCCCTCAGCACATATATTTAAGAGTAAATAGATACGGTTCATAAAAGTCTTTGGTCATAAAACAAGCAAAGAGTCCAGGAAATGTTCTGGGGGAAGAGCTTTCAAACAGACCCCAGAAATCTTCACTTTACTTCCTTAGGTTTATTGGTGATGTTTTCCCTAAAGAAAGAATTAAGATTCTCCCTCCAGAGACTCCTTCCAAGATTCCTTCTAGGTCATCCAGATAGATCCCTACTCCCCATTTCGGGTCAAGAATAATGCTTAATGCTTTCTTAAACTAAAAATAAGTCATATGCTCTTCACTAATCTAAGTATCTGCTTGAATTCACATTTTACCTTTCACTTCCAAACTCGACATAGTAGTTGCTAAAAGAAAATCAACCAGCATGACTCGCCAAGACAACACAGCAAAAGCCAGAGGAAGGGCATGCTGCTCTTTTACCTCTCAAAATAGCAAGGGGCTAGCACTGTCATAAATCAACTATGTTCCTGGAGTGTGGCTATTGATAATTTATTTTTCTATTGTGCTATATAAAAACTAGTAAGATTTTGAAAAATAAATTCTTTCAAATAATAGCCAAAATTCAGTGTCAATAAAGTTTTCATACAGTTGGCTCCCTTTCCCTAAATTTTCACCATATACCTCTGCATCTTCTGTATTCTTATTGGTCAGATAGCTAATTTGGACGCCTAGTCCCCCTGGCACTCTCTGATCACTGATACAGCCTTTCAACACCTGAAGAACAAAACCAGGCCCTGAGCATTGTGCAGCATGGGAGGCTGGTTCCTTTCTGCCAATAATGACAATCTGTCCATCTGGCTCTCAGCGTTCTCTGCCTTCTAATTTACTCATCATTAACCTGAATGTAAAATGATATAAAGTTAAATGGAAGTAGTCCTCATCTTGAGTCCCCCAATCTAGGATATTTTACCAGCAGCAACCATAACAGTCAGTTACATCCATGTCGTCTTCTCTCTAAATATCAAGAGTTGGATGAGCTCCTAAATTCCTCCTGTTCTCTCCTGCTCCAGAAGGATTATCCATATTGGCACTTGACTCATCCCAAGGAATGGTATTGTTGTAGGTGGGCAGAATTTAAAAGATGTTGCCCAAAGGTGTCCATATATTGGTTGCTTGAACACTAGACAATATTAATGTATATAATTAAGACTATTGTAATACTAACCCATTGTCTCATTCATTCATCATTTATTGTAGGAGAGACCCAGCCAATCACCTTGCTAGCAGGGGGTGGGGTCCCCCGAGGATATTTTTTACTTATAAAGATTGCAGGCTGCTCCCAACCGCCCCTTCTGCTTTCCTGTTCTCCACAGGAACCTGTGGTTCTGTAAGTCTATTTCCCCATTAAGGCTGTATGTATTATTAGAATCTGTCTGCATTCATTTACGCCGCTACAATTTATAATTCTAAATATGTGAAAATTTTACAGAGGGTAAGGAAGGAGTGAGCAAGGAAGAGAAGAATTGCACTGATGGATATCTAGTAGATTTCTGCTAGGTGTTGTCCGGCTCAGTTCTGTGGGTTTAAAGATAACACCACTACCAGTCTCACAGCATATACATCATTTCTGAAAGCCAGTTTTGAGTTCCAAGTTGCTTTACATATGCTTCTTTGACATGTTATAAATGAAGTTCCCATGACATCCTTCAATTAATTTGTTAGCGTAGCTCATGGAACTTGGGGAAATATTGTGCTTAACTAGTTTCTTTCCAAAGGTTACCAAAAATATGGATGGATGACTGCATGGAAGATGTCTGATGGACAAGATAATGGGAAGAAAGGGCATGGAGAATCCATACTCTCTGTAGGTAAGGCAATCACAAGGAGCCTCAATGTGCTCAGGATTCTATTCAACTCAGTCCTTCGGGGGTTTTATGAAAGTTTTATTACACAGTTTTATTATTGTGTTAGGTTTATGAGCTCAAACATCAGTTCCACTTACCCCAGTAAAGCTGGATGCTGGAATAGGCTCAAAAGTTCACACCTAGATACTGTCACTTGGTCTTGCTGTGTACAGCCCCTAAACTGAGAGTCTCAAGATCCCTAACTACCAGTCATTACAGTATCACACTGAGGACATTCGTGCCAATTGTAGAGATTTCAAGAGTGTTGAGAGTTTTGTCAGTACTATGGACAAACGTGAAAATTGGATTTCCTAATGTCACAGTTTCTAACTTGTGTTACATTGTCTGGATGTGCACAAGAAAATCCCATGATTACAGGGCAAGAAACTCTGCTGGAGAGATGAAAGCATGGACCAAAAAAGAGGACAGGAAGATTCTAAGAAAAAATTTCACTTCTTTGCTGGTGCTGAATGACACGCCACACATGAAGGGCCAGAGAAGGACACAGAGAGCTAAGGAGAAACTGCAAATAGCATCCAGGAAATCTATATCCATCCAATATTAAGATTCTGTTAATAATCAAAGAGATCTTAAAAGCTGATTCTTTCTCAGAAGTTCCAGATAAGAGTCCAGGCCACTTCTACCTAGATAACATCCTTGTGAAACCCAAAAGTAAGAAACCAACTAAATTATTCTGGACTAGTCACCCACAGAACTGTGGGAGTATTCATTCATACTGCATCAGACACTAAATTTGGGACATTTTGTTATGCAATAGAAAACACCTGCAGAAACAAACTGCTCATACATCATTAATTGTGTGTGTGTGTGTGAAGAAGAAATGGGGGCACGGTAAGGCCCCTCTGTTTAATATTTCTAGCATTTTTTTTACAAATAAGAGTTTAGAAATTCTACTACCACTTTACTATGCTTCTTGTTTTTGTTGTAAATCAGACATGTACTGAGAATCAATTAGATCCAATGATCCTCAGCAAGTGATGACGTACCTTTGTGTGGATGAACTTAGTATTCCATGCCACAAGGGTGGCATTCTGTCTATGTAGGACAAGTTTCACTCGCATATCCAGATGGCTTTTCCACTCACATTCTGGCAGCCTTTGGCACAGTGTGTTCTTTTAAAAAAGTATCTACAAATAGCATGAAAGGGGAAAATAATTGGGGGTGATAAGCAGGGAAGGAACTGGGAGTGTAGGGCCAGAGGAGAGTGATAGGCAGAATACAGATGATTGAAGAAGATGTATGTAGCTCAACAGGATCTGGATTCCCCCTATGGTCCCCTACTCACAACTAGTCAAACCACAGAGAATGAGTGACTTCAGAGTACTCAGCCACAAATGGGTCATTCATACCACCCCTCAAAGGCTTTCTAAAATCACAAAATATGAGTCACAGAGATTATAAGAGGCAGAGGTCAGAGAAAATAAGATTGCTACAAAAGAGTAGTTTGAGACATGACCAGACCAGTGAAGTCATGACCTCACATCTAGCTACTCTGGTTTTCCGAAGATCAAGCCAGTCCACATTCCAGCATGGCTAGGGAAGGGAACAGCATAGTGCAACCTTAGCTAATGACTGTTGGCAGGTGATAGCTATTCGAAGGTAATTTTGTGTAAACATGTGCGCAGACTCCATAGGTTGTCCACGCTCCAGTGGATACCCCCAATATCAATGCATACATATATGAGTAGGAAAGCTCCAGCTTGGATTCTGGGACTCTGGTCATTAAGCCTGTTAAGAAAGTGTGCTTACCCACTGCAACATCTCTCCAATTTTGACTCCGTTTGAAACCATTTTGACTTTGATGTTCAAGGAACATAAGGATGAAAAATCAAAATAAAATAGAGAAAACCTTTCTCTTTCGTTGCTGCAAATAAGAGCGGTTCACTTCAATGATATTTTTTAATATGTTCTAATGGCTGATTTATTATTATTCAAAGTTTTTCCTAGCAGAAAAATAGTTTCAAGCAGCAATAAAGCACCTACGAAGCCACACACACCTCCCTACGTACAGCAAGGCCACAAATTGATATTTATAACACTTCAAAAGTTTAATGAGGTTTTTCTGGGATGTCTGGCTGCAAATTACCCAAACAGTCTATAACAAGAAGCTAGTGTGCTTTTTGGTGAAGAATTTTTTGGTCATGCTGGCATTGCTCAGTTCCTTAACCTGCCCACCGTTTAGTAGGCTGCCATCTGCCAAGCTCACAAAGGAAAGGTTCATGGAAGGAAAAAAACCTCACCCTCTCCTCCTTTAGCCTTCTGCATCTTGTCCAAGACAGATTGACCAAAGCCAAATGTTAAAGGGTTAGGCTCAATTGCTCTATTTAAAATAGGAGTCACAAATAAAACTGTCAACCAGTAAGAATAAAGGCAGTGAGCATCCTGCCCAAAGAAGTAGACTTAGTCTAGCCAGCGTTGTCAGAGCAAATACGTCCCTAGAGCTCAGTCAGTGACTGATAGCTTTTGACTTGATCCCAACAGCAGCAAGTGAAAAACCAATCAGTCCTCAAATCACCTCCATGGGCTTTAGGGGGTCTAAGTTCTGCCTGCCACTGTGACCTAAATGACAACCAGTTCAGACATGTTTTCTTCCCTGCGATCTGAAAATGGGTCTAGCCACACAGTTTCGCATGAAAAATTAAAAAAAAGGAAACAATTTTCCTTCAAAACCAAACTCACAAAGACAGCCAGAAAGTGAACATGTTTAGGCATGAGGGAAATGCTGTTTACTTCCAAAGTGGGAAAGGGGAAAGAAAACACATTCTTTCTAAAGGAAAGCCCATTCTTGTCCAGCACATTTCTACTTTGGTGGTCTAACAAATCCGAGGGCGCTGAGAGTAAAGCAAGTGTTTCGACTACAGAAACCTGTGCCCGTGTGGCCCACGGAGTAGCTGTCACCTGAAGCATAGGAAGGATCTGGAATAACAGATGCCTGCTTCGGACTAAGAAAGCCAGACATTCTAGGAGTAGCTCCAGGTGACTTCAGTCCAGCCAGCCCTGTAAGCTGAAGCCTGCCAACCAAGGGAAGGTTAAAAGAGTTGTGAGAAATGGCTTCTGAATTGCCTGAAAATCTGTGTTTTCTAGGACACCTAATACACACCCAAACCTCTTGCCTGCCAGTGTCTGGAAGAAACCCTGGGGAATGTATGATCAAATATTAATTAATACTTTGCATCATCAGGAACTTACTGTCACATATGAGTAAAAACATAAAAGCTTTAGCAGAATTCATACTGACAACAAAATATCATTTCATTTGAACTCTGCAAGAAAAGTTTTTTGGCAGATGAAAGTTAAAGTGTATGTTAATCATGGCACACTATGAAAGAAACTCAATATCCTATATTCTAACTTAACCCTCAAGAAAACAAATGCTCTCATGTCATTATCTTCTCTTGAAGTCACTTTTCATACCAAATGATGATCTCTGCTTATTCTATTTTGTTGTATTGAATTGGCTTCTGAAGCATGGCTACAGTAATGTCTCTAGCTACACAGGATCAAACGCTGCACATGAACTTACTACTTCATACCATTTAAGAATAATTCCTTATGGACACTTCTTTAAATAGTTATATTTCATTCAGTGACTTTAGACGAGATCGTTGTACTGGCTGGTTTCATGTCTACTTGACACAAGCTATTGCTGTGAGAGAATAGGGATCCTCACTTTAGAAGATTCCCCTATAAGGTGATCTGTAGGCAAGTGGATAGGGCATTTTCTTGATTCATAACTGATGTGGAAGGGCCCAGGTGAAGCTATACCCTGGGTGCTGGTCATGGGTTCTCTAAGAAAGCAGGCTGAACAAGCCATGTGAAACAAGGCAGTTAGCATCATTCTTCCATGTCTTCTGTATTAGCTCCAAGCTTCTGGTTCCTACCTTGCTTAGTTCCTGTCCTGACTTCCTCCAGTGATGAACAATGATGTGGAAGCATAAGCCAAATACACCCTTTTCTCTCTGACTTCCTTTTGGCCTTGGTGTTTTATCACAGGAATAGTAACCCTAAGACAATGGTTCATCATTTCCTTCTTGCAACACCAGGGTGCAGTATTGTTCCTGCAGTAGCACTATAACTGGAGCACCCTTTGGATCTTTCCCTGGAAGACTCCATGACTGTAGTGGCAGCAAGCATCCTGGTAAACACTGAATATTCTGGATATCTGGAGGGGTATGATAGCTTCAGTAAGACAAGATGGTACCAGGGGTTATGTAGCCATCAACACAAATGAGCATGTGCGGAGGAACAGACAGTTTTCTCAAGTTTATATTTGATAAAATTGTACTGATTCCTGACATATACCCAAGGAATCATTTCTATTTTCCCAGGCAAACACTTGGCTTCTTTTGAATAGTGCAAAGTTAGCAACTGTCACATTTTAGGGTTGTCTTAGTTACTTGTCTATTACTTTGAAGAGACACCATACACAAAGTAATTTATATAAGGAAGAGTTTAACTGGAAGCTTGCTTACAATTTCAAAGGATGAGTTCATGACCATTATGGTGGGGAACATAACAACAGGCCTGGGCATTGTGTCGGAAGAGTAACCTCTGATGCACAATACCACACACACAGAGACACACGGGGGGGCGGGGGAGTGCAGGAGCATACTAATGACATGGGATTTTGCAAACACAAATCTCACCCGCAGTGACACACCTTCTCCAACCAAGCAAAGCCTCCTAATACTTAAATACGTAAGTCTACAGGGCCATCCTCATTCAAACTGTCAGAGTGCTACAATTTTAAATGTGTTTCTTCTCTGGAAAAACATAAGGCTTCAAATCTTCCTGGTTTGACTTTTAGTCGAGATTCTAACTGTAAATTGGGTTCAAATCAGCCAGCAAGGATCATGTCACCTCCTAAAATTCTGTGCCTCCTTGAATTTTCTTGTGCTAGATAAACTAATCTATCACATCTAAACTCAGTCTCTAATCTAAATCCCAGAAATGCTCTTACTTTCCTCACTAGTGCGGTCTCCACACCAGGATTATCATTAATCTCTACTCACAAAATTCTAATATTTTATCTCCAATTCTCCTAATTTTTCTAAATCCCTCCCACAAGTCAGTGCTGAATTCTTCTGAAACACATGGATAGAGTACCAATAACTGTTCCATTCCTGGTAACAATTTTCGGTTAGACAACTTCAGGTTACTGTGGTAATTTAGCTTAAATAATGAACTTATAAAGGGACAGCTTCACTTTTGTCTAGTGGTTTTAAAGGCATCAATTCATGACTTCCAGTCTTTCTAGCTTTAAACCTGTGGAAAGTTATAAAACCATGTTAAATACTGCTTGGCAAAGCACATCTGCTCACATCCCAGCAACTAGGAAGCAAAGGCTTACAGGAAGGAGGTGGCCAGGGTCCTAGTGTAGCCTTACAGGGCATTCTGCCAATGACCTCCTTGCTACAGTGTGCCACACTTCCTAAAGATTTCATCACTTCACCCAAACACCATCAGCTAGAAGTCAAGGTTTTAACAGATGAGTTTTGAGGGGGCATTTAAGATCCATGCCAGACATGGAGTAAACACAGGTATCGCCTATTAATGGCTTTGGTGCAAATTGACCAAGATAAAACCTGTCTAAGACTTAAATCCCGGCATGGATGAGGAAGAGGAGTCACAAAAATCCCTTCTTAGGGATTTAATGAAGAGCTATTGGCAAGATGGATGCTGAGAGAGGGAGAGTCTGTTTCCCTCAGAGACAGGGGTGCTAAGAGGATGTACATTACCTGTTAGACCCCTACACGTATGAAATACTGTGAACTCAGGAGGTTATGAAAAGAATATTTGAAACTGGGAGGGACTGTGGTGAAGGGTTGAGGAGGAATTGAAGGGAGTACTAAGCGATGGAACTGATCAAAATAGCTATATGGTATATAAAATTCTCAATTAATAAAATCACTTTTTATAACACTAAAAATAAATACTGAAATGGAAAAGGAAGTATCGACTGACAGCTTATTCAGTACTTAGTCTTTCCAATATGCACAAACATTTATTAATTTTTTGTGATTATGTGTTAAAAAAATGAAAGCTATGGCTTTAGTTGCAAGGGATTACACATGATTATGGCTATGGTCTGATATATACATACATATATACATACATACATATATAACAAATTTATGAAGCAATATAATTGCCTAGTTGATGTGGGATTTCCCTCTGTTTGCTGTGAATACCATTGTGGAATAAAGAAGCTACTTTGGTCCTACTACAGCACAGAATAGGGCAAGGCAGGAATTCCAAGTAGGTAGATGTAAAGAGAATAGGTAGGCTCAATGAAAAGCCATGTAGCTGACGAAAGAGAAAGATGCTCACAGGCACCTTGCTGGTAGGCCACGAACTCAAGGCAATGCACAGATTAATAGAGAAGGGTTAATTTAAGATGTAAAAGATAGCTAGAAATATGCATAAGCTAATAGGACAAGCAGTGCTTTAATTAATACAGTTTCTGTGTGATTATTTTGAGACTGGGTAGCCAAAATGAATGAGCAGCCTCCACTAAAAGAATAGCAAGACAAGGTGGACTGACTTCATCCACATAAAACCTGAGAAAGCTTGGAAAAGAAATCTAGACACACACA
>NC_022010.1:74051161-74055694 GCF_000317375.1 Microtus ochrogaster
CAAACAGGCTGTGAAGAAACTCTATGACATCGATGTGGCCAAAGTCAACACCCTCATAAGGCCCGACGGAGAGAAGAAGGCATATGTTAGGTTGGTTCCTGATTATGATGCTCTGGATGTTGCCAACAAGATTGGAATCATCTAAACTGAGCCCAGCCAGCTAATTCTAAATATATACTTTTTCACCAGTAAAAAAAAAGAGATGGCTTACTGACTCAGCATAAGAAACAGCAGTATCTTGGTTTGTGCTCCCAGCAAAAACTCTGGTTCTTTCAGGAGGCTGATCATGTAAATGGTGTTTCTGAGCACTGTTTTACACACTACTTAATGGTGTGACACAGATCCACTGCATACCTGGAACTGAGGTGACGTGCATAACTTGCAGAGGTGTTGAACATGCCTCCGCCATGTTGGACGGGGCAGAGCCAAAAGGCAAAGCAGCCTTAGTCCTAGCCATGCCACTTAACATTTTATAAAGTAGTCCTGGTCAAGAAGAAATTAAAGAAACACAATATAGACGGATTCAGATGAAAAAGACCTCTGATTGGGTCACAGTGTTAGATAGATGTACATAAGCTTGACAGAGAGCAAAAAAAAAAGAGTATAGGCAGTTATAATATAAGAGTACAGTTATAGATTAAGGGAATAAAGATAATAAAATCAATATTACACTTGTATAAAGGTAACAGATTAAAAAATTAAGCCCTGTAAAGGTAGAATGTACACATAGAATCTGGATTATGTATATTATTGGGCTTTCTTTGAATTTTTTGACTTGAATGAGGTAAGTACAGAGAGACATTTCATTGTACAGACTGTATATATATATATACATATATATATATATATATATATATGTATATATATATATTGGGTATCGTGTGTAATAAATACATACAGACACATATATGTGTGTATATATACATATATATAGTATACTGACTTCAGAATTTGAGTCTACAGATATGTTGCTTTGGAAAAGAGGCTTTGCTTTTGTTGCCTCAGAGGATGAGAACCTGTGGATTCCTTCCAAAGTAATGTGGTTCAATGGAACAAGACCCTCTTAAGGGTTTCCATAAAACCCTAAAATTACTTTGCCCAACAAAAAGCAGAAAGCAGTTTGTAGAGAACTATGCACATATTCCCAAATATTGTTTTTAATTGTTTGTTTAATTTAAAGGGGGATATGATACAGAGGCAAATACTTTGCATTGGTATAGAACTTGGTCTATTTATAGCAATTTAAGGTCAATTTTGTTATATGTATAATTCTGCTCTTGATTACGGTTTTGTGCTTGTGTAACTCATTTAAAATGTAATGTATAATTAAGAAATGCAGGTTAATACTTATCTATAATAGTCAAGTTTCTAGTCATGTTAATTTTCTAGATGTACAGATATATTTCAGTTAGATAGGTAATCTTCAAACATTTCAAAGACTAACAGAATATGCCATTTAAAATGTTTTGAGAACTTAGGACTCTTCATGACAATGAGATATATCTGCTCATGGCTCTATGGAGTTTGTTAGCCATTTTGGCAAAAAACTGCTCTTACCTGGACTGCTTGATATTATACTATATGAACTGGACATATATCTGAGCCTTAGCTACTGATCTAAGCAGGAATTATTCACATTGAATGTGCAGGTTTGACTCCCAAACCACCATATCCACTCTTCTATATCAGTCACCCTTCTGTTATTAGGTCCAGAGACAAACAAAGCCTAGAGGTCATAGAGATAACTACAGAATCCGGGAAAGGCCTTCCTCTCTGTATAACAGAGTAGGAATGCTCCAATGGAGCATTCATTACAGCTGGTATAAATCAAGAAATAATCTTCTAGCTAGAAAACACTAGAGTGGTTCTTCATTAGCAGGGACTGGTGCATCCTAACTAAGACACAAAATTGAATGATTTGATTTTATGTATTAAAGAATGGTTTCTACTCTGAAGAACCGATGGCTGAATGGGACACAGCTGAGAGAAAAACCTTGTTTTCTAATGCCCCATAGCTATCACAATGGAGAAGGCTGTCATCTGTTCCCTAGGAACTCTTGCTACACATTCCTTCAACCATAATTGGGATGTACAGACATGTATCTGAGCCTCAGCTACTTTCCTGTCCTCAGATTTAGAAATATCATTACTATTAAACAAACAAAAATTTCCTCACGAAATACTCCTTTCCAAAAAAAAAAAAAATGGTGAAGAGAATAAAACAACATTGATGAAATATTTTAAAAATAAATTAATAATAACCAGATGATTATTGGGGGTGTTGCAAAGAATACAAAGAAAAGCAAGGATGGAAGGATTATATTTAGAAAGTTTGTGTGAAATGGAACACAGATCCCAGAATTGCTTTATTAGTCAGTGGTCTGTGACCAACTTGATTCCCACCCATAGTAAATACTACACTCACTGAAAGCAATTATTTCTTTGGGATATCAAAGTTTTTAGTAAATCCACAAATGTTCATTGAATGCCTACTCCACACCAGGTGGTACTCCACAGTATAATGAAAGTAAAATACTATCTTTATTTTCCCCCAAATATAAATACTTAGAGAGACCTGCCTCCTCCTCCATCCCAGTAAGATGGACCAGAGAGACAGTCACGTTACAAGTTTCCATTAGCCTCCACAGATGTTCCCATGAAGTGACTGCTGATGTGTGAAAGATGGGTATGGTCTTCCTACAATTCTGTTGAAAAGCTATCAGCACTCTGAACCTTTCATGTCAGATCTTGACTTAAAATACCTTCTTGGGAGTGTATTTACATGCTTTCATAATGCAGAACTCTGAGGAAAACGCTGACTGCTTGGAACTTTTCCAGGGCATGTCTCGCTCCTTAAACTGGAGCAAATGAACACATAGTCAAACCGTAGACTCAGCACATGGTTGAAGACAGTCTCCTGATTAGACACGCAGAGTATATTTCAATACTGATCCCAGGTCATATGTGGGAACCAAAAGTTTTCTGAGATAACTCTTCACTGGTTGTCATTTTATCTTGACTTTAAATATTCATACCACTCAATGTCTCACTGAACTGGGAAAGCTGAAAGAATGGAAAAACAAAAGCCAGATGATTCTTATGTAATAAGTATGGGGATTGCGATCTGAGAACATTGAGAATTTATGTTTCCAAAGAACTTATTTTTTTTGTAAAACAACTTGATTTGCATGGATCAGAATATCTTGAGGTTACAAGCAATAGTGTAAAGTAAAATCTTAGTGCTCACAATTCTGGCAAAATCACAAAGTTCTGTCTTACATGCAATTTCTGGTAACAGAAAACTTTGCATTTCTCACACGTGATATTGTAATTAAAAAATCAGCTTGGAAACACAAATAAAGAGAAAATCAATCAGCCAGTAGTGCTTGCTTAGCCCAAGGCACACACAGGAACACATGTTGGAGTTAGAGTTCTGCCTGAAAATTTTGAAGAAAAATTTAGAGCCACTTCTGATGCTTCAATCACTTACTCCTCAAAGAGTACGACCCTCATGTCCTTTCGTATGTGGGAGGGTAGAAGTGTAGGGCCCTGGTCTCCCTTATTCCTGGGGTGCATTCGTGGGGACAGTTTATGATCAACTAACTAAGCTTCCTGTGTGTTTCTGTGCTATGCCTGCCCCGCCTGGTGGTTAGCTGAAGGGCATTCACTCCTTTGTTAATATGGTAATTTCCCACTTGCCTGGGTGGAAATCCTTGTGCTGCAGTTAGGTAGATAAGGACTTCCCAAAGGCTGAATAAAGTGGCATTCGGCTGATCTCCTTTTGAATGACCATGGTCTCTCTGTGTCTTCTTTTCAACCTCCAGGCCTTTGCCCGACTCGCGTTTGGTACAGTGGCGCCCGAACTGTACCGAGGATGTAACACCAAATCGGGTGCTACAGAGAAGGGCATGGGGACAGCGTGACAAAGGCGAGGAGATGCTTTAGGGACACATGATGGGAACAAGTGAAAACGTGCGGTTTCACCACAACTGATCACATCATTTCTACCTACATGACCTCCACGTTTTGAATTCTGTATCAGCTTTTCCTCCACCTCCTTCTTTTCCTCCTCATATACCCAAAGGTTTCTAAATCATACTACAATGACATTTGTTCAACTATATTCATAGCAGTATAATTCGTAATAGCCAGAAGAACCTAGAAACAACCTAGATGCCCCTCAACCAAAGAATGGATAAAGAAAATGTATCACATTTATACAATGGAGTACTACTCAGCAGTAAACAAAAAAAACATCTTGAAATTTGCATGCAACTGGACAGAATGAGAAAAATACCATCCTGAGTGAGGTAACCCAGACCCAGAAAGACAAACATAGTATGTACTCACTTATAAGTGGATATTAGACTTAAAGCAAAGGATAATGAGCATATAGTCCATGATTCCAGAGAAGTTAGGGTAACAAGGAGAACTCTAAGAGAATCATACTTGGATACCCCTGGAAAAAGGAAATAGACAATCTTGTTCTTAATTCCTGGCTGGCTTTCTTGTCTGCGGGTTAGAGGGTAAAGA
>NC_022010.1:74055794-74077796 GCF_000317375.1 Microtus ochrogaster
TTACGCGAGGAAGAAGACACAGACGTGGTGATCCCACGTGGGTTCACTTTTAATGGGGGAGGGGTAACAAAAAACAGGAAAAGGTGTGCAGATACAGCAGGAGAGGTGGAGAGAGAAAAGGGGAAGGGGAGAGCGCTTGGCAGCTCTCACTTTTTAACGGGGAATACAAAGGCTTCTGGGAATATGTCCGTGTCCAGGAGAATTCTGGGAACTGTAGTTCCACAAAGGAACAACAGACAAGATCTCCTGAGAAAATTGGGAATGTGGGGGAGGAGGAGAGAAGGGGATGGAGGAGAAGAACATGAGGGAACAGGATGGTTGAGATGGGGGAAGGAAAGAGGGTGAGCAAGGAAAAGAGATATCTTGATTGAGGGAGCCATTATGAAGCTAGAAAGAAACCTGTCACTAGGAAAATTCCAAGGAATCCATAAGGATAACCCCAGCTAAGTCCCTAATTAACAGTGGAGAGGGTGTCTGGACTGGCCTTTCCCTATAATCAGATTGATGATGACATTAATTGTCATCAGAGAACCTTCATCCAGCCACTCATGGAAGCAGATGCAAAGATCCACCAAAAAGCACTGGGCTGAGGTCCCAAGGTCCAGTCGAAAAGAGGGAGGATGATAAAATGAGCAAAGGGTAAAGACTATGATGGGGATGCAAACTGAAACAGCTGACCTGAGCTAATGGGACTTCATTGACTCCGGACTGACAGTGGGGGAACCAACATAGGACCAAACTAGGCCCTCTGAATGTGGGTGACAGTTGTATTGCTGGAGCAGTCTGTGGGGCCACCAGCAGTGGGACCAGGATTTGTCCCTACTGCTTGTACTAGCTTGTCAGAGCCCATTCTTCTTTGGAGGGATACCTTGTTTATCCTAGATATAATAGGGAGGACCTTTGTCCTACCGCAAAGAGATGTGCTAGACTTTGTTGACTTCTCATGGGAAGTCTTACTCTATCTAAGAAATGGAAAGGAGGTGGGTTGGGGGAGAAGGTGGAGGGAGCGGGAGGAGGAGAGGGAGTGGGAACTGGGATCGCTATGTAAAATGAGATAATATTTTTAATTATTTATTAATTAATTAAAACAAATATCAGAAGGGTAGAAAAAGATTGAAAAGGGCAGTGAAGCCTAGAACCCAACAATGTCATTGTAATGAGATTACTGCTATGCTTTTTCTTATATATTCCAGACTCAAACTGAGAAAAGATTTGGAAAACACTCACCAAAGTCAATATAATAATGCTTCAACTAAGCCTGCTTTTCCCTGTCCAAAGGTACTGGAGATGATTATCCTAATCAGTATCCGCAGTAGCTCAATTTCCCACACAGGAATTCTCACCTGACCCAGTGATAGAAGCAGTCCTTCATAACTGACTCTTGCTGCAGTAGGTCAAGGACTAGCAATAGGAATTGGAAGGTCCATCTCTGCCAAGCTTTACTGAATACCAGACCAATCTGTTGTATCCTTGTAGACTGTAGCCTGACTTTGAACCCCAATTCTGTTGTAATGAAACCAATAAATAAGACATGAAAGTGGACAGGGAGGCTACTGTGGATGAAGAATGAAAACAGCAGGAGAGGGAAGTGAGAATAATAGATGATTAAGACTAAATATAAAAAAATACTTCAAAATATGCATGCATGACAATGCTACAGGGGAGTTAATTGTTTTTAACACAGTGACTACTGGATGATAATAAGAACCAACAGAAATAAAAGAGGGAGGGTGCAAAGGAGAAAGGAAGTAAAGGAAGGACGGAAGGAAGGAGGGAAGGCAAGAGGACAGGAAGACAGGAAGGAAATCCCATTGGCTTTCCATATTTTGTATACTAGTGGGTTAGAAATTTCACCACTGTCTGTCTGGTCATCAGTGTTCATGCTGACTCTGAGGAAGTAACAGGAAGATCTTCACGCCTGAGAGGTACTAGAAAGGATGGAGCAGGACAATCTAAAGTCCCACCTCCACTCTTTAGTAATGAGGTGTCCTCTTTCAAAATGCTCCCTTCTTCTACCTGGTGGAGAACCCAGATTTCAACTCTCACCTCATACGAATGAAGATGCTTCCAGAGTCCTCCCCAGCTGCAGGGCTGGCTTGCTAAGCAGATACAGCTGATTATATAAGAGCCACTCTTGCAACAAAGTTTATGGACTTGCCTAAGATACAATCATGAACCACTCACATTTCCAAGAACAAGGAAAAGCTCAGCCTGAAATAAAAAAAGACAACAAATAAATGGCGATACCAACATAATACAGATGTTGAATCACATATATGGCACTTAATATTTCTTATTTGGAAGATTTAATATAAATGTTGGTTTCTCAGTGAAACGGGACCACTCAATTAAAGGAGATCTAATAAATTAAATCTAATATGCTAATTAGATAGTCACAACATCAGTAACCACAAAAAGGAGCTAATGGAAGCAATTAAGAACAAGTGTTTAAAAAAGAAAATCAGCTTTAAAAAAAAAACAAAACAAGAGGACATAAAATATCTATTTCACTTCATCTATATACCTTATTTTCAACTAAATTATATAGTATTCATTGCTCACACATACATATTTTTAACCCCCTTTACTCCTGCACATGTATCCCATAAACATCGTTAGCACAATTATTTTAAGTATATACTTCAATGCTCACAGATTAGTATTATTCAAATACTGTCTAGAACAATTGTGGCTATAACTCATAGAGCCTACTGGAGAGGAAATATAGTCAATCAAAGTGGGAACTTAAGTGGCTTCCTGTCTCCTCTGAACCACATTCTTTATTCAAAAGCTCTTAGGCTCCCTTAACTCCTTTAAGAGGTCCTTTAAAAACAACCCTGAATTATCTGACTGAGTTTGACAGTTCTAAGATACCCTTTCACTGCAGTTACTTCTCTCTCTTCTTAAGTCATTTTTTTATGAAGTCTTTATTTATGGGCCAATCCCATGACTCAGGGAGTTTCCCTCCCCCGATAGAGACTATAAATGTCCTTGTAAACCTTTCCGCTCTTAAAACCTAGAAATGGTACTTTGGCCCATTTGACATCCTCCGCTGCATGATCATCCTCCTCTCCTCATGGCTTTCATCTGCTGCTGTTCTCTAAAGAGTAAAACAAATCTGAATGATTAATTCCTAGACTGAAACAAATGCAAAAAAATATAAAGTTACTAACTTCTTTTTCTGTAGATTTTTTTTGAAGGATATGGATCTCGGAGATAGGTAATATTAGGAGTGGAGGTTTCAATTTTATTAATAATATAAACAAAGGGAGGGAGTTGTTTTTCTCTTAAAGTTAGTTCTAATGTGTTACCATGTTCGTGAAGAATTTTGCTTCATTTAAGAAAACAAACCCTCTACCACACAAATAGAAAGATTACCCAAAGCACAGAAAATCAAACTTTATTTTACTAGACGACAAAGAATTGAGATAAAACACACAAATTACGATTATTTCAAAATTAGTAAATCACGAAAAGATAGGGAGCAGAAAATTACTCAGAAGGAGTATGAAGATAACATTTATTTTAGTGAGCAGATATGGTACTTTAGAACAAATATCTATGGTATTCAGATAATAACTCTATAAAAGCTCCTTAAAATAGTTGCTGTTGTGTCTACTGTCTAACTGTAGTGTCATATTTACATACACATTTACCTGTAAAGTTTAGAGGAAAAATGGGGGATGCTAATGCATCAGATTTGAGGATATTGCCTTTTTCCTTCTGCTTAGCAAAAAATTTGTTATACCTGATCACAAAACTCAGTGATAACATATACAAACAGCAAATCGTTTAAAGGAAAATATGAGATATGGCCGAGCCCTATCTTTGTAAGTAAGCTCCAGAAATCTTAACACAGCAGTACATTACTTGTATCATATACTCCTTTTATTTTTATGGTTTGGTATATTTTTGAGTAATACAATGGAGAGAAAACCAAGAATTTCTTCCAGTTAATTCTTTCCTGATTGCTTGTGTAACCACCACAAAACAGACCCGTGAGAGTAAGAATTGAGACTATTATGAGGGCACTATCCAGAGCATAGGATTTCTGCAGAAATGTCCAAGAGGTGACAGCTGTGTGAAGTTCTACTAATATCAAGATTGAGCTAGGAAGCAGTTCTTTTCTCTTAAGCTAACATCCAGAATCTATTATCTTATGTAAATCTCTATAATCACAGACAGTTACTGAGTCTGGCCTATACGTATGGGTCCTGAACAGTCACTTCAAGGACTTTTAAGAATTCTCTTCCCTAACGGAGGAGGCAAATCTATGGGAGCAAAACAATTAAATGGCATTAGGAAAAGTAGAACCACACAGAAATCTGTCTAGAATAACTTTCCTATGTGACGTTATAGCGTATTATACACACAACCGTAACTGGTGGCCTCTTTTTCCTTATGAGAATAGAGTTCCATGTCTTGGATGATTCAGCAACACATGAAAGTCATCTTGGCCCTTGCTAAGCAAATGCAATCTGAACTCAATTTTTAAGAAACCACAGATTTTTCCTTCAGGGAAGGAACTGTTTGTGGCGAGGTGGTTCATTTTGTAAGAAAATTATTCTCCAAAGGAGCATTTTCACAGGCTAAACACAAAAATTATGATACTTTCCCTGCTTTCTAAATGTACCTAGATAGTTCAAATGCACTTTACAAAAAAAAATGAACCATTTACTGTTTCTTTTTTACATAGTTTAAAAAACTATGAAGCCGCATGCAAAACTGGCTGCCAGCAACTGGTATCACTTGATGGATGAATTAGTAGATTCTAAGTCTTGCTAAATCCCTTTCTTTCACAGGGAAAATAATCCTACTTGAATTGTGCCAATTGTAAATTGACTACACAGCAGATCCAACTCCACCCTCCATTGGCCTGCTTTTGACATTGGAGATGAATCTTGCAAATATTTTTCCTTCGACAAATGGTAAATTATTAAGTGTTCTGAGCAGATTGCTCTAGGGGATAATGCAGAGAGAAGAGGATTGCTTCCCGTGTGTTTTTTTCTGCTTGCTGCTGCAGTGCATAGCATCTTACGCTGCAGGAGGATGATCTGCTACCCTACAGTGGTGCACAACATCACTGTGCTTCTCAGAACTTCATCCCCTACTGTACCTTCCTGGAGAATTTTACAAAGTAACATTTCCTCCTAACAGTTCCCAAGCAACATAGAAAGCAACCTCCTAGCAATTTCTGCTGGCAGGGTGTCTTAAAGAACATCTCCACCCCACAGTAGATCATGGCCATAATAAGCCACAACCATGATGCCCCAAAAAGGGGCAGATGGGGTACCAGATTATTCTACCTTCAGCTGCTCTGCCTCAGGCCTTCAGATAAAGACTATTCGGTCCGTATGTGATTCAGTATCACTCAGAGCTCTTTTCTCCACTGGTGTGCAATACATGTAGATTATACTTAACAGTTTATACTACACTTTCTCTGTTAAATTATAATAGTTCCTTTCTACTGATTAGTCCTTGAATAGCTCACATCTTCAATCTACTATAAATTCAGTAAATGCAAATCTTATCTTAAATAAGAGCTCTAGCTACAGAAACTATAAAATACTACTTTCACAAACTGTGATCTCTTCTCCTGCAAGGTTAGAGTTGTGGAAACCAGGCTGGGTGGGATGAGAAGGAAGACAAAATGGAGAAAGGCTAACCGATAGATAGCACTTTAGAGTCACAGAGGAACAAGAAGCACCAACGTGATGTACAGCATCACAATGACATGGTTGGACTAAGCAGCACACTCCAGAAAGCTGAGCAGAGGAAAAAGGAAGTCCTTATCAAGGACATTTGAGATGATACACATTTATGCTTATTTTAAAGCTAGGCCACACAATGGATATATGTATCACAGAATTACATGCGATTATATATATATGTGTGTGTGTGTGTGTATGTGTGTAAATAAATACAAAACACATTTTAAAAAATTTATATCTGATAAAAAGAAATTTAAACAAAATTATTGTCCCACAACTTTTAAGTCGACATCATTTTAAGTATCTGTTTAATTAATGTATATATAATATATAATAAATATGCCATGTAACATAAATTATGAAACTAATAAGTTTATCTCATTTCAAGAGCAATTTCCCTTAGTGAAAGTATTACTGAAATACTCACCCAAATGTAGATCAATAAAAATGCCAAGGTAGTTCCAAAGCTACAGAGAAACCCTGTCTTGAAAAGTCAGAAATATAAATGAATGAAAGAATAAATGAATGAATGAATAAATAAATAAATAAAGCCAAGTTAAATAAAGTCAACTTCTTTGGTCCTGGAGTTCAGATCCAGGGCTTTGTACATGCCTGTTGGTGCTCTACCCCTAGGCTACATCCTACCCCATCAACTAACTGTGCATCCTTAAGAAGTATGTTTCTCTTCTTATTGCAGTATGCAATTCCAAGCAGTTTCAAAGTTACTAGAGCGGAAACCCATTCACTATCATTTCAACCACAGACGTAGAAAAATCCAGACAATATAGAAAGTTATTAAGGATCACTCTCACATATTCAAAATTAATGCTTCCTTTCAGATCATCTGCATATAAACGTATGTTCTTTCTCTTGTCCAGGTACAGAATCCATCCGAGATTTCAGAGGTTATTTTCATAACTTATCTTAGATTTATGACTGCTTAATTGCAAGCAAAAGTCACATAGGTTGCCCATCCCAGGCACAAATGAAAATGTATGCAGGGCTCATCAAGTTGACAGGAGACCAGGAGAACCAGGCTCAGAATGACCCCGTGGAGAGCCCCACTGCACATCCAGGAAGCAGGCACTGCTGTAGTGTTCTGCTAAGGAACTGCAGGAAGTGATGGGCTACTGGGAGCGCTTCTCCAACTTAGTCCCTCTGCTCAAAATGCATCCTCTTCAGAGGATTATCCTAGGTTCTTTATCTCAGATTATATGGCTAATCCTTCCTTAGAAGGAAGCACAGTACAGTCAATTCCCTGTCTCACGGAATAACCCACGAAGAAGACCTAATTTGTGTAATGGGTACATGTTTAAAAAGAACATGCAACTTCTCACTAAAGACACAAAAGACAGAGTAATATTCCTTTGAGTTCACATAATAGACTACGATTAACACCATCCCTGCACACCAAAAGTATCAGGTACAGCAGATATGCAAGTTGATGCGCCACTCTACTAAAATGCATCCTCCTCTCTCCAGGGACTAGGTCCTGCTGGCTACTTTTGCTTCCTTTTACTCACTTTACATACTTAAAAACATTTTCAGATGATTTTGAGCACTCACTGTTTGAGACATTGGGCTTCATTTATGTGGTGTGTGCAAATAATTACAAACTTGGTGGCTTCAACCAGCAGTATTTTTCTTTCTCTCATGGTTCTGGAGGGCAGAAGTTTATCATCAGCTTCATTGAACTGAAATCAAAGTGATAGACAGGAGGGATGCTTCTTCCGCAGCTTCAGGGGAAAGTCTGCTCTTTGTCTCATGAGCTTTGGGTAGTTGCTAGCGCTTTTTTGTTGTGGCCACCCCACTCTAATCTTTGTATCCATGCTCACATGGCATTTCCTTTTCCTGATTTCTTTCAAACTATTGCAAATCTTCCCCCAACTTGTCCTGTAAGGACACTAGTGATTTCATACCTAACCTACACTTAGGAAATGCAGGATAATACCTAATAGCACTTAATAAAGGAAAATGATCATTTTCCTTGAGAAGTAGATTTTTCTATATCTTAGTAGCCTGAATCTGGCAAGTTTGAGTGATCATCTAGAGCCAAGTACACTGAGCATCACCCAGAAATCTTGGACTATTTTTGAGAAGTGAAAAGCTCCATAAATATTTGCCTTATCTCTGCTGATGGAAGAGAACTATGTTCTAGTTCTACTAATTATAGATTTACCCATCTGATTAGTGTTTGTCCATGGAAAAGTTGGAGTGAATTATGAAAATTCACTGTTTTATTTGCGCAGGTCTAGTTGTTCATGGAATATCAGACTTGCTGTGGTGTTTGTTAATGTTGGGTTTTATTTTCATCATCTCTTGGATACATTCATCATTAAATTTTCCTTGCACAAGATGGGATGAATAGCTGTCGGCGTTTTGGAGATGGAGAGAACCTAGTCACTGTTGAGTCTAATACAGAAGTTCTGGATGTTCTTTAAAAAGTCACTGGTATTAAAGCTATATTAGAAGAAATCAGTGTCTAAAATCAGTGAGGGATTCCAGCAATAGCCATAGACACAGACACTCAGAAAAAAAATGATAAAAGATGACGGCAGACACACACGTTGATTTTCCTTCAGCTACTGCTACTTTACATCTAACACACACAATAACTACTGAGGGCTTGTTTTCCTCTCAACTAACTCTATCTAGAAGCTCCCTTAAAGACATGCCCTTATGGTGTGTGTTCTAAGTATTCCAGATTGCTAATTAAGACCAACAATTAAAGGAAGGATATTTTTTTCTCATGGTTTTAAAGGATTCAACCCATGATCACTTGTCTCCATTCTGGGGCAAAAACTTATAGCATGTATATTTGTGGTTTATGGCACAGGGAGTTCATTTCATGTGGGATAGGGAGTAGAAAAGATGGCAATCAATACTCAGCTAGCTTTTGTACTTTCCCTCTTAAATTTTTCGGAGTCCCCAACTGATGGGGTGGTACCATCCACACTCAGGTTTGCTTTTTCTATCTCAGGTAAATGTCTTGGGAGATACCTGTACAGACATCCTCAGAGGCTTCCCTTGCCAGTCTCCCAGGTGATTATCAATTCAGTGACGGTAGCAGTAAAGTCTAGTCATCAGAGCACACTTATTGAGTCTCTTAACTGGTTCTCCATCACACCTTTTCTATGTGACTTTTCCTTGTTCTTAATTCAGTCACAGATTCTCTTCTGCTAATTTTGTGACCTTTAGTTTGTGTGAAAAAAATCACAGAGTCTGGAATTTGTATCCTTTTCTACAGACAATTTTCAGTTTGGAAAGCTTCTCAGCTAGGAGCACTTAAATCATCGGGAATTGACAAGGAAAAAATTAGGGCTTTGTGGCTAATATATTTCTCTTAACTCTTACTCATAAAGCTGTACCGGTCCAAGTTCCAGGGAAGAGTGTTTTGAGTGGTTCTCAGCATGAATGGGTACTGAACTGCATTTTGTCTGATTCACCCTAAAGCTGTGTCTGAACTTACTCCTTAAGAATTTGAAGATGCGGGGAAGCAAAAGCAGCCCCAGTGCTGAGATTATCTGTCTGGAGCTCCATTTCTTCCTGCCTTCCAGCAGAAAGAGTAGATTAAGCCACTTAATTGGTTGCTCAATTGTGGAGGCTAACAGGACAAGATCATGGTATCATTGGAGTTGATGATGTCTGAAGTCCTTCTTCTTGGACTGGAGATAACTGCATCTCTCAGCATCGCTGCATGGTCTTCCTCCTCTACACTCTTGAACCCAAACTTCCTCCTCTAGCAATCTTGCTACTCAGTGTTGCGCTAGAGCCCATCTAATAATATAGTTTTCTCTTTAAAGATTCTATTTACATATATTGAAGTACTTCAGGCAAAATCTCCAAAATAAATATCAGAGGTGGTATAATTCAACCAACTTGGGACAAGGGACGTAGCTCTGAGTGGAATAAGGATAGCAACAATAGACATGCTAACATGGACAGAGGAAGCAGCCCAGGAGTTTCCAGTCCCGCACAAAAGACTACTATCAACTAATGAAGGCTGACGGCAGGGGAAATAGTCTTCTCCATGGAAGAGCACTCCAACTGGTTATCAAATCCCAAATGGTCTGTTCTGTAAATATACACAAAGTAACATTATACAGACTGAGAAGTTTGTATTTATGTATTTAAGAACATGCGTTCATGAGGTCACATACATGTGCACACAGAGAGCATGCACTTTCTGGTATATATGCATATATGTGTGCACATGTACATATGTGTATGTGTCTATGTATGCATGTAACAACATTTAAGGGGAGAAAAGAGGCCAAGCATGAATCTGAAAGAAAAAGAGTAGTGATGTGTGTGTTTTTAGGGAGAAAAAGGATGGGGAAATGATACTTTATTATAAGCTCTAAAAGAAAGAGAAATATTTCTAAAAAATAGGTACTGTTCTTTTAATTTACTGGAGGCCATCAGGATTTGGAATGAAATACAGAGCATCTTGAAGAAATGGCTCTTCAAGTTACTGTCCACAGTGATGCAGTAAAGAGACCACACTCCTAGGAAATGCGAGGCTTACTGCACCCTCTCAGCAGCCACACTTCCTGTCTTTCTCAACATGGTCGTGCTAAACATCTCCTTACATTTGGTAAGATGTCTCAGTATGTTTTAACTAACAACTTTTATTTGCCATCACCTCAATTTAACTTTTAGTTATCATGGAAAAAGCACAAAATGAAAAAGGCTTTTACATCTCTAGTGAGCTTTAGCAAAGAAGGAAAAACACTTTCACCACAAGAACTTCAAGCACCCACTAAAGATTAAGGCCTAGACAGAGAGCTTGCACTTTCTGGCGATGGACTCCTGACTTCTCACAAGCACTAAATTACCCAAACCATAGATCTCCCAATATACTCACTTCATATCTCTAGTACAAAAAGAAGCTAATTGCTTAATTTGCTCAACATTTACTATATGCTCTTGCTGAGTTGAAAACAAACATATTTCTGTCCACAAAAATTCACATTAATGCACCATCAAAGGAATCCAGTCATGGGAATGCTAAGATACTGAAATGTTTTGTTGAGTGTTGGAAGTCATCCTTGTCCAGAGACCACTGTGAGAACAGCAACGTGAGAGTAAGTGCTATACTGCCAAAAGAAATCAAACAGGCTTCTGAAACGTTAGATTTTTAATTTTATATCTGACTGAACTATAAATAGTGGTATTGCATCATGGTCAATCATTTTTAGTGCAGACAGTTGAAAAGAAAGGCCCCAAATGGAAAACATTCTGAGAGCAATATAGAGTTTACTATAGTAAGAATGGCAGGTACAATGTCTAAGATACGTGGGCACAAAAAGATCACAGAAAATTATTAACTCTTTTGACCATCTTCTTCCATTCCTTATGAAAGCAATGTTGTATAATGCTTGAGAATAAAGGAACAAACACTGCCACTTAATATATACCTTTTGATAAGAAATATAAATTAAATAATTATACAAGAATTAAAATGTTCCCATGATTAATAACATAAAAAACAAAACTACTTTTGAGAATAAAAGCACATACATTTGAGCAAATATATGAAGTCTCCCAATTTGACTTTAATTTTTCAACTCTCAAAAGCAGTATTATAACACCACCTACTGGGAATTTAGAAGACAACAGGGAACGTATTTCAGAATAACTATCCTTTCCTCAAGATAGAAGCATTTTAACAGTCGTTAGAGGCAAATTTAAGCAATGACTAACATTCATACTGACAAAGATACAGAGAAATTTGGCCAAATGATCAATTTTTATTCTAGTCAAACCTCTAGTTTAACCATTTCCTTTCCTATTTTGCTTACTCTCATGTAGGAATGATCATTGCTATATGAATTTAAAAAGTCTAAATTAATAAAAACAAAATGATAATTGGGTTCTTTATTAACTAAAGTGTTTATTTGCTGATTTATACAATGTGAGAAAATTGCTTCTATGGTGAATTTCATTCTGTGTCAATACAGAAGAGGAAATTAATCATAAGACCATTCCAGGGTAAACATGTTATGTAGCCCAGGCTACCCTCAAAGAAGAGGCAAGCTCAATGAGCGCCTATAGAAGTGAGGAAGGCTAGAGTTGAGTATGGAAAGATGGTAAACTGTGATGGTAAAGGCCGTGTGAGCATAGCAGAGAACTCTCCAGCATATTGGTCCTTCCTGTATTGACCAAATTGGCCTGATCTTTGTTATCCATGTCCCCTGGGACACAGCAAATAAATGACCATAGGAGGTGTGCATGCTATGCTAGAGTGACCTTCTGTGGCCAAATCAGGCTTGAAACAGCTTAGCTATGAGCACTCTGGTTGCTGAGTCTGGACAATGCTTCTACAAATCCAATACAATTTGGGATTAGGAGAGGACCTGAAGTTTAGGCTGTATTTCTGTAAGAACCATTAGTCTGATAAACACAGATTCTGCTGTCTTATTTTTTTCTATGGATTTCTCTTCTCCGTGGTACCTTCATTACAGTTGAGAGTACATACATTTTATGCATCAGCATCTGCATGGATTATGTATGCCAGTTTTCATACATGTTTACATTTACCTGTTGGTTATGACTTATCTTTTTTAAAAAAATCAACTAAAATACCACATCTCTCAGTGATAAACCTTCCTCATTTTTTTTATTACCAACCTTTCTCAATGCTTGTCCCATAAAGTATCTAAACTCTCCATGTCCAGGTTTCCACCATCCCTATTAACCTAGAGCCACATCATTTTGGTAAGAGTTCTCACCTGCGATGGGTATGTCACATCTGCAACACCAATTCTAGCCTTAAGTCTGCATCTCCAGTTACTCAGTTGATGGCTGTAAGTCATTGGCTCCACCTGGGACAAACCAGGAACAAGGAAAGGGTCACCTTTATTATCTTCCCTGAAAAGAGTTTCTCCCTCTTGGCCAGTCAATATTACCTTTACATGGACTTTTATGTTTTTGTTTTATGTGTTCCTATATCCAATTTACATAAGAGAAATATGTTACATGAAGCTAGCAAAAATATGGGTTGATATTTACTTAAGAAAAAAATTATAATTACAAAAGATGATAAAGCCAATTGATATCATCATCTTTTCCTGAAATATCTGGTCATCTTTTTCCACCTTGTACTTTAAATTTAGTTTAATCTTCTGTGAGGGACTACTTATAATTTGGCTTTAACTTGGGTTTTGGAACATTTAATACATAACATTATACTGGTACAATTTTGTCTGGCTTCACTCATTCGTGATTTATCCC
The DNA here is from genome assembly GCF_000317375.1 of Microtus ochrogaster. Lineage (NCBI taxonomy): Eukaryota > Metazoa > Chordata > Mammalia > Rodentia > Cricetidae > Microtus > Microtus ochrogaster. Next base: position 74,068,742 of record NC_022010.1, read on the forward strand.
CCTTGGAATATGTGGCTCCCTTATGCATGCTTCCCCTGCTGCGTCATATCCACTGTATGCATATGGTGTAATAGTGACTGTTTACTGCTGACAGATTTAACTTCTGTCCAGGTCTGAATATTGTCTCTAAGAATGTCTTGCATAGATAAACTGCAACATGCATGTGTGCTCCCAAACACATTCAATATGTTCAGAAGAATGCATGAGAACTGCTGAGTAATGAACTAGCACCTTTAGCTATCTTGATGAACAATGCAAGAAACTCTTACATAGTGGTTGAACTAGCTTAGACATTTATCTACAGAAGGTGAACTTTCCCAGCACTGCATCCTTCACCAGCACGTGGAAGGGACAAAGCCTGATGCTGGCACTTTTAGCATGTTTATTTTATTTCCCTACAGTTTAAATGAATTTTCCTGACTGCTAATCATGTTGGTTATTGTTGTAATATGAGCGGCGGGGCTGCGTCCCCAGCACCCCACTGCCCACAAGGCTAGCTTTACCCGAAATAATTACACGGACACTGTATTCTTTTAATCACTGCTTGGCCCATTTCTATGTAGCCTCTTCTAGGCTAACTCTCGCACCTGGACTAGCCCATTTCTAATAATCTGCTGTAGCCCACAAGGTGGCTTACCAGGGAGATTCTAGCCTACGTCCATCCTGGGTCGGAGCTTCATCGCGTGTGCCTCAGAGAGCAGAGCTCTCGCCTCTGCCCGCAAGAGTGGAGCATCATGTCTCTCTGAGGCGTCTGCTCCTGAGAGGAGAGCTGTCGAGTCTGAGCTCACTCTTCCTCTTCCTCCCACCTACGTTCTAACCTATCAGGGCAAGCAGCTTCTTTATTTAATCAACCAATGACCTTCCTCCATCAGGTTATCTTCCTAAGATTACCGCCATTGGTGTAACAATGCCTGTTAAAGTCTATTATTATTATTATTATCATCATCATCATCCTAACTGCAGTTTCCCTTCACTCCTCTCCCCACACCTCCCTTCTGTCCCCTCCATCCACCACTCCTCCTTTGTTTCTCTCCAGAAGAGGGTGGGCCTCCCATGGTTATCAAGGAACATGGTATTTCAAGATACAGTAAGACTAGGCACCTACCTTTGTACTAGAGCTGGAGGAGGCAGCCCAGTAAGAGAAATATGGTATGTACTCATTTATAAGTGGCTTTATAGTAATGGATAACCATGCTATGATCTACAGACTCAGAGAAACTAAGAGAAAGGAGGGATCAAGAGGGTGTTGGGGGGCATGAATCTCCCTGAGAAGAGGAAATAGAATAGACATCAAGGGTGGACAGGTGAAGTGGGGGTGGAGGATGGGAACAGGAGGGATCATGTTGGGAGAAGATGGAGTTAAAAGTGTACTGGGAGAGACTCCTGGATTTTGAGTGTGTGTGTGGGCATCTCGGGGATAAACTAGAAACCTAGTACAATGGAAATCCCCAGTAATCTACAAGGCTACCCTAGCTAAGACTCCTAGCAATGAGGAATATGGAGCCTGAATCGGCCATCTCCTGTAACCAGGCAAGAATTCCAGTGGAGGGATTGGGACACCAAACGAGCCACACAGCCTTCGACTTACAATTGTCTCACCTACTTGACATGCTGGGGTAAAGGTGGCACAGAGATTGAGTGGCCAACCAAGGTTCAGTTTGAGACCTATTCATGAGGAGCCTACCCCTGACAGGGCCAGGATCCAGTGGCTAGATAGCCCAGAGACCTAGAATAGAACCAAAAAAGACTGAAAAAAAAAGTCAACGAAATGATTCCTAATGCACTCTGCCGTACTCCTAGACTGGTGCCTAGACCAACTGTCGTCAGAAAGGCTCCATCCAGCAACTGAAGGAGACAGATGCAGAGATCCACAGTCCAACATTAGGCAGAGTGCGGGGGAAACCTATGGAAAAGGGGAAGGATTGGAGAACACAGAGAGGTCAAGGAAAACATAAGAACACAACCCACAGAATCGACCAACGTGGGCCGTCAGGGGCCCATAGAGACTGAACCACCAACCAGAAAGCATTCATAGGACTGACATGTATGTTACAGTTGTGTAGCTTGGTTCTCTTGTGGGACTCCTAACTGTGGGAGCAGGCCCCATCTCTGATTCTTTTGACTGCCTTTAAGACTCTTTTCCTCATACTTTTTTTTTAAATTAGTTTTTTTTTGTTGCAGATTTAAATATGTCTTGGAAATCATACATGCATTTTTTTCTGCTTTGGGATCTATTTTCTTTGATGCCTCTTTAAGTTTTTTAAGACTTACAAAATCTTTCAAAACACCATAGCTGTGTGCTGTTTGACACCATACACCCATATTCTATGGTTTATGAGAAAGCATTTCCAATTTACTGAGATGATCTATAACCATTCTGTGCTTCCCTGCACTCTTGAAATGTTGAACCATTCACTGTGTAAAAAAGAGAAGCCTTGTAGCAAGAACCACAAATATATATCAAGAGAGCTAAAAATGGACACATGCCACTTTATGCTGCCTGACTCTGTTTTCACAACCCAAGAGTATATGCAATTTCTCTCTCTCCTTTTAAGATATCACATCTGCAGACTAGAAACCCTTAAGACATTTTGTAAGACATTATCTAAATTTCATAAAATTATATGACTACCATCAAAAATGATTTTCAAATTTTTTTAAAATAAGCAACTTGTTAGTTCCTGCTTGTGTCCCATTTATTCAGCTAATGTTCCATGTTGCTCTGGAAAGGAAGAACGGAACGTGTTGGCACTGGATATATGGATGGAGTGGATGGAAATGTGAAATATGGCCACTGTGACTCAACACATTATAGATGCAGTGACGTGAAGGCCGGAGAAGATACAGAAGTAAACCCGTCTCTATTAGGTGGCCAGGTGTTTTAACAGGTGCTTGCATTAGAAAACAGCATCATCTTTCTCTAGTTCAGTCCTCTGGTAGAAAGTAGATGCACAAAACAAGCCCCACATGAAGATCACTGTGCCAGCAGGTGGCAGATGGCTTACAGGGGCAAGGACAATGCCAGGAGGCTACTTTTCAGCAAATCCAATAGTCCAAATGTAGAGCTGAGAGGCCAAGTGGGCCACAGCAGTGGGGAGGTATTCAAAAGCTGCCTTGTCAATATCTGGCCTCAGTGGAGGCTGGAAGAATTGTTTTAAACGCTCTGCATTTCTACATGTCTATCATTCACCAAGGCATATAAGGAAATCAGATGCATGGAATAAGGGAGAGTTTAGTTTGTATGTGCAATGGTTAATGTACCTTGAAATATCCAGAAATGTTTACAGCTTTACCACCATGAACATGCCTGACCTTGTCAGAAATATGCAGATCCAACAAGATATTCAGACAATAGAAATACATACCATTCAAAAACTAACAAATTGTCAGTCAGAAAACCACCAACGTGTTCCTTATAATGGATATAGGTAGGAAAGGAGTAAACTGAAGAGGTAAGTTTTAGAAAGACACAGACCTTAGAAATCAGGACAACAGTAATCAACACTGCCAGACTGGAAAAAAAATCTGAGGGGGGCAATGAGTTAAGGACAGAGAAACCTTTCCCTGGAGCTTCAACTTCAGGTGGAACACGTGACAAAACGGGCTTGCTTTCCATCTAGGGAAAACTAAACATTCTCAAGCCCTGTTGTCCCACTGAATGGCAGTAATACAAAACCCTAACTCGTTCACACTCCTCCATTAACTAGTCTCTCAGGGTAGGACTAAAATAAATAACAGTTAGAAGAGCAATTATCTAATCCCGTGTATGAAGACAGGTGTTTTAAGAATAGAAAGAGAGAAGCTGAGGCCGGAGGATTCAGGAGTTCAAAGACATTCTGGGCTATATAGAGTATTAAGCCTGTTAAATAGGAAAGCTTGCTTGCAAATTATAGAACAGAACTTAAATATTAACAAAAAGTGCCTCATATGTTCTAGATGTACATATTAACATTATTAGAGTAACTGTAGATAAAGAAAAATAATAACAATATACTAAAGATAAACCTAAAGACTGGAGACTAAAATGGGGTTTTAAAAAGTGGGCCTTTTGCATTGCTTCTGCAGAAGGGCAAGTATAATAGGCGTATATTAAAACAAAGTTGTAAGTTCATCTATATACTTGGTTCTGGTTTGTTTTCTATCATTTTCAGAATGCTGAGTTTCCCCAAATGTCCTCCACACATCCTGGTAAGCTAACTGTAAATTTACACATAGGGAGGTATAGAGTTTAAGGGAGAACAAAACTCCTCCAATTTTGTTGGGAAGGAAAAGGAACAGTTTTAGTCCGTATCACAGGAGCTGACAGAGTAAGAGACAGAACACAATAATGATGGCCTGAAGTCTTCACTGGGAATAGCCCAACTAGGATATTTAATTCCCAGCACCCTCATGCAGCTCACAACTGTTTGTAATCCCAGTTCCAGGGGATTTGACACCCCCACAAGACATACATTCAGGTAGAACAGCAATGCACAATGTTCATAAAATAAAAATAAATGAATCATTAAAGAAAAACCCACTGCCACCCGATGTCTGTGTGTTCCACTGCCCATAATGCCTCAATCAGGACTCATTAATTATTTTGAGACGCCTTTCCCTATATAACACGACTTCAAACATCAGACTCTCCTATTTCTGTCTCCTGAGTGTGTGTGTGCAGGGAGAGTGGGGGCACCCCTCCCAGCTGAGGCTCATTTCTATTACTTTATCATCAGTATTTTTTAACTTAGTTTTTTTTTTTATTATCCGTCACTCTAAAGCTAACATGAAAGGGATCCCAACTGGCTTGTGGAAAGTATGGGAAGGAATTTGAGAAATAGGTGGCTACTGAAATTTATTTTTATTTTTCCATTCCAAAAATTTACACTTCCTCCCCTCCTCCCACTTCCCTCCCGCTCCCCCACTCACCCTCCACCCTCCCCCTCCCTCCTTAAGACAGGGTAGGGTACCCTGTCCTGTTTAATGCCCAACTTGGGTCTTCCTTTTGTGTTATGTCTTTAATTTACTCTTTTCTTATATATTGCATCCCACCCAATTTCCAATGACCCCTCACCTCATCAATACACAAAAGCAAAAGTTACCACACATATCTGTCCTGTTATTATCCAAATATGGAAAAAAAACATATCTGCTGCGGGTAGAGTGAGAAATTGGGAAGGAACATGAAAAATATAAGAACAGAAAAATACTCCCCTTACTGGAAGCCTATCAAAGGCTTGATGTGAGAGGAAATTAAGAAAATGCACTCTCATCCGTCAGCACATGCTGTTTCCATTCATCCAAAACAAACCATTGTCAATGAAAACTCTGAACCACTGAGTGCCAGATTAGCATTTTCTGACTTAGACTGGTACAATTTATTCCTAAAATAAATGGTAAGTAGCAAGAAAATAGAGCATAGGCTAAAAGAAAACACTAACAACCCACCTTTACTTCAAGAAAGGAAGAAAACCCAGCTGCTTCACACTATCTGAAATGAAACATGGCCCAGCAAACCCTATGCCAAAGCTCCAGCCTTCAGTGTGTGCATTTGGAAACAGCCTTGAGGAGGTGCATTAGGTCATAAGGGCTGTGTCTGCGCCCAGTGTGCGTGTTGTCCTTACTCCAGAGAACCTGGAGGCATGTGTGTACAAGCAAAAGGCCATACTGGGGCAGAGAATGTGAACATTGCTAATAAAGAGGCAGTATCCCACACAAAGCAACTTGCCAGCTCCTTATATATTACATAATATACTTCTGCAGTGCTGTATTTCACAGCACCAGAAAACCTATATATATATATATATATATATATACTGTGGAAGAAGCTGAATCGGTGCCATAGCCTAGGACATTTAGATTACCTAAGACTCTAAAAGAAAACAAAAAATAAAACTCAAGAATAATGAATCATCCCTGAAGCAACCTCTTCTCTTTTTAGTTTGGTGAACATAGAGTAGAACCTGGAAGCAAGTCAACAAATTTAAATAAAAAACAAATACTGGAGAACCAAATATAGGAAAAAATCATATTGTTCTCAATAATATGTAAAATAAAACAGCAAAAAAATCCACCAATTCTTTGAAACTGCTGGAAAGGAATATAGGAGGATTGCAATCAAGAATCACAAAAGGGTGGAAATATACTGAGTACTAAGATATACAAAATGTTACCAAGAACCTTATGGCATGGGATGGCTCTCCAACTTCAACACTCTCTGAAGGTATGACTGGAAAGTTTTGTATCGTAGTTAGGAGTTGGAGGGCAGAAATTTTCAGTCTTAACATAATCCCAAACAGGCTAAACAGCGCTTTGGAGCCGACATCTTGAAAATTAGTACCGTTAAATACAGTGTTTTCTAACTTGGAATTTAAAGAATGAGATACTCCGAGAATATTAGAATCACTCATAGCTACTGGTCTTCATAAACCATGTGTATATAAGAAGTCTTGCTTCTTTCTTAACTGACTTCTATCCCGAGTATTTCAAAATGTATGAGGATATTACAGTAACTACAATGACAAGGATTGAATGTTGACCTAAATGTGGACAACAGTTCTACAAGGCTCTAGCTCTTATATCACAAGCTCCCAGTTATACTTAATTCAGCAAACAACATAAAGAAATTCCAGTGGCCTAAACCATGAGAATAGATTAAATACCCTTAGGAAAGCAAGTTGATTGTCCATGTATGGATTAAGTTCATTTACATTACTAGGTTTTTTTCAGATTCAATCCTAGAAATGAAAAAAAAAACATTGTTTTTTTTTAAAATGATATTTTATTTAATATATTTTTTAGTGCAAGCATGTCTGTGCATTTTCAGAGTACAACTTGTGGGAGTCAGAGCTCTCCTTCCACCACGTGAGTCCTAGGGATGGAACTGAGATTGTCAGGCTTGGCGGAAAATTCCTTTACCCACTGAGCTGTCTCACTGGCCCATGAACTCTTTCCTAAGTACAAACTTAATATAACACTACTTACCATAGGCATAAGAACCACACAATCCCCTGGATGTGCTTCTGAGAGAATAATTTCCACATGGTATTTGACTCCTATGTGCTTAGCAGGCGACTATGTACATCAATATAAAGAAGTTCACTATTTTGTTAAGATATCATAAAATGTGAGATAACTAGCAAAACGTAAACTTTCTAGACTTTTAAAAAGACAAAGATCAGTGTAGAAGTCTGCCCAGTAAAGAATGCTAAACCCAAACACACTTTGATGCCCACATATGCAACAGCTAATTTTACACAGGTCGGGTCCCAATTGCCTCCTCATGGCTGTCTCACTACCCAGCATCCCCTTCAAAAAATCACCAGGGTTGTTTAGCTTCCTCTGGTACAGCGTTTATCAACCTGTAGGTCTCAGCCCCTCTAGGGTCACATATCAGATATTTACATTATGAATCATAACAGTAGCAAAATTACAGTTATGAAGTCGCAATGAAATAACTTTATGGTTGGGGGTCACCACAACACGAGGAACTATATTAAAGGGGTGCAGCATTAGGAAGGTTGAGAACCACTGCTCTATTGGATCTCTTGTGAGAGGCACTTGTAGAAAGTATTGGTTTCGTGACACTGCTAAAACACACACACAGCATAATGATACATTTTACTATGCTAACAAAGTATCAATTATAAAGAATTTTTATAAATTCAAAAATATATGGGTGGTAACAGCATTACCTTTAAAGCATTAATCTAGACTTCTATTCACAATATCACTTCATTAATCTTGAAACAGTAGTTCCATCTATAAAATATTCTACAGCTTTTACCTTTTGTGAAAAAAAAAACGGAGGCAAATAAAAAGGTAGGATTCTTAGAATTCTCATTGAACAGTATCAATTTCATTCACAGCATTGATTAGTAGAGGAGAGTTTCATTTAAAGTAGTATATAATTTACAAAAATAGAATAATTATATAATGAAAAACATTGCCCTCCATTATGAAGAATACATGTATGTGCATGTATGTGTGTATATGTGCACATTTTCTTTTTAAATTTCACAATAGCCCTTATTCAAGTACTTTTTTCAGGTTTCTCTTGAAATAGTCATCTTGTTATATTATTTAAACATACATAAAGGGGCAAACGTTTAATCTAAGAAAAGGTTAAAAGTTTCAGTGTAGCTAGACTTAAAACCCAGTCACTCACTTCAGTGACTGAATACAACATATTTAGGTCTAAGAAGTCAGTTCATATAGACACACTGAAGTGCTAAGTACTAAGTACAATTCCAATATGGTACCATTATAGTAAATTAAAGGGCTATTGTTTTATGCATCACCCCATGTCAACCCTATAACTAAATTCATTTATATATCTAAAATACACACCAATATACATATACCTACTTACAAACACATAGGTAGCCATAAATAAAACTTTATTCTTTGATTTCATTTACAAGCTACCAAATATTATATATCATACACAGTGTTGAACACTTTAATGGCTTAGTCTTGGAAATCCAGACTAAATGGAAAGCTGTTGATAGGAAAATGGAGAGGCAATACTGCAATAGAAGGTGGCAAAAACATAGTTTCACCACAAGAAATCAATTGATTTGTAATTATATATCTGTTCCAGATAAAACAAAGTCTGAATGCCATGCGATTCTCGGCTTTATTGTTTGCAGTCTGATTAAGGTTGGCATAGTCGCTTTGTCTTTTGCAGTTATTAAAATAAAAAGTTAAAAACTCTAGCAGCAGCAAGCAAATCCTGTGACAGGAAGATGGGGTAAGAAAGAGCTTCTATAGTGTGTGAGAACTCTGGGCAGTTTATCTTCCATCAGCAGGAGTGCGACTGAGGGACAGCATGATCCGGGCGAATCTCTCACAGAGTTCATGCGCGGAATAGGAAGGTAACTTTGGAGGCTCATGAAAACCTTTAATCTCGGTAGAACAATCAAGCAGTTTTGGCAGAAAATCCGTCAGCTTTTCTTGAAGGTTTGCTGCAAATACAAATAATTGGATATATCTAAACACAAAGAAAAATTAAAGGACTTCCTACAATAGGTTTGTTATAGGAGAGGATTCATCTAAAAATGCATGAAATTACTGC
>NC_022010.1:74077896-74093199 GCF_000317375.1 Microtus ochrogaster
AAGTTCATGGCACAGAAACGTGCACATATTAGCTTGTAAAGGAGGAAAATGGCAACAGTGTGAGCATGGACGTGTTACAGAACATGAAACAATGCCAAAATAAAATAGCATCTTCTGCTGCTGCATCCCGCCTCAGGTGCCTCACGCACTGTTTAAACTTACATTCCATCTCTTGCCCTAAGTACGAACACCATCGATTCCTCATATCTTCCACAGCAAGGACGTCTTTCTCTTCCATTTCATCCACCAGCAACAAGGGCAAGAAAGGAACGATAAACTCATTCATAATAATCAAGCCATTGTTCACTTCTCGGTCCTCTCCAGACTCGAACATCTCTGCTGCTTGCTCATTTAATTTCTTAATGGAATGAGAGAAGAGAACATATTTTACCGTTAAGACACTGCACTAAAGACAATGTGCTAAATATGTTCTGACAGCAGTCAGAAACAGCAGTCGTCAGATATAATGATATCATACACAAAAAGAAAGTTGTCAGGAAAACCTCTGCACATAACAAAGGCAACAGAAAAAAATAAATTCACATCTTCCCATGATTTCACTAAAAACTGCAAAGACAATACTTCACATTAAAATTAATCTAAACCAAATAGTTCTAAGAGAAAACATTTAATCAAAAGTCCACTTAAAAATTCTTTTCTTACACTTAAGTCATATTACAAACCTAGAGAGGCTTTATTCATTATTTTTTTAATAATAAAAACAACTAATACATAGTTATTTACTAGGTATTGGTAAAATGGAAGGAGGAGATGCCAAAGTCAATAGTGAGATCAATGTAGTCCAAGTTTAGGGGAATTTGTGATTTCAAACAGGAAGGCCAGTTAATACAGGTATATCAATAAAGTGTTCTATGTCTGTAAAATTCAATAGAGTAAAATGTTTTGAAAGTGAATTATAAAAACATGCATTGAAAATGCTATTTTAGAGAATTTGAGATGTTTGAGGAAAAACTACCAGTCTCCAGCAACAAATAATAGTCAGCATGTTCAATGAAATTTTGATACTATGCAAACTAAGTCCAACATGATTTATGCCTCAGTAAACGAAGTGTTTGTTGTACAGAATATCATTCTTCATTATCCAGCAATAAAGGGAAGTGGTAATCTAAAGATAGAATCTGGAAATACAAGGAAAGCAATCATCTCTCATTAAAAAAAACATTTCATACAGATATACTACAATTCTTATCCTGATAGTATTTATAGTCAATTACTTATGTGAGAACTGGAGACTGTGTCCAGCAGAAAGCCAATGCAAACACGTTACGTTCACTCACCAGTAAACACTCCCTTCTGTAATGCGAAATCAACTCTCCATCATGCCCTCTGTAAGGACCCTTTGACAAGAGCTCTCTGTTATTCTGATAAGCACAGATAAGGAACAGCAAGGAGTCTATATAACTTAAAATAAACACATGATATTAGTATTTCATAATTATAAAGCGATCTACAATCATAAAATGCTGGGAGGCCAGAGGTTGCAGTCAGAAGCAAGCTCTCTGAGCTCCCCACCTTCCCCTCCCTCTCTATTCCCCCACCCACATCCATGAAGGCATCTAGTTCTCTATCTGACCTTACTTGGAGACTGTCTCTAGGCTTTGATGCCTGACTTATCTTTGATGGGACCCTGGACACAGTTCTCTGAAGCAGCTTTCCCCCTGCTACCCATTTGGTAATTAAGTACTATATTAGGAACATTACAATAGAACCGTGATTTCTCGGATGATAACTAAGACTTGTACTAAGATCTTTATCATAGGAATGTGCTGTCTAATCCAAACTAGGTGATTCCCTAGCAAGTGTCCTCCCAATCCTATATATTCCCTACACTCTGGAATAAAGTTGAGCAGATTCTCTGAAGCTGTCTCCTGGAGAGTTATCTCTGTCATGCTCACAGGACTACAAAGCTCTCTGTCGTTTCTTCTGTCCCTTGTTCTCAATAGGCCATCAGGAAAAATGGAATCCCACGAAGTATATATTTAAATGTCTATTCTCCATGACATTAAAAAGTTACAATGCATCAAGTTCACCAACACACTTTCTTAACAAAAGCAAAACCCAAAGGCAAGAGGCATATTTTAAAAGTAGAACAAAACAAGAACTAAAAAAAGATGGGAGAAAGGCCTCAGCTGAAATTCAATAGTTCCTTCTTTTGTTTTTAGTATGTTGGGGTTTTGATATTGTCTACTCATGACCAAAATTTAAGACTGATGTGAAAGCACAATAGTCAATGTGTTTAACACAATATTTTCCTGTGGAAAGATAATTTTTTCTTTATACTTACAAGTATCATTTTTCTCGAGCAATGTCTATGTAAATAATGTTTTCTTTATGTATACATATAAAGTATAAAAGACAAAAGGCTCACAGGAGATGGTGGGTTTGCAGAAAATAGGAAACATACAATTTGGGAATTTACTGGGACAAATTAGGAAGGGTTAAACAGCTAAAAGTAAAGGTAGAACAGAGGAGCAAGAATGGGGTGGGATAAATAACACCAAGACCTTTAGAAAAAGACATAAAAAGGTATACTCCTCAGTTTCCATATATACAAGCATTTATACATACATACATACATACAAATAAACATGCATGCATATGCACATATGATTCTTCAAAGTGTTATCCTAGAGCAGGGCAACAATGCCTCTACTAGACACCAGAAGAGGATAAATAAACTGAGTTCCTGGTATGAGTTATTTCTTTTGGAATTGTTGACCAGTGAGGTTTCCACAGAACCTCAAACATTACAGGCTGGACTGCCTTGGGTTATATTCCCAAACTTGCTGGCAAGACCTGATTGCTGAAGACAGCACAACTACAACAACTGACCTGGCAAGCCAGACCTATCAGTGCAATAGTGGCACATTATGGGAATAACTAATCACTTTTGATAGGAATGAAGTATCTGCCTACAAGAAGAAACTCAACTGGCACCACTATTTGGCTACGAATCTATGGCTAGATAAGTTGTAGGCACTTGGCAATCATTGTACTATGAAGAGTAAGTATTAGTCACAAGTGGCTTGAAGAATGTGGCCAAGACTCCTAAGAAACTGAATACACACACACACACACACACACACACACACACACACACACACACAGTACATATACATAGTTATAGACAACTTGTCAATCACACTTGGTAACACCAGGTTGAATAGCTATATTCTCAAAATAAATGGCAACTTGCCATTAAAAGCACACCATAAACTTCCTAGTCTATTAACACAAACAAGGGAAACAGGTCAGTAATCATTTTGCTTATCTGACATAAGACAATGCATTGAAAATAAAGCATACATAGATCTAATCTACATGATAAGTAAAAAAAGGACAAGATCTCCTGAGTAAATTGGGAACATGGGGACCTTGGGGGAGGGTTGAAGGGGAGGGGAGAGGCAGGGAGGGGAGCAGAGAAAAATGTAGAGCTCAATAAAAATAAAAAAATTAAAAAGGAAAGAAAACAGCTTATTAAAAATAAGTAGTTAATAAGTTGTTACTAAGGTAGAAATAAATATATGGAGAAATGAGTACAAACTATTAAAGAAGAGAAATGACAAGTACAAGAAGTATTTTTTATTAATAGTTAAAATACTTACACATTTCTATTTAGATGCCTATTTATATTCTAATAAAATAAGGGCATGGATTTGGGTGGGAGAGAAAGTGTGGAGAGTGTGGGGGACAGTAATTCATAATAACAATATATCATATTTGGTGAGGGAGAATTGTCTATATTCTACCAATCATGTTTTAAATAAACGCTCATTGGGCAGGAAGTATATGAGAACAGAATTCTGGGAAGGAGGAAGCCCATTCCTCTCAATCCTTCCCAGACCACAAAAAAAGCAAGATGTGACCTGCCCCACTGAAAAAGGTACTGAGCCATGTAGCTAACATAGAGAAAAATATGGGTTAATATAAACTACAAGAGCTTATAAGAAGCCTGAGCTAATGGGCCAATCAGTTTATAATCTTATGGAGACCTCTGTGTGATTTTCTTTGTAACTTGCTGGCTGTGGAACTGGGCAGGACAGAAACCCAGACAAGCCCCACCCTTCATGTTACACATATTAAAAACTTTTCAATTAAAAATGAAAGTAGTTAAAATAACAATTTCATAGCTATATAAATTGAAATCATTACAAATTATCTTCAATTTAAAATGTGTGAATTATTTAGAAGTTTCTACAGACAAACTTGTTTCTTTGTAAGTGTGCAAAAGAATTAAACCTTAGGCCTTGTATATTTTAAATAGCATGCTATCACTGAATATCTTTCTATCACAGATGCTCTTTTTATGGTACCTGGGGATCAGACAAAAACACAAGTATTACCTGTGATTTACATCAACAAAAAGAAAATGAAGTATAACAATCACTAACGTCACAATAGTTTTTAGGAAATTTAACCAGTAATACATGCTGAACTATCAGCTCTTTTCCTCCCCAAATTTTAAGAACGGGTTTCATAAAAATTTTCAATTATAGTCCACTAGGCGTCAATGGACAAATCCAAACCCATGGTCACAAGAAATTATGGTTAAACTCAACCATGGTCAATTCAATGAGCCCTTAACAAAATGAATAGACATGAATGCTTGAGAGAAATTGGTAGGAAGTAGCTGGAAAGGACAGGGAAGAAATGGGAGAGGGTAGGAGTGGTCAATATATAACATATTCATGTGTGAAACTGAAGATCAAATTAATTAAATTATCTAAAAAAGAAACTGAGAAAAACAAAAAAATTAATGTCAACTTTTTTGGATAAGTTTTATTAAAAAGTATAGTATAAAAAAAGAAAATATATTTTATATGGAGGATACGTGACCTCATTGTATTAAATTTGTAATAATCTGTAATCTAAAATTGTTCCAAATTAAGACATTCATTAAAATGTATGCTGCAAAATTTGCATTGGATGATAATCACAGAAAAGAATTAATAACAAGAACAAACCTTTTCCATATTTGTCCATTTGTCTTACCTTTCTCTCTGGAAATTTTCTAGCCCAATAATGAGATACATAGTTGTTTCTCTGAATTTCTTATAATCTTTATGCCACTCCTGTATATAACATATTAAAGATGAAAAGTAAAACTAAGGTAAGAATGTTCATAAAACAATGCACTGTTCTGATAGCTATGCAAATGGGGGAAATAAAAATTAATATTACAATAACTTAGGTAATACACACTATTGTTTAGCAAAATAATAAATATAAAAAATTTTAGGCATTTAGTCATGGATGAGAAATTAAGCAACAAAAATATATATTACCAGAAGATTAAGAATATAGGATATAAAATAAAAAATAATAAAATTTCAGGATAATTAAATTTCCATTTTCCCATAAAACATTCTTCAGTATAATTTTTTTCTAATAAATTATTATAATAGTACAAAGTGGAATGGTTTATTCATACAATTCTGTCCAGAGCACAAACCTGTTGCTTGATACAGAATTTTAGAAAAATAAACGTCATAGTTCACTTATTTAATATTATTAAATATAGGGCAATTTTAAATGTGTTGTTGAATATTCTATTTACCTGATATATGATGAAAAGAAAGCCCCACTCTCAAAACACAATAATGCATTTGAAATTTAGGCCCTGGCAATGCTCAAGCATGCATGGGCAGACAGTATATAGTGGTTTTTGTTGAACTTGTACATACTGGGTTTTATGGTCTAAGTTGATAAGAGCAACTGACCAGGTCTCTTCCTCAAACACAATAGTAGGGCATGGATACTCAGCCTCCCCCCAAAAAAGCAGTTTTTAAAATGTTTAATAATAATAGTTCAAAAAACAAAACATTCAGTATAGGGTTTATCTAAAAGGAAGTTCTGCCAAGAACTGTAAATCTTTTCTGGGTTCATCATGATGAGCAAAAGGGAGGAGAAATGTTCTCTACATTGTCCTTTACAAGAAACATAATTTTAATTTGATACTATTAGCTGATGTTCACAAACTGATACAGTTCCACAGATATGCTACCCACTTTGGAGCTGCCTTAGATCTCCACCAGCAAAGTCTCCTGAAAAGGAAGGAGCCTTTGCTGATGAGGCAGACTGTGTGTCAGTAACGGCCAGGACTGTAGTGTCACCACTTGCCAGCATCAATGCTGATCTAGAGGCATGTGGGTCAATGTCTGCTCATTTATTCTGCACTGAGACCAAACAAAAGCAAGAGAGTTATGTAAAAGCTAAACAATGTGCCGTTTAAAAATCTATACAATTAAGACTTCAGTAGAAAAGAACATGATGTTTCAGAACAAAAACATAGTGATCCGATCTTTCAAAGCAACCTGAGGAAAGGACTGCAGAATCAAAACACTTAAAAAGCCTCGTGAGCACGGGAGAAGAGATCGACCAATTAAAAAGGCACAAATCAACAGTTAACAGATAGCAAAGTCGTGGGCATGGGAAACCTACTCTAAAATATCACTGGCTCCGGACTGTTATCTTCTGGTCACACTCTCTGCTCAATACATTTCGCTTACAGGTAAATAACTTTCTTTGACTTTCTGTTCACTTTGACTTTTAGACAGCTTAATACAACTTTCTCAGTTGAAGTGGACTTTAGAGATGGAGATGATGTCAATTTCATTCCTCAGAGTTACTAATAAAAGCATTCCAACCAATCAAAGACTTGCTTGCTATTTCTGAGATACATGCTCATATGGGATATTATCCCAAAGGTTTTATGAAGGCTGTGTCCTGATTTCTAGCAAAGTAAACGTTTTAGTCATTTTTAGGGTGTCTGGTTACACTGCTTTCTATCATATTATTAGGCTCCATAAAAATAAACTACTCAAATTTTTCATAGTAATTATATTTGGTCTGTACTATGTTAAAGAAAAGTCAATACATTTTCAATATCTAATATTTGAAATACCTCATGTGCATTTTTCAGTTTCTATTGTCTCCCAATAAGTTTTATAATTTTCTTCCCAGATTTTACGTACTTATCTTTCTAATTTTAATTTTAGGTGCTTCACACTGTTGTGCTACTAGAAACAATGCTATTTTAAAAATACACCTTATTTTTAATTGTTACTAGAACATGAGATAAAATTCAGTAGGTAGCAAGATTTCTGTTTCAAGGCTATAGTTTTTGAATCTGTATTGTTATTTCAATATCTACATAAAAATGTGCAAATAAAGATAACAATGCTTTTTCTTTTTCGTTGTTGTTTACTTTATTATATTAATATATATTTTATGGCCACAAAAGTAAATTTTTCATCATTCACAACCTTAAACATTTGCAGTATTTTTATGCGTTTTATTTTTGACACTGTTTAGTAGGTGAAAGGTTGTTCTTAAAAGACGTGTACTTTCTCTGTTGCGATAATGAGTGATCACCTATTAAATATAATGTAATTAAGCTCATTTAGCAGGGAGTAATGGGAAGGACACAAGAATAAAGGAACACTCACACTGTTGCTGGACTATAAAATAGGCAGCTGTTAAGGACATCAGTTTTGAGCTACCCAGAAAATATATAAAGCTACTGTGATACCCAGCCTTGCCACTCTGAGTAGCATACCCAAGGGATATGAGTTAGCACACCACAGAGACATCTGCCCTCCACGTTTTCTGCTGTGCTACTCATAAGACTGAAGATATCGACTAAGCCTAGGTGCCTATTAACCGATGGCTAAGAATGGGTAGCATACATGCATCTACTTTTATTCAGTCATAAATGATGAAATTCTGACATCTGTGAGGAACTAGATGGAACTGAGAATCATCATTTTAAACAAATTAAGCAGAACCCAGAAAAGACAAAATAGCATCTTTTTCTCATAATCAAAATTTACATTTAAATATGCAAATGACATATATATATATTAAATACATGTGGAAACATAGTCGTGTACATGTACATACAACAGAGTGAACATAGTAGGGCTATTTGAGAAGGGAAGTGACATGGGGCTGGAGAGATGCCTCAGTGGTTAAGAGCACTAGCTGCTCTTCCAGAGGTCCTGCATTCAATTCCCAGCACCCACATGGCAACTCGAAACTGTAATTGTAATCCTTTGCAATCTGATGTCCTCTTCTGGGTGCAGACAAACATGCAGACAAATACCCATATACATAAATAAATCTTTTAAATAAAAAATTCAGAGTCAGGGAGAGGAATACGAGGGCTTGAAGTGAGCATAGTGGACATGGTGGGATCCCAGTCAGGGCAAAACATGAAAAACCCAAACATGTAAGGCCAGGAGACGGATGGACCAGAAAGGGTATGTGGAGACCAAATGGGAGTCCACAAAGAGCTATACACACAGTGAAACAGTAAAATGAAACTATTGGCCTATCTTCTAATTAAAAAATGTAATGGAAATAAGTTTGTAAATAAGAATAGAGATTAATGAAAGATATACATAAAAGTAATTTTAATATAAATTTTAAAATAGTGTTAATTTAAAAAGCATAAATAAATACTAGAAGCTTGAACTGGGTCAATTAAAATATATATTCAAAATAATGTTAATCAAGGATTTTGTGCTCACAAAAATCTCATAAGCCATGACGTGTTGATGTGTGTGTGTGTGTGTGTGTGTGTGTGTGTGTATACACTCTCAGACAACAATGTCTCAGAATACCCAATTGAGATGACATAAAATGACTAAAATGAGTGTCTAGCCGGGCTGTGGTGATGCACAGCTTTAATCCCAGCACTCAGGAGGCAGAGGGTGGTGGATCTCTGTGAGTTCGAGGCCCAGCCTGGTCTATAGAGCTAGTGCCAGGACAGGCTCCAAAGCTACACAGTAAAACCCTGTCTCAAAAAACAAAACAAAGCACAAACACACAAAAAAATGACTATCTAATATATAACATGTATGATGAAGTAATGGGAAAGTAGAAACTACAGCAGCCTGTGTAGATAGAATGGCATCTAAGAATGCAGGATGGTTCTGCTGGCCAAGTACTATCAACTCCTCAAGTGCTTAGGTACACACCAGTAGTAAGACGGCCTGGGACTAAGAGCATGCACCACCACTTCTGGCTCTTTTTAATTCTTTTAAAAAAATGTATTTGTGTCTGTGTGTGTGCTGGCAGGGAGACGAGAAAGACATGTCTGCCAAGGTGTGTACGTATAGAGGTCAGAGGAGCAACTCTGTGCAGTTGACCCATGGTACCATAAGCTACTATCTGGATTAAGTCAGTCACTATACCTGCCTTGTGTAGAAGAATGCCTAGTACGCTTTTCATAAATCTTTGCCCTTTCAACATTAATGTGACATATTAAATGTTTTAAACTAGAAAAATTCTCTATAAAAGTAATTGAAAACTAGTTCACATGGCATGTGAACATAAAAACCAAAGATTTTCTTTAAAACATTTTGGTCTATAAGCAACTATACCAAAGTCATCTAAAATTATTTACTGAAGAATTGGTATTAATTAATTAATTCTACGAATTTAAAATTTTAACTTTTATTTATCATCTATACAAGTCTGTGATGATATTTTGTTTGCACTATAGCAAATAAAGCTTGCCTGAGGATCAGAGTGTGGAACCAGCTACTAGTCAGCCATAGAGGCCAGGAAGTGGTGGCACACATCTTTAAACCCAGCACTCAGAGAAGAGGCTAAGGAATCTGTGAGTTCAAGGCCACTCTGGAGTACACAAGATTGATCCAGTCTAAAATAGAAACAGAACCAACTGGTAGTGGCTCACACCTTTAATTCCATTTTCGAGTCACAGGCCTTTAATCCCAACACTAGGGAAGTGGAGACAGGAAGGGATCTGGCTGAGTGGACAGGGGAATATAAGGCAGGAGGAGACAGGAGCTCAGGTCATTCAGGCTGAAGACTTGGAGAGAAGGATACCCCCATTTGATAAGAGGGTTTCGCAGAGGTAAGAACAAGCAGAGGTAAGACTGCTCTGCTTCTCTGATCTCTCAGCTTTCACCCCCTAATATCCAACTCTGGGTTTTCATTTTTAAGAACTAGAACTCATGCTACAAACAGCCAGTCTGTGTTATGCTGAGATCAGGGAGGGCATCTAGAGGGCAGTATTTTCAAAGCACGCTACCTCATATTCCTCCAAGTTTACTTCTTCAGGTTTGATCATTTCCAGTTTGGCTTGGGCAACTTTCATTATGTTGTGACACCTTCAAATATAAGAAATACATTTCTAAATCAAAAACAAAATCCAGAAAAACTGTAAAAGTATGTTGCATAAAGCCAAACTACCAAACACATATAACAATAAAATCTCCATGAGTGTCAGTGTGGTAGCTCAACAGTTTGACCTCAGCAGGGTTCACCCCCTCACAACTGACCTCCACACATGCACAATGGCAGGCATGTCTCTCTCCTCCCCCTCCTGCCAATGCACATACAAACACAAAGGATATTGTTTTTTTAAGAATTAAAAAAGAGCCAGATGTGGTGGCACACGCCTTTCATTCCCACACTAAGGAGTCAGAGTCAGGATGATCTTTGTACATGTGAGGCTAGCCTGGACTACAAGTGAGTTCCAAAAGGCAACCTGGGTTATACAGTGTCTCAAAATAAAATGAAAAAAATATTAACTTGAACCTTTGTACTTGGGGCCTATTTCTTTTAAATGAAATTCAGTTTAACTAGAAAACAGATTAATATTAACATGAGATATTCTGACAATTAGTTGTGGATGAACAAAATTAACTATTTTCAATCTTATTTTATAGCAAAGAATTTTCAGTGACTAGGCATTTCTCTCCAATGACTGTCACCTTCCAGCTTCCAGCAGCTATGGGAAGAGATTTCCCTAAGATGAGGGCACTGTTGGCTTCTCACAGTGTGCTTAGAGCTTTTGCTACATCTGATGAATCATGAAAGCATGATGACAAAATTACCTGACCTAAAATCTGCACAGTAAAGATGTTGAAAAAAATCACATTTTTATCTCATAGAAGAGTTATTTCTTTATTCATAATTTGTAATTATACAAATTACTTTTAACTCAAACTTTAAAATGGCATAGCTAGAAAATTTAAATAAATGGCAAAGCAAATACTGAAATTAATGGAAGATGAGTTTTGTGTTAAACTTATTGTGTTTTTGTACATACATATAACTTATACTTGTGATTAGCAAAGCAAGACCGAAACCAGAATAATAAAAGTATGAGCATGTGAATTAGACGCTTATGCTGTTATATTACCTTTCATCAAAACTCAAATTTCTATCTCCAAATTGTTCGAGTAATGTTTTCTCAATGATTTTCTTTGGCGCTTGGTTCTGGATAAAATAGACCAGGACATGATGTAAACGGTAATCTGTTTCTGGTGGGGTATCTTCTTGAGCCAACTTAACCAATCTTGAATATTCCAATTTAATTGCCTAGAAAAGAAAACAGGAGCAAAGGTTGTTTTTTTTTTTGATCAATTATAATTTAAAGTTCTCCACAATTATAGCTGCATTTAAATATTTGTTTTTACCTTTCCATGGGTAAGTAAGCTGATATATATGAGTCCCCATAGCCCATACTTTAAAATTCTAAAAAATCAGCTACACAGGAACTTCCTTATCCCGCTATCTTACAAATTTCTTTGTTTCTGCACACAGAAGTGATCAAACAGTGTGCCTCACTCTGATGTAGTTCACATTTTAAGATTCAGGTTTTGGGGTTCTCCACTGTGGTGCCCCTGCCTCACTAGACTCCATTCCCAAGGAGAATGAGACCGTCCAGAACCTCCCAGGCTCTTTGAGTAGTAACTACTACAGCTGTTTTGCTAGCAGTCATATAAAGGCCCAGGAGTTCTAGTCACCTCGAAATAAAGGCTTCTTTACAACAACAGTATTCAAATTTTATTACTACAAAATTAATGATTCATATAAAAGTAATGATTATTATACATGCTGCAGTATCACATGTTCCATTAACCATAAAATACTTTAAAATTGAGAACAAATAACAGAAAATATTAATATATCTTTCAGCATACAAGCACAACCTAAAAGACATATAACTAAATATGTGTAGACTAACATATCAAATACTGCTATATTGATCACATGAAGTCCATATAACTAAAATTAATTTTCAAAATATTCATTGATTTCCAGTTTATATTTAAATTCTAACTCTGCTAATCATAAAAATACTTTGCATTGCATGCAAGACATATTACAAAAAATTTATTCAATTAAAAATGGTTTATTGGTTCATTCCCTTCACTTTCTTTTTATGCATAACTTCCTCAAGTAATCCTATAATCTATGTTGCTCTATTTCAGAGGAAAAATAGCTATAAACGTTTATTGAAATATTTTACCTATGTCATACAACACTTAAAAGGTTAGTCAGTAAATTCTATGCAACAAAACATTAAAAATAAAACAAGAATATGCACGAAAGTTTATAGTCCACATGATAAAACTGGATATGAAATAAATAGCCATAATGGAAGTAACGAGCTATTTATTTGGGATCAGTTTAATGACATAATCAAGAGACCATATTGAAAATTTATATGAAAGCATAGATTTTGATAAATATATATATAAATATATTATATTCATCATAACTTGCAAGTACCATTTTATAATAAAACATTTATGCATATAAGAACAATGTAAAAAGTAAGATAAATATCAAGCAAAATTATGAAACCCTATTAAATGTGATACAAAAAGATGACATATTGAAAAATCATATCTGGTTCCTTTTTAAAGTAACCTAATTATCAAACATAACTTCCAATTTCATCCTAAATTAACACATGAACATAAATACCATTCAGATTCTTTAAGGGTCCAAGGAAGGTGTAGCAATTAATTCTAAAACTCATAAAAACTAAGAAAATTTCATCAAATATTTCATTTAAAAAACTCAAAAATTAGCAAATATTTTTCCTATAAAATGTCAGCTACATCAGCCGGGCGGTGGTGGCGCACGCCTTTAATCCCAGCACTCGGGAGGCAGAGGCAGGCGGATCTCTGTGAGTTCGAGACCAGCCTGGTCTACAAGAGCTAGTTCCAGGACAGGCTCCAAAACCACAGAGAAACCCTGTCTCAAAAAAACAACAAAAAAAAAATGTCAGCTACATCAATGATTCATGAGGCGACATGTTCATTGCTTTAAAGTACAGCAATAGAATACAGAGACATAAACAGTTTCAGTTACCAGGGAGAACTATTATATGATAAAAATGGCATTTTAAATCAGTATAAAATAAAAGATGTGTTACAAAATTGTTTTGGAAGTTTTAGAACTTTTCCTATTTGAAGAAAATTAAAATCTTATAACCTGAATTATGGTAAAAAACATGGAAGGAGAAGAATTAAAGGTTTGTGTAATTACAGATTTCTTAGATCTATGAAAAAAGTGACTTATAAAAATTCATACCCAAAGAGAGTATAAAATACAAATTTTTAAACAGCAAAATACAATGGGGAAACTACTGAATAAATTATCTTATCTCACTTAACATGAACAAATAAAAATTCCTACAACATAGAAAAACTGGACAAAGTCGCTAGGCATGATATCACACGCCTTTAATTCCAGCACTACAGAGGCAAGGAAAGCAAATCTCTGTGCGTTCAAGGACAGCCTGTTCTACAAAGTGAGTTATGGGACAGTTACTAGGGCTTTTATATAGAGAAACCCTGTCTCAATAAATCAAAAAAATAAATACAGTTATCACAAATACCAGCAGGGAAGATATTTCTTCAAATGTACTGATGCTCAGGGAAATCAAATACGTTTTAATCAGAGATTGAACTTTGTAATGCTCTATTTTCAGACAATTGTAAACAAGGTAAAAACCATATGTGAAGGAGTATGACAGGTGCTTCACAGCATTTGAAATTTGTAGGCATTTTGACTTCGCAATTCTACTCAACTATATTTGTGTAAGTATTCAGTGATATAATGATGTTCACAACTAGATGTGACCCTAATATCCAGCAACAAAGCTCTCAGCGATAGCCTTTGATAACTAACAATTTCAATTAAACTTTTTATATTAGATATTATCTAATGAGTTTTCCTAAATATGTCATGTCGCTAAATTTTTAAGATGTCTCAATGAAAACACTGGCTCTGATAATTTAATATAAAGTCCAAAGTTGCAGAATTAAGTAAGAAAACTTGGATTTAAAACCAGGTTCCTGATGATTGAGACCTTGCAAGTATCAACTTCTTAAACTTGAATAGGAATGAATTCTAAAAATGCTGAGATCCTGCTCCCATAGGCACCTAGTGTGTCACAACTGGACACATACTTGCATTTTCAGGTGTGGTGTTGACTAAGAAAATGTTTAAATGCATTTCTTTAATTCCAATAGAAAACAAAGAAAAAAATCATGTGATGAATGTATGATATATGGCATGAATAACTGCCCATTATACTATGGGAAAATAAGGAAGAAACAATGTAAAACCCTGCTTTAAGTTATAAATGTATTGAGTACATTATAGGAAAACTTATAAACATATGAGTAAGTTTAAGTGAAAGTACCTATCTACCCAGAAAGAAACAGAGCAAACAGCTGGCCATTTGCCAGCTGAAGTTCATGTGCCAAGTGAAACAGCAAGTGAGAAAAACCATTCATAGTTCACTTTTGGATGTGAGTATTAGTTGTTCAAATGTCACTTTCTCGAAGAAGCAGTCTAGATACCACCTCTGATCTTTATTGTATGTAAGTAATCTTTATTCACTTCTTTTCTTCATCATACAAATTTCAATTATTAATGTTTGCTTCCCCACTAGAAAAAAAGATTCATTCAGGAATAAATCAATCCATAACTACTAAAGCTATATCCACTGGGCTAAAAGGCATGCCTTATAAATTGTTATATCAATCAAGAGTAGAATGGAAACACAGATAATGGTACAGCCATACTATGGAATATCAATGTGTCTACATATACGACACCCTACAAACTACAAGCACACTCAACGACATAGAATTCTAAACATGTTTTAAATCCAGACACACTGAAAAGAGCCAGGAGCAAAGGGTTTGAAGTACACAAAGCAGAACACAACACTAACACCAAGACTAACGTCAGGAGGCAATAGATGCATTTGGTAGTGGGGCCTACAGGAAGGAGCATAGAGGTGAAGCAGGAGCACCTCAGGAGTTCTACTTCTGAGTCTGTGATGTGGGAATGTCATATATCAATCTGTTGATTTCATTGGTTAAGGAATAAAGAAACTGCCTAGGCCCCTTCATAGGCCAACCCTTAGGTAGGCGGAGAAAACAGAACAGGATGCTGGGAGAAAGAAGTTGAGTCAGGGAGTCGCCATGATTGTCCCAC
>NC_022010.1:74095904-74103379 GCF_000317375.1 Microtus ochrogaster
ATAAGAGGCTGAAACTATTGGGGCCAGGCAGTGTTTAAAAGAATACAGTTTCCGTGTAATTATTTCAGGGCATAAGCTAAGCTAGCCATGTGGGCGGCCGGGTGCCGGGGACACAGCCCAGCCGCTCCTATTTCAACACAACCCTACCACAAAAGGTCAGGTTGAGAAGGAACCAGGCAGAATACCTTAGTCCCATCTGCCTGCCTACTAACTCTTTCACACTACATATAGGTAATCAAAAATTTCTATAAATTCAACTCTAAAGGTTTTCTTGGTAATGTTCAAGATACAGAGAAAAACGCCATTCCCATTTTTAACACCTTCATAAATTAGTCAGTGAAAAGAATAAAATATCCTCTATATCATTCACAGAATAGAGGAAGATGGGAGCAGTCATCATATGCCAATACTCTGCTTCCATCCCGGTAGCTTCCAGCTATCCTTACAAGTGAGGTTTGGACACAGAACTGGTGAGCACTATCAGGGTGCAGTGGAGAGGGCTCAGGGCAGGAGACACCTGCAGAAGATTCTAACTGCTAATAAAGGCCATGCGCCTCGCATTATCTGGTGCCAGTGTTTGGTTTTAGAGCCACCCTGCATGCCCCCATCCCCTGGCTTGGTACAAGCCCTCCCTCAGCCGTTGCACATTACTGATGCCCTCTTATGACACTGAATGAAAGTGGTGCAAGGGAGAAATGTAAGCTAAAACCATTGACACATAAAGTAAGAATAAAAAGACACACGTAAAATTGATTAAAAAAAGAAAACTCTAGTCATTAGTAGAGAGAGGAGCCAATGACAAATACAGAAAACTACAACAAAAAATTAAATACATGTGTGGAGGCAATTAAGGGGAAATGAAGGACAAAAGGGAGGTGTGGTGGTTGAAAGAAAATGGCCCCCAAAGGGAGTGGCACTATTAGGAGGTGTGGCCTTGTTGGAGGAAGTGTGTCTCTGTTCAGGCAGGCTTTGCGGTCTCTTTCGCTCAGACTTCTCTCAGTAAGACAGTCAGTTGACTTCCTGTTGCCGGAAAGATGTAGGGCTCTCAGCCATTCCTCCAGCACCATGTCCACCTGCACACTGCCAT
The DNA here is from genome assembly GCF_000317375.1 of Microtus ochrogaster. Taxonomy (NCBI): domain Eukaryota; kingdom Metazoa; phylum Chordata; class Mammalia; order Rodentia; family Cricetidae; genus Microtus; species Microtus ochrogaster. The sequence continues at coordinate 74,096,992 of NC_022010.1, forward strand.
GCTCCCTGACATGATGATAATGGACTGAACCCCTGAAACTGAAAGCCAGACACCCTAGTGAAATGTTTCCTTTATGAGAGTTGTTCATGGGTCTCTTCCCAGCAATAGAAACCCTAAGACAGGATGGGATGGAAACACCATCTACGACTTAGGGCAACTGCAAAGAGCACAGGCAGCAACACCACTGCAAACGCAGAAGGCATTTGGATGTCCTCTTCCTTCCTATTCTTGTAGAAGTTTTTTAACCTTTTTGCATGAGGTCTTAAGAAACCAATAAATTTGTCCTGGGACCAGTTTGACAAAAGGTTTACAACTTAACACTTCAAGTTGGATATTCAAAAAGCCTAACAAATATCCATAAAATTGATTAATTCCAACAAATTCAAAAGTACTTATTGAGAAGGCAAATAAGTGGCCTGCTTCTGTCCCTTACACAGAGCTGAAGAAAGCTAGCAGGTGGGTGCGGCTCTGAAGAACAGAGGAAGTGATGACAAAATTCAGAAAATAAAGGGAGAGTTTGAGAATGTTAATGTCAAAAAGGATTAGATGCTGACTTTTTTTTTTTTTGAGACAGGGTTTCTTTCTGTAACAGCCCTGGATATCCCAAAACTTATTTTGTAGACAAGGATGGCCATAAATTTACAGAGATCCACTTGCCTCTGCCTCCCAAGTGCTGAGATTAAAGAACTACATTGCTACCACTCTAATGAAACTGACAGTCTTAATACTGACCCTTTTTAAATAGCCCTAAGACAGAAGAAGGGGAAATACACCCACACAGAGAATCTTTGGTAAATTGTAAAAAATTAACAGACCATAACACACCACACATGGTGTTCTCATCTTTCCAAAAAAATGCTAAACAAACAAACAAACAAACAAAAACCTGAAAACTTTGGCAAGCTGACATACTTAAGGGAGGTGTGAGATGGTGACTAAAATGTTAAATATTCACCAGTTGATAACAAGAAACTAAAAATAATAAATGAATTATTTTTAGAAACCATTAGAAAATCGATTTAGCATCAAATAGAAAACTTAAAGGAAACATTTTAAAACTGACTGACCCATGATCTAAACTCAAAGGAAGAAATAAGTTATTACCAGAAGCAATTATACAGTCCCTATTACTGCTCTTCAATATCCTTAATCTTTTGATTAAATTACTAACAACAAATAAAACTCAGGTAAAATGTTCTAATTTTCTTGAATTATCTGCATTCAAAAAGAGAAAGAATCTTGGAATCTTACACACAAGCAGCTCCCAGATCACCACCAGGTTATCGTGCTTCAGAAAGAAAACAGAATTTGTTTAATGAAACAAGATGCTGTAAAACACTACATTTTTTGAAAATATGAAAATGTTAATAGTACCTTAAAGAACCCTGCTTCAGGACCACACCTGTCATACACACTCCTGGATTTACCTATCGCCATGATAATACCTTGCATACTGGGTGTCATCATGATCTGGCATAGAAATTGAAAGTAAGAATTTCTGAATGGTTAACAGTAACAAATAAAAATCTAAAACAATGTAAAATGAATTATTTACATGCAACTTAAAAGCCCTTTGTTCTCTACTGTGGAGAGTCAATTGATACATTTATAAGAGAGCAAATGTTTTCTGATGTACAGTAAAGGACCATTCATCTATACAGCGGCTCAGCTGGCTAGCAAGATGCCTTTGTACGAGGGCAAAAAGGCATCCTTTTGAAAGTTGAGAATTGTAAACAGGCACCCCCTTCTGGACAAATGAGAAAAATGAATGCTTCTCCAAAGGAACTGTTTAGGGAAAAGCAAAAGCTTTTGCTCAAGGAGGGGTGAGCCACTGAAGAACTCCATTGGATCCCTCTCCTGCTCCTGGGCTAAGCACCTCTGTATAACTGTACAACCTGCATATCTGCCCTCTCTATAGCTTATCTTAAAAGGTCTCAAGGCACATGCACTGCTAAGCAAGGATGACAAAAAAAGTACATCAAAACATATAACTCTGGTAGCAACAGGCTTTCCCACCAGGTGGTGATTAGTGAATGATGACAATTCTTTCATAAATGCCACAATTAGCTCACACTGAAGACAAGCAAGTAGGTGCATCATAACAAACTAGTACCCTTATTAAATTGTGTCAGTTTGGATAATTTTCAAAAGCAAACATGGAACAATGTGACATAGTGCTATTAGTATTATATACAATACTTAAGTATTGTTGCTATCAAAATGATTCATTCTTGGCTGTTTGCATTTAAAATACCTCTGAAGTTAACGTGCTATAAAGTTCTTACTGAAATTTAGAGACTAGGTCATTACCTCGAACTTGCCCAAACTTTTTCATAGTTTGATTCTGGATTATACACAAAGGGTTGCGATTTCCCCAGGGCTCATTGCCTGCTTATGCAAGTCCTTGTGCCAGTTACTGGCTTTTAAATCTAGTCCTTTAGTCGATATAATTTCTCATACAGGCACAGTGATACCAATGCTTCAAAACACTTAAAAGTTTGATGATTTATTCTTAAATAGTTGTAATTGAAACTCAAGAATACATTTTGGAGAAAAAAATGATATTTAGAAAAAAAATATTTAGCACAGATCCAATTCTTTTCCATGATACAAACACTAAAAAGCTGTGGTATCCAACAAATCTCTCTTCCCTTAAATCACACCCACCTCCATATCTCTACTACCACTATTCAAAAACTTCCTATCTGTCCTCTCTCAAAATACAGAACAAAACCATATTAAGAGTTTCACGGGAAAAATTCAGAAAAGGAATGACAATAATCCGATGAACTAAACATCTCAATTTCCATTGGATTAAAGAGAACTTTATTATAAGAAACAAAAATGCCTGAAGGTTGTTGGGACAACTAAGTAGAGAGATAGTCAGAAGACAAATTGGAAGATGGAGATGCCATGGGACAAAAAACATTATAGGCACTCAGTGATGTCCAACAGCCATTATATTTGCTGATACAGACGAGTCTAGAGCAGCAAAAACATCAATTATCTATCTTGCGATATGTTATGTAGGGCTTTCTGTTGTGGTGGTGAGCAATGATGGGCAAAGTATAAAAGAAATTATACAAGTAAAACAGGTTAGGAAAATATCAATTATTTTTAAATACAAAATGTTTATTATACAACTAAGTGAATATTACTGCAATCTGTCACCCTGCGAGTAAACTGAAGTTATTTCTGCATAACACAGTTTCAGAAACATACAGTCATTCTTTTCATCTATTCTCTAAGCTTACCTCTGCTCTTATATTTAATTCCCAAGTTCTGTTAGTAACTGGCAAGGTTTGACAGCATAGGAGGCAAAGCTTTATGTTATGCAGCAACAGACAGACGTTAAGTAGGTGGGTGCAGGCATGCCTGAGTGATGCCTAAGGTATCATCTGTACACATCAGCACAGAGTGAGTGCAAACGGTGCAGAACACTCCAGTCAAGGTACCTCGTCATCATACCCTCCCTCCTTTGACTCAACCATAAGCTTCCCTATGTGAGGGATCGCCACCTCTACAACTTGCTGGCTAGAAGGTGGCTGGCTTGTGGCATTTTCAGGATTCTGCAGAAGAAAATCATTGGTATGCAAATTAGAAAAGACAACAATGGAAGCATTCTCTTTACATGCACAGATTTATAATCTCTTTTCAGATATCTGTATTTATGAGGTATAAAATGAAGCCACTTCAAGATAAATATTAAAGGCAAATTTATTAATCAAATTATAATATAAAACTGTAGTCTTTCTCTTTGCACTCCAAATGCTTAAAGTAGCTTTTCACAAAGTATTTTAGACTTACAGTATTTAAAATAAAAAAGACCCAAGTTGTATTTAATAGTACTATTTAAAGCAAACAGCCCTCGTTACTCCCAAACGACATTCTTGCTATTTCGAAGAGAATGAGATTATGACCTCCTCTAAGCCCAGCAGTTTGCAAGGGCAAAGGTTTTACATAGTCCTGTGTAACTGACAGGTTATTACTTGCACATCTTATTGCTCAGTCAGCAGATATCAGTGCTAAAAGTATTTAGGCTGCTTCAGTCATTGCCATCTGCATGAGAACTTTGTTTAGCAAAGATAAACATTAGTTCCAATACTAAATATGGATAACAATAACTAATTTTTATTTCTGTTTGAAATATAAGAGAATTTTAATGTTTTAAATATTTTTCACCATTATTCAAATAGACTTTAACAATGAAAACACAAGTAATGGCTAAGGATAGTATTTCTTTTTTTTAAAAGAAAATGTTTCTTTTAAAGAAAATTTACTCTTATAATGCATTTAGGGTGCTCTACTTATCTGAATTTTCATCATCTTGAAATGCCCTGTTCTTTTGTTGTGATCATGAGCTAATATTTAAGTATCTAGTATTTAACAGCTGCTAGTATTTTGGCAGATATTGCCAAAATCATTACATTATTTTATTAAATTACTTTGAATAATTTACATTGTAGTAAATTTAAACTAATAGTACTATCACACATATTTTATAGAGATGTATTTGTTCTAATTAGAAATTGTTAATACTTCTAATATTTGAGAGACTGTGCCATGTCTCCATTCGCAAAAGTGAAATGCAAGCCAGAAAGCTACAATCCATGTTGGAACCTTAGTGACGAATTGCTTATGAGTAAACCATCTAAAATGATATCATTTTAAAGACAGAATGGAGCAGAAGAGATGGCTCAGCAGAAAAGAGCACATACTGTTCTTACAGAGAAACTAAGCTCGATTTCTAGTACCTGTGACTGGCAGCTCACGTTCACCTCTAACTTCAACTCAAAGGGACCCAACGTGCTTTGCTGGCTGCTGGGGACACTTGCACTCTTATGTGCACAAACCCACACGCAGAGACTCACATACATAAAACCTTTAAAAATGGGAAATATAAACTTCAAGAAAATACCTACATGGTCCCTGTAAAACAACTATGTGAGGAGGGAAATTTGAGTTAACAAAAACAAACCCTTGTTGCTACTGTTAAGTTTCATAAGCATAATGTTGGTAAGGATAAATTTTGGAAGAAAAGAGATTTTAACTGTATAAAACAGCTCAAACTGATTCAGAAGATTTTTCATATAAAGTAGCTGTGCGTACACTAAAGTAAATTGGATGTTTATTTTTAATTTTCTATTATATCAAATCTCATAGTGGATAAATTAAGAAAAATTAAACAAAGGCAACAAAATTAGAAGGTTCTCAGTTACCATGATAGAATTAATTAAAATAGCCCAAAACTCTCTGCCTGTATGATTTTTGTAAAAGAATATTCTCATAGAAGGAGTGATAAAAATCTCAGAGGTATAGATTCTACTTCTGACTAGAAATACAATCCAGAGTAAGTTGTCGTCAGGTTTCAGTTTTCTTTTTCCTAGTAAAACTGAAGTGAATGTGGAGTAAATGAGAATGCTTTGTTTTGTTTCGAGAGCAGGTATTACTTTTGGGCATTTATATGACACCCTCTTTAATATAATAATTAAATACAGACAGTCTATTTTAAGAAAACGTGTAAAATGGGCACTTTTTATTATAATAGCCTATTTATAATAATGTAAAAGTGGAAACAATATACAATGGAACTGGGTAAGCATATGAAATTTCTACTATTCAGTGGTATAATATTCAGTAATTTTTTACTGAGCTTATAAGGTGAGAAAATATTTATCTTGTAAGTTTAGGTAAATAAAAGAGAGGCAAGATAGAAATCTTCATGCTGCAGCCATACTGAAAATTTCAAAACTAGTTAAAAATGAAAAGCAGAAAGGGTCCAGTTGACAGTGATGGACCAGTAAAACCAAGTTGCCATCAGCTTTCCACACTCTTACATATCCTAAAGTGTTCAAGTAGAAATCGGAGGAATTCTCCAGAAAAGCAACTGGCCTGAACATTTGGAGACTGTCGATAGCATCTGTGACTCTAGGTCTTATGGGAGTCAAGCCTGCTCTCCAGCTGGAACTTACGATGCTGTGCACTGGCGAGACACCTAGAGCTGACGTGAAGTGACCAGCTCCCTGAGGCCTACTATCAAAATGAAACAAAAACAAATAAAGCCTCATGATAACTCCAGAGTCACTTCAAAAGTGTAAAAAAAAACCCGAAAGTGAGAAGTTTATAAGATTGTATGTCTAGTAAGAAGTGAAATCCACTCACAAAAGTCACAGAAATGCCCATCTAAAGCCTGAACTCTCTCACTTTAGTTGCTAATACATGCTAAATAGAAATGTCAAAACATAACCGGAAATGAGTGCCAGGCTCCTAAGCAATGACCCCTAGACCCAGAGCCACAGCTGCTCAGATAGAAGAAGTTGACAACTTCTTCAGCAGGTTCAGATTTCACGCACAGCAGAGTCAAAGGAGACACCATGTCACAGGATGG
>NC_022010.1:74103479-74113827 GCF_000317375.1 Microtus ochrogaster
CCTGTCATATTCAAAGGAGACACCATGTCACAGGATGGAGTGACAGCTAGCTTGCCTGTCATATTCAAAGGAGACACCATGTCACAGGATGGTGTGACAGCTAGCTTGCCTGTCATATTCTCTTTTCTTTTTTTTCCCCAGTAGATAAGAGGCAGCACACACTAAATTAATAAGATACCCACTCATTCAAGACATCTAAGTCATGCAAATTTATGTGGGGATATGTGTGAGTTAAAATATTTATGATCAGCTGAACTAAAATGAAACATAATCCTATATTACTCTAAATTATGTTATTGGTTTTCTGAGCCAAGCTAAAAGCATGATATTCCTTAGGTTTTAATAATTCAAGGTGCCAATTTATAAAGACCCCAAATTAAAATTTTATTATAAAATTATTCTCCCCATACCTACTGTCTGTTCTTGTTCCCCAGTTATCCTGTTTCCATGGCCCCCAAGAGGAGAGTTTTCAGACTCATGAAGCAAAATATTTTCCATGAAAAGCTTTAGAGTTACCTAATATTCTTAAATTAATTTACAGATTCTAAGACATTTGCAGAACTTATAATCATAAAATAAAATATATTTAAATTAATTTTTATACTAAGAAGGCTGTAATATATTTTCAAGCTGGAAGTGAAAGCAAAAGAACTTCTGGTTATTATTAGTTCATTACAACATAGCTAACAGAAAGTCTTACTTAACTGGAATGTTTGGTTAATGGAGGTCTTAAGTCAGCAGGCTATTGCTGAGACCGACTGCCATGTAAATTTCTGAAGTACCTGATTTGCTTTAGTTCTCTGCAAACACAATCTTCACATCCTATAGGAGCTCTCATAAAGCGTGGGGGCTAGTCATATTCACTACTACAATGGGGGTGGGATGACTACAAGACAAACTGGAAACACACTACTGTAAGATTCTACCCAGAATACTCACAAACTGCACAGCACACCTATTTCCTAGTAATACTCTCACTTCTTGTTAAACACTTTCGTCAAGACAATGACAACTTCATCTTAAACTTCTAATTATTCCAGGATTGGCACATCACAGACAGGGATGGAGGAGTACATAAAAACTGTATCGAACTTTATATATACTTCTCTTTAAATTCCAAGTCAAATGGACAATTTAGTCTATGATTGTTGATTTTTCTTATTCCTCTGACAAGAAAATAGAAACTTAAGAGGGAATTTGATATAAAACCATAAGCTGAGGAAATGAGAGCCCACGGTCCCAGATCACGCTGTGGCAGAGCCACAGCATCCCCACCTCCCAGCCAGGGTAGTTTTCCTTTACACCGTGGGAATGCTGTGTTCCGAGAGGCAAGGAAGAGGTCTTACCGACTGTAAAACTGTCTCAGGCCCTTTATCTCCGTGCTCATGGGCTGCTTTGGTGATCACTCGGACGGTTTCTTCTTTCCAGTGTTTTGAGAAGTCACTCCTTGGTGGCTGCTCTAGATAGTCTGCTCCTCCTGCTTGTGCTTCAGGAGAAAAGAATCAATTGTGCATCTTACATAGACCACGAGACACTAGATGACAATGAGGAGCTTATTGCAAGCTCAGAAGTTATGCACTAACCAAGTCAAGTCTTGTGCTATAAAATGTGACCTTCGATACACTAAGATCTTTCCAACCAAAAGTAACCAAAAAGGAAATAACAAAACCAAGAGTACTTAATTATATTTTACATAAGGAGATTTTCTACATGAAAAGCACCAAAGTCTCAAAACCATCCAGGTTTTGCCTAAAGGAAAATTGGTTTGCCATAGGAATTTCGGCATGCATTTCTGCAATGAGTACATGTTTGTATTTTTCCCCATCTCTATCTGACAAATTGTAACCCTGAGTAAACCCTACTGTCTTCCTTTGCGATCCTATCCCTCGAAAGCTGAGTACTCTCACAAGAGAAAACAATGACAACCTTCCACACTGGTGTCAACATGAGTTTGCGTCTTCAAATACCATACAGGAAAAGGATTCGAAGTTACTTCCAGCTCTACCTAACTTGAGCTCCAGATCATAGGTCCAACCATACACTGACTATACAATGACCTACAAAGCTTATGTCATTGGGCTTTGACCTTTCCTTTCAATGCCTCCTTATATCCTCTGCTGGAAAGAGGCCACACACTACCACTTCTGTGGACACGAAAAGAGAAGCTCGCCTTGCACCCATCAGCTCTATATGCTCTTCCCTCCGCCTGTGTGTTCTCCCACCTTCTGGGAGCTTGCTTACTTGCTTAAGTACCAGGGGTTTGAGTAAGTCTGGGGTTTAGAGAGACACTTGTGAACCCAGCATATCCCTCCTGATGTAACACCTCTGTGCCCTCTCAAAATGTGACAATGGAGAGTCTCCATCCATAAAAGCAAATGGCTCCTTCACAAAGAGAAAACCACTAACACATGAGAACCCCTGTTCTACAGTAACACACAACTTGTTATTTAAGTTATGATTATGTCACAATTATGGCTTAATTATCAGTTGACTTAAAGCTCATATCCCCTGCCACTCTGTAAAACTCTCATGAGCGGGCTTGCCATTTCCCTTTTGCATTGCTAATTCTCTAAGGCCCAGCAAAAATAGGAACATAACTTAATAGAACAATGGAAATTGTTAAGCTAAAGAATGAACATGAAGAATGACAAGGTGAACCCTCCACACTGCTGCTGGAGTTAGTGAGACATCCCACGAGACAAAGCAGAGCCACAGGAAAACCAGATTTAGCGTTTTACTTTTATACCAAGCATTTATCATTCAAAACAGAGTACTACAGTTTCAATATACATGTATGGGCATTCATTTCACCAACACATTTTAATTAAACACTTAATTGTGTGCCAGGTACAAAGCTAGGCACTAGATCTCCAGGAGTGACAAAAGAGATAGTAACATCTTCTCTTAAAATTAATTATGGACAAGATCACTAATTAAAAATGGAAGGATAATAATCGTAAAAAGGTTTGAATGAGAATGCTCCATAGGTTCAAGTATTTGAACACCCGATCCCAAGTTGGTGGAACTACTTCCAAAACATTTGGAGGCAGGTTCCCCTTAGAGGAGATGTGTCACTGGAGACTTCCTTTGAAGTTTCAAAGCAGACAGTACTCAAAGGGTATCTCTCTCTGCCTCATGCTTTTGAATCAGATATAAGTTATCAGCTACTGGTGCAGCACCACGCCTTTCTGCCACCAAACTCCCTGCCATGAGTCATGGACATAAATGCTCTGCAACCACGAGCTCCAATTAAACGTCTTCTCTTAGAGGTTGCCTTGGCCATGCTGTTTTGTTACAGCAATAGAAAGGCAGTAAAACATAGCTGTATCAGGACAATAAAGTCTAGAAATAAAATGAGGGTTTTGTAAGCAATTTAGTTTGTGGGATGTAGGATAAGGTGAACTCCAAAACCCAATGGCTAGTGAGTTTATTCCATCAGAGGAAACACAAACAGCCAAGTAATGATAGTAGGCTAGGTGTTACACAGCACATAAAAAAGGATCAAGGTAGGAAGCTGATAGGCAAAGGGCTAACAGTCTTGAATCCTAGAAATGTTTTGAGCTGAACAAGAGATGGGAAAAGTTTTAATACAACAGAAGTATCACAATTTTTTTTTTTTTTTTTTGTTTTTCGAGACAGGGTTTCTCTGTGGTTTTGGAGCCTGTCCTGGAACTAGCTCTTGTAGACCAGGCTGGTCTCGAAATCACAGAGATCTGCCTGCAAGTTTTTTTTTTTTTTTTAAAGAATTATGGGCTATATATAAAGCTTGCCTAGTATGCAAAAGTCTTTCAGTTCTATCTCTAGCACACACTGAAAATTATACTAGTTACATTTTAGGTAATGGATTACAGAAGAAAGTAGAATTGAGTCAGTGAAGATACTAAAAGCTATTGGAGCAATCTTAAATGATATGATTACACTTTGGATGACAGAAAGCAATAAGGGCAGACAAAAGTGATGAGATGTAAATGTGTATTTTGGAAGCCATATTAGGAGTCAGAACTTGAACATAAAGGTAATTCCACAATTTTTGACATGGGTTACTATAGTGATAGAGGTGATTTTTACTATAAGGAAAACCAGAAGTGAGACTTCTCGTCTCATATGTAGCATATGTAGCAAGGAAGGAGAGAAGCTAAAAGACATTAATTCTCTACATGTGTAACTAGTTCCTGATTGAGAATGATATGTTCAATACCCCTACTGAGGAGAGGGTAGAGATAATACTAAGCTACTTCCAATAAGACCGTGCATCTCTTTCTGGATGGTTTCTTGCTTTATACTTAGGACTTTGCAGACATTCGCCAAGAAAGTGTTTCCCTGTGTTTGACAGTTTCTTTTCACCATACACCAAGAATAATGGCTAATAGGCTAGTGAACTTAACACAATAAGGGAAAAAAAAACAACCTGCTAAAATACTAGTCTAACTAGCAGTCCAGGAGCTTATAAATATCAAGCATCTGAGAGTCAGAATAATTTTATTTGATGAGGACAGTCAAATCTATTATATTTCATGGGTCCATGGTTTTCTTCTATATAGAAATGTGATTTCAAAATACTTTATAGGTAATATTAAATAATTTTGACTGTCACCCAGACTGACTTTCTATGGATAGACTAAAAAACTGACATTACATAAATATTTATATATGTCATCTATTTTAATTTCACAGGAAATCAAGATAAATCTATTATACAATATATTAAATGTAATGATATTCATAACTTTCTAGAAATGAACTATGGGCCCAATATACACACTTAGGAGAGTGCTATTAATAAAAACATTTTAGAAGATATGCCAGCTGATTTGTGTCTTGAAACTTGTGGGCAGGATTATTTTTGAAATGAAAAGAGTCTAGGGAGAAAAAAAGAGTTTTTGGAAAACATTTTAAGGATCAATAAAAGACTCATAAAAACCTTGATATAAATCACATTAATAAGCAAATTAAAATTAAGGACAAAGTAAGAAGTGTTATAAAAAACTTGGTAGTGAAAATAGATTGGAGTGATCTTGAAAATATTCATAAATATTTTGAGATAGTCAGGGGATAAAAACTGCCAAAGTTATGAACACTATTAGCAATGTCACCGTTGTAGAAAAGTTTCCTACATGTGAGAGCTATGAGGAACAAGGTTAAGGTGAAAGGAGGGACAAGCTAACAGCCTAGAAAAGTAATCAGAGAAGCACTGGATGCTCAAGGAAAAAGAGGTGTTTATTATCTTGACTTTCTGAGAACCATATTCACCACATGCGTACTGACAGAGATAAAGAGATTACTGCATCTTCTCCATTCAACCAAGAGTATATTCAATCATTCCCTAAACACAGCCTTGAAAGAGCAATGTTGGGCTGGCTGTGAGCAAACAAGTGTAGAACTCTTGAGCCTGCATTTCTGGGTCTCTAAACTCAACTGTGTAATGTTAATAATAAAGGCTTCAAAACATGAGTTAAACATCAAGCTAACTCATAACAAAAAAGACATTACTTTGTTATATTTAAGAGCTGGCAGCCCATGGTAAGCTGGCTATTCTCTGGTAGATGGAGCTCAATGCCCGCATACTATGAATAGCACTAATCGAACATAATGAATTAAGAAGAGGGAAGAGTTGGAAGATAGGCTGGATAAGATTTACATACATTAATAAAAAAAATAAATAAATTAGGAAAAAAAACAAAAAAAAAAGATTTACATACATTTAACTTCTGTGGGCAATGAATAGTACTGGATAAAAATAATATTACCAGGTTTAACAAAAAACAAATAGAAATTTGATTAGTACTGTGTATCCTAGTTGTGGTAGTTTAAATGTAGTTGGCCCCCATAAGCTCATAGGGGGTGGCACTATTAGGAGGTCTGGCTTAGTTGAGGTAGCTATGGCCTTGTTGGAGGAAGTAGGGGTAGGTTTTGAGGTCTCTTATATGATCAAGCCATACCCAGTATACCCAGTGTCTCAAACCACTTCCTGTTGCCTACATGTCAACAGGTGTATTAACTCTCAGCTCCTTCTCCAGCACCATGTAAGCCTGCATGCCATCAGGCTGCACCAATGATGATAATGGACTACACCCCTGGAACTGCAAGCCACCCAATTAAATGTTTTCCTTTATAAAAGTTGTTGTTGTAATGGTGTCTCTTCACAGCAAGAGAAACCCTAAGTCACTAATATTCATTCTTGAAATATCACTAAGTAGATATAGATCTTTAGTTGGTTCCTTTGCTTAATCTTTATTGAGAAAAGAAGATGGAAATCCCGGCAAGGAAACTGAGGAGGTAAAACGATCCTCTCAGAGTGGAGAGCAGCAGCGATGGGAAGTCAGGGGTCTCTCTGGGTTTTCTCATTTTTGGAAATTCTCTAGATTTACTTCCTATCTTCTCACTTTCCAGTGCAGAGAAATGGGAAATTTGTAGCAAGAAACTCATGGTCCTAAAACATGTTTGCAATTAATCTGTTTAAAAAAAGATTAAAAGAAATCTTATCTTCAATTGTCCTAAAAGCTCTTGTATTAAATTATTTTAGTATTTACTTTGAATATTTAATGTTTTTTTCAGGTAATATTTAAGAATTACATATTTTAACATTTATACTTTTTATGCATTTGCCAGTTTTATTGATCTATATACAATTTTTAGCTTGGAAGACAGTTTTAAATATTTAGTGTTTACTGAAATTACTTTATCTTTTGTAAAAGTGGGTATTGATCGCATGGCCCTACAACTGAGGTATATTCCCAACCCTGTTTTGTAATCGCAATTTAAGAAAAAAGAAAGACACTGAATCAATGCTGCTATCCCAGTATTATATAATAAACATGAGTATTTTAGTGTTGTCTATTGAGAACTCTTTCTTAATTGACCCAGCAAGTCAATTTACTTCTTTCCTAATCACAGCCTTTCCTTCTTCCTGCCAGAAGGACAGCACCTGGCTCAAAGTAGGCAGGGAAATCTTAGCAATTATCTTGAAAAGGCAAACATATGTGCAGTGGTGTCAGTCAAGGAACAAGGAAGTTCTGAGCTCTGGGCGTGAGAGGTACTAGACCTTACTAACGTCTATTGCTTCTTTATGCTTGACTGTAGTTAAACTTCATGCTTTAATTTCTTACACATGTGCCAGTTTTAATTACCTATATACCATTTAGCTTGATAATTTTAAATATTTAGTTTTGACTAACATTATTAATTTTTTTTTTAAAAAAATGGGTGTTGAGCATATGCTCCTACTCCTGAGCATTAGTGAGCATATCATATATTAAAGCACAATAATAATTGATGCTATTACTTGATAATAAAATACAACAGTAAAAATGGACAAACCTGTAGCTGCCGAAAACTCCGCCTCCCTCAGTTTTTGAGCGGCTAAAAGCTTTTCCTGCAATGCTCTTTGTGCAAGTTGCGTATCCCATTCTTCAAGTTCCTTCTCAAATCGTTGGTTGTCTTCCTCAACAAAATCTCTCAAATCTGGTGGCAATGTTTCTAGTCCAACAAGGGCCTGCCCAGTCTCTTTATTAAACTCCTCTGCAAATCAAATTTCAAAAACTACTATAAAATTAAGAATTAAAGGAAACATGCAAAGCTCAAACAAGAATACATTTCAAACAGAATATAAACTCTAGATAGACCATTAATTTTTATATATAGTTATTATCTCAAACAATATTACCTAGCTTTTCTTTAAAAGTCTTAAAGTGCTCAGACAAACAATGGTATGAATATTTGAAAATGAACTAAGGGATTGAGAAGTTTCTAGAGTCTGAAGGGTATTGATGAGACACAACCTGGGATTAAAAAGTTTTGTGTCTCTAACATTGATATAATATCATTTTTGCCACTCTAAGACAGCACCCAATCTATGATCATGCAGAAAGTGGCCTTTTCACAGAAGTGGGCAGCAATCATGACCTTTTTAGGCTCTACGCAGAACTGAAACTGTTTTTCATGTTAAGGAGTTAACTATAACATAAAAACATAAACTTAAGAAGCTTATCAATGCAGCAAGATGTTCTGAAACAGTATGTAACCAGTACTTAACTAGTCACGTGAATTGTAAACTATCTCTTCAGTTAGAAATTGACAGCCTGTCAGGTAAAACAAAACAAAAAAAAAAGTTGGCTGCATCTCTTCAGAGCCTTTACTGTGTGTTTTCTTTATGAAAAGCCCGTGGTAGAGTAACAACAACAACAAAAAGAACCATACTGGCTTTGGCTCTGAGCTAAGAATATTACAGTGAGCAAGGCTAGCCAAACACCCTATCCAATGGAAGAAATCTGTTTGAGAACACATACGCAAATGTTTTTGAATGTTACAAAAAACTTTGCAAGAGACGACATGAAGTTCAAATATAATAAAGTATATAAAGTTCAAAATGTACAAGACTGCTAAGTGAAACTGGAGGAAATGTCACAGGCCAGAAGGAAAGCCTTCTGTGTTACCTGAGGTGTCAAATGTCCATCAATGTGTCGATGCTCACCATAGAGGAAAACATTCAGCTTTACACTTACTGTTGAGCTGTGAGGACAATATGACTGCATGGGTCACATTGCCAAAGTCTACCTTAGGTTATGCCACTTCCTCAATCCAGCTTCCCACATCTGTCACCAAGAAACACTTATTGCATTCTCCACCCTGAGTGAATTCATCACATACACACAGAAAAGTCCTTATTCAAAAGTCCATCACTCTGGGGCTGCAGACCTGGCTTAGCAGTCAAGAGCACTTGCTGTTCTTGAGGACATGGATACAGTCCCCAACATCCATATAGTGGCTCTCGATAACAGTCTGTAACTCCAGTACTAAGGGATCCACTCTGATCTTCTGGTGGGCACACAGGCACGAGGCTCTTCTTATACAGTGCACTCTTATACATGCAGGTAAAACACTCATACATACAAATAAAAGGTAAATAACCTCTAAACAATAATAATGGTGATGATGCATCATCTTACCTTGTATTAAGAATTGTGCCTTGTCATTTATGTACATCAAGCAGTAAGCACTGGCATTTCGATAACCACCAAAAGAGTCCCTTACTAGCTCTTCCCATGATGACTTGGTCACAGCAATATCATTGTACTTCATCCATCTGCTTTCACGATGGTCAAAAATATATGCCCAATAGTGCCCGGCGTTGGCCTGACCTTCGTGAACTAAAACAGCATGAAGGCGATAAGGGACCTAACACGGAAAGAAAAACAAAGTAGAACTTTGAGTATACCGTCTTTATACCACACTCCAACTGAATCTGAAAACTCCCTTTTGAGGAAAGATGCAGGGAGGAGGGCACATTTTTTTTTAAATGGAAGTAAAGTAGCTGGAATCAAACTTTTAGAGAAAAACAACAGAACAAAAAAAAATAACATGCAAAATAATCTGGGGGTGGCTGGAAATCTGGAGGAGTTAAATAAACTAAAATATATACAAAACATGTGTAGTAATTGAAAATATATTAGTGTGTGTTAGTGGGAGGCCTACCTCTTATTTCTACTGAACAAAGGAGTCATGGTGAACATTAATACACACACAGTTTCTCTCAGTCTTCACAAAAAACAAACTGTATAATCTTTGCATATCCAGAGTTAATATTTTCTCTTTTCTTGCTGTTTGGAAACAGTTTCTTACTATGTAGCCCCCCTTGGCTGTAACCCAGTGCTAGATCTACGTGACCCAGCATTCTGAGTGCTGGCTTTAAAGG
The DNA here is from genome assembly GCF_000317375.1 of Microtus ochrogaster. Classification (NCBI taxonomy): domain Eukaryota; kingdom Metazoa; phylum Chordata; class Mammalia; order Rodentia; family Cricetidae; genus Microtus; species Microtus ochrogaster. The sequence goes on from NC_022010.1 coordinate 74,113,171, forward strand.
GTGCTACCACTCCCAGCTAGAAATGAAACTTTAACTGAGATTTGTAACTCCCCCAAAATTAAGTATCTTTAAATGGGCATATATTTTCTGATGTTTGGAAAATAGATTTTATTGAAATATTTTTAAGGTACCTAGGTATATCATAAAGGAAATGTTTTAAAATTTTTATCAGAAATTTTCTCCCATTAGTTTATTCTGTAATACCAAATGTATTACTTATTATAATAAAATATACCCAAGTTGTATGACGAACCCTGTACTGGGAGTTAGTATAGGATAGGTAAGATGAGCACGAGAGGATGGAAGGGCAGTAGCTCAACAGCCAAAAGCACTTATTGCTCTTCCGGACGACCTAAGTTTTATACTCCGCACACATGTGCAGCTGACCACAGCCGCCTGCAACTCCAGCTCGAAAGTTTTCCAACACCTTTGGCCTCCAGAGGCACTGATAAACACAGAGACATCCACATAATTTAAAAATATCCTTAAAAGCAATATAAAGAAGAATTGGAGTGTATGTCAACAATTCTGACAATGAGAGCAGCTCAGTGTTCACTTACTTGGATCATGGATTTGTCAGAGTACATAAGTTCAATGGTTCGGTGGATTCTGGATATGCTTTCCTGCAGATCTGCAGATAGAAGATGTGACAAATGT
>NC_022010.1:74114061-74118108 GCF_000317375.1 Microtus ochrogaster
AAGAATTACACATTCAATTTAAGAATGTCAAAAATAGATATTCACTATCATTGGAGTCCTTGGGAAATAAAGTCAAAAGTACCAAAAATAGGACTCATCAAGGAAATATGCAGTGTCAAGAAAATTAAACTGCACTCAAGCATTCAATAAGCTTTCAAGGAATCCTAACCCACCACCCCATACATACATACATGGTACTGGAGATTTTTCTAGAAAAAAATCCACTATGAGCTTGCGTACATATAAGTAACTGAAACACTAAAGTAACCCAGGGAAAGCACTCTAACTACAGAACTTTCTCTACCTCTATTTCTACTTCTCTAGAAAAGAACCCTATAAAACTAAAGACTGGGTGTCCCTAGCTACATTATTTCAGAATTTCAAAATCTTAATAAATGACTGTATCAATACATTTAAATACCATATAATCACAACATACTATTAATTGGTTGAAGAGAACCAAGTAGAAGTCAGAAAAAAATTTCAAAAAATATTAATAACTTCAAACTCTGGAAATAATTAGTTTAACCTGGTAGAAAATTAAAAAAAAACATAAAAACATAACATCAACCCCCTATGAACACCTAAAATTTTAATCAGTACTACAAAACAAAAAAGGGGGGTGCTACAGAGATGACTCACTGGTTAAGAGCACTGGTTGCTCTTTCAAAAGATGTGAGCTCAATTCCCAGCACCCACACACACGGCAGCTCACAACCATCTGTAACTGTAATCCTAAGGGCATCTGAAGCCCACTTCTGGCCTCCAGAGGCACTGCACACAGGGATGTACCAAAATACATGGAAACAAAATACACACACATACACACACACACAAATTAAAGGAAAATAACCAACAAAACAAAACAAAAACCAGCATAAAGGTCAAATGTCAAACTGGGAAAATAGAGTCTATGGCATGCACTATGGGCAAAAATATTAATGTTTCAAATAGAGTACACTGCCTTTTTAGAAATAAGAATTAGAAAAATACTTAATATAAAATATAGGCAAATAAATTACTTCACAACTTGTTACAGGAAATAAATAATGTATATAATACTTTCAGAATTTCAGTTTTGGTATATATTAAACTGTCCAAAATGTTTACAAAATAGAATAATGAGATAAATAATACATTTTTAAAAATATGAAAATTCAATGCACTTATAATTAAGGGAAAGCAAATCAAGACACAGAAATGGCATTTATGACCTACCAGACTACTCCAGAAAAAAGTAAATCCAGGGTTTGGGAATTTTCTGAGAGTACCCTCTCACACAGAACTATTTTAAAACAGGCATAATTTTAAAACATACAAACATTAACTAAAAAATGCTATCTTAAAAACATACTCTTTTTATTGAAAAATATTGTGTTCATATTATGTATTTATATACATGCATATATATGTAGTAGGCCAACAATGGATATTAAATACATTATTCCTGTACACTGGGATATAACACAACAGTTTCAAAAACAAAGCTGGTATGCTGTATCAGTAAGAATTAAAGACAAAAACAAGGATCTGGAGTGAATCAGTCTCTCCTTGTCCACAGCATGGTATACACACTTCTTATGCCATAATGTTCCTCATGCTTGTCTATCTAAATTGACAGAGAGTGAACTCATCATCTTTTCTTCCTCTTCCAAGTAGGGAGCCACCAATTTGTATTTACAAAAGTTTATTTTACTTAGTTATTTATGCTACTGTGAACTAAAGGGACCAATGAGATTTCTCTCTCAGGTCTGTGATCATTAACCTCCATGTGCCTGTTGTCACTGAATAATATTTCAAATTTTTCATCTCTTTTTTCCCTTGATTCAGTACCTTACTGTCAAATGTTTATTAGCACCCACCATCTGCCAAGTCCAGAAGAAAATTATCCAACACTTATTAGAGCATTCAATAAACACTATGCTTAATTAATGTTAGCAAATTCTAATATTAACATTATTTTCTATGTTTATGTACACCATTAAGACAAGCTCTCTAGTTACTGAGGCTAACAGTACAACCATTGTCTCTATTAAGCTGCGACTGTTCTTTAGTCACACTTACCATAGGAGTCAATTTGACATATACAGTAAGACACCTAGGGCAATGAAGGCTGTTTAATGTGATTTCACCCTCTTACTATAAATAAGTTTAGAGTTAGTAGGGTATATTTTGACAAGTAAAAAACTATAACTTATCATGAAATATTAAAGTTAAAAAGTATATTTTAACAGAAAAAGATATGAGTTCAAAATAAAATTTCTTTCAAAAAAGACAACTCAGCACTACAGTATGGATGCAATCATGTACAATGGCTCCTGCACAGAAAATCCTTATTTTTCTTATTTTCCTGCATAGTCCCTGAAAATTGTACATACTGGCATTGGGTTCACGGATCATTTCTGCAAATTTGTTAGACCAGATTTAAAAATTAAAAGTCTAAGGTTGGAGATGGGACTCAGCATCTCTAGCACAAAGATGCCTCCAGGCTCAATCTTAAGTACAATTTAGGAAAAAGCAAACAAAAATGAAAACTGACTTCTTAAATTTTTATACCTAAACATTAACAGTCATCCCCTTTTCACTATGAAGACATCACTAAGTACAAATTTTGAGGCTCTGTGCCATTTCACCAATGGAGTAGCTGCAAAGGCAAAGCCAGTTTGATACAAATTTAGATACTCCACTTCAAATCAGACCATCTGTTATATCATTAATCAGCTAAGGAATCTGGGGAAGCCCTTTCAGTCCCTGTGAATCTGACACTCACTGCATAAAATTGGAGAGTCACATCAGTTTCTCACACAGAAAATCTTTTCATAAAAGACTGAAAAAAATACTACTGTTTAAATATGAAACCCGGAGGTATCTAACGTCATCTGAAGTGACAGTAACACACTAGGAGAAGCTTCTTACCTCGTGTGTCATTTTCTATTTCTGTCCTCCAGCGATGTAAACAGCTCTCTAGCACAGACAGTTCCTCTTCTGTTATGTGCCTTGGTGCCGGATGCATGGGTAAATCTGGAGGTATCCGAGACTGAGTGAATGGTTTGTGTATCACTGTCCTCAGTGACAGGGCAGCACCTGCTGCAGGTGCTGAGCTGGGCGGTTCTGAAGCAGGGGTTCCCTGCTGTTCTGTTGGGCTGTGTATTTAAAGAAGGCATTACTGATTAAACTTCCAGCACTAGGAAAGACTAGGCCAGACACAGAAGATAGCATCAGAGTCTCTCGTAATTTCAAGAGGAAGTAGTCTTAAGAACAGATCTAATATCCTTAGTGCTTGAAGACTTAAGTCTCACAAGGATGAAATTGTGAGTCTAAAGTAAGATTGTCTTTCTGTTTTTAAATGAGAAATCTAATGCATGCTCTAATTAAAGATCTCTTGCTAATATTGAGCTAGAGTCACAGAAACAAATTCTACTCTGAATTGCTTTACATATGATAAAATGTTAAAAATCTACAGACCACAACATTGCAAAGAATAAATCTGAATGGAAAAAAGTTTATGAGAATTCCAATTGATAACTATAGATCTACTGAAATAACAAAAGAATAATCTTCTAAGTGAGTTTATTTTTAGAAGGGTTGTTGAAGTCACAGCGTGCACACTTGATCAAACCCTGCCCGGATGTATTCCAGGACACAGTCAGCCCAGCAGCACACTATGTGTGGAAACGTTACCTTGGTGAAGCCTGGGATGGTATGGAGCCACTAGTTGAGGAACTAGCATCAATATCATCAACCGGAGAGGTGCAAACAGGTTTACTCGAGGCAAATTCCAATGCATACTGTAGAACATCTACCAAAGGGAATCTTTTGGGACCGGAACCATAGCTTAAATATCTGTTAATAAAATATACCAATGTTTTATCTATATCATCAGCAATATGTTTTTAAGCAAGTCTTATAAAATGAAACAACACAAATAATTCAGAAATGAAACTTGCTTTCCAAGGAAGAAGATGAAACTGAATATACATTAAAGAAAATGCACTAAATGTTCTCGAAAGAAAGGACAGCAGAACTGATCAAAATGTGCTGTGGGCA
>NC_022010.1:74118877-74133197 GCF_000317375.1 Microtus ochrogaster
ATCTCAGCTTCAAAGTAGTGGCTTTTACCATTATTTACTTTGTGAGCACTTTTCATACATATGAACCTTATGAGAATAAAACCTACTGGAAATATGATACATATTCACTCAACAATTTGTTATTAGTGTGAAGATTAAAAGCAAATGGGAGGAACTCAAATAGTTGTAGCTAACCAACTATTTATACACCGCATTTCAGCCTGTGGACTTATCCGGCTGCATGACACCCACATTCTACATTTCATAAGGTTTCCTAATAAATAATGTAGTACTGTGGATGTAGCAACATCTGCACACACAGCCACTCACTTGGAGTACTCAAGATCACTGGCTCTAGCCACCCACCTATGAGCTGCCTAAACTCCCCTCACTGCCTAACTTATTCCTGAGTGACGCTGCTGTATGACGTTTGGGAGACCAAAGAGGCTAGAGTTTGAATCTAATCTTTTACCTGCCATTCTTTTCAACACAAGGTAATCTCATGCTCTGTGCTAGAGTCCTTTAGGTCCATTTATAGCATCAGGGGAACAAGCTGATGATAATCACATATTTAATTTCAATTTCTAAAATAAGCCTTTAAAGCCTATTAAAGATGCAAGCTAGTTTCTAAAATAATTGATCAAACTTCAAATCATATAAGTTTAAGTTATAAGCTACCCAGAGCATACTAAAAATTAAAAATTTTGATAATCACCAGACACATACTTTCCTATCATAACTACATAAAAGTTAAATACCTCTCTAATCTTTGTTGTAATACTGTGAGGTAATCTTTAAGTCTTTTGATCTCTTCACGTTTAATTCTTGTTATTTCTCTGTTTCTGTGCATATACCTATCAAGGAAAAAATTAGCAATCATTAGTATTTCCAAATAACTTGGAAGCAGGTATGGTGTTATGTCTAATTATTACTATAAAGGGTCAATTGAAATTTTATAAGATATCAAATGTAAAACACAAAAATATTTTAACATTCCAATATGCATTTATAACTACATATTTATAAAAGAAATGAACATATTCCCATGAAAAAGAGCAGGCTATCATGTATCAATGAGGCTTCAACTGAAGAAAATAACATCACATAGTTACCACACAGTTACCCTTCCCTTACTCACTGAGAGGTTGCAAAACTGTAACATTCTCTTTAAACCATACCTGTCCAGATATAAAACTTGGGGAAATTCTAATTTATTGTGAATTTTTTCTGGTCTTCCCAATGCTTGATTAAATTCAAATCTTGACAGTTCAAATGTTAACACAGGAGGCAGCTCAGTAAACCAATGCTGAAAGGAAACACAACAAATACTGAGATCACTCTGTTTTCCCCATTGCGCTTTTTCAGATGAGGATACACCACTGTTGCTGACATCACAGTCTGACACCATGGAGAAAGGAGCACAGTGCCTTCCTTACAGCTAACGTCTTTTTAAAAGGTTTTCATAGCCTTGGGAAACCCAATGGTGGGTCTGATGTGTAAGAAGACAGAGGGAAACCTTATCTCCATACTGCTCTTCTTCCACAATTGTTTACATTAGAAATCCCAGCCAGAAGAGAAGGACAGTTTCCATTAAGACTCAAGAGCTCTGTCTCCTTCAGTCTTCTGCTGAGTGACACTTCCTGAAATCGACCCGCTTGTCATATCCCATGACTTGACTCAGAGGGAAAATTACTTGTCTGGCACTAATGCTCACTGTTCTCACCCTGAAATTGGGAAAACATTATCTTCCTATATTGTTTAGATTTTTCTCTTTTTTCTTCCCGTTTTTATCTTGAACCTTACAACTATACATTATACTAATTTATGAAAAAGATTTGCCATTAGCAGATAAAGTTTATGTTTGTAAAACTATATTTATAAAATTTAAACACAAACTATGTTTAATGTTTTAAATTTCTTGCTGCTCTGAGCCAGTGTCCCCACTCACTTACACATACACATGTGAGATTCAATGAACCTTCAAAAAAGTTGTTTTCATGTAAACCTCAAGATTTACAAAAGCCTACTATTTGTTTCAATGGTGAATGTTTACATTCAAGCAAACCGATACAGAGATGTAAAATAATGGACCAAAGATTTAAGCTGTTTATTTTTATAAGCCCTGTAATAAGGTGCTGTTAAAGGGAATGCCGGAGTCATAAAAATGGCACCACACACTCCTCAGTAAGTGTGCATGATCTTAAATCTGAACCTTAACAGGAATATGATCTAAATATAATCTATCATAGATTATATTCTGTACAATAACATAGATTATATCTGTATAGCTCTCACAATTTACATCTAATTATTGTAATTAAATGCAAACATTTTTGAATATTTTCTCCACCATTAGCAGCTATGTAATTAGAACCTTAAATATGCACTGGGCCATTTAAAAGAAAATGGGAGGTAAGAGGACAATGAAAATGCTGGACTCACCTCTTGACCCGATTTTCCTGAATTATCTGAATGTAAAGATTCAATCTCTCCTTCAATCATCGCAGCTTCTAGGCACTCATGCAGGTCTTTGAACCCGTTGACCTGAAGTGGATACTGACCAAACATTTCAGTGTTTTCAAATTTTTTTCCTATAGGATGGTTGGAGAAGTTAATTAATGTTCCTCAATTTGGATTATCAGCTACTAAAGGCAACTGTATATATGGGTCCTTTCCTGAATCTAAAAGAGCATCAATCAATGTGCTCCAGGGAATAATGGATGAGTAGAGCTTTCCTCCACACACACATGAACCCATATATATTTTATATATAATATATATGTATATGTGTATATACATACATGTGACAATGGGTTAGTAAATATTTCCCACTGGCTAATACATATACACGAGTGTATACACGAGTGTATTCATTTATACTTAGTCACAGATAGTAATTTTAACTCACATGTATATGAGCTCTTAAGAGACTGTGCTAACAGTGGATGTGTATATATATACACATGTGTATATATGTGTGTATGGCCCTTCTGATATGAGATTCTTCTCGGTATGCTGTAAATATGCTTTATTACCATTGGTTAATAAAAAGCAGCTTCAGCCTGTGGCAGGACAGAATAAAACCAGGTGGGAACTCCAAACAGAGATATAGAGCAAGAGTAGGCAGAGTCAAGGAGATGCCATATGGTTACTGAAGGAGGATGTTGGAACCTTTCTGGTAGGCCACCACCTTGTGGTGATACATAGATTAATAGAAATAGATTAATTTAAGATATAAGAATTGGTTAATAAGAAGCCTGAGCTAAAAGGCCAAACACTGTTTGTAATTAGTATACTTTTCTGTGTAATTATTCAGGTCTGGGCAGCCAGGAAACAAACAAGCAGCCTCCACTTACAACACCCTTCCATATTTTATGATGAAAAGAATAGGGAAAGGTATAAATGGATAGAGCCAATGAAGTCTGAAGCTCATACACAGAGGGAAATATGCCATTCTAAAAGAAAATTAAGATGTTGGAATTAAATTAAATTCAAAATTTTGGTAGATTTTATGGCTTCAAAATAATTCCATGAAAATTTGAAAGATGTTTCTTAGATAATGAAGAGACAAATAAGTAAATAAATAAAATTTTAGGCTTGAAATGAGTAGGGAAATGAAAATAGCCCCTAAGGAAAATGGAGGGAGGCCAGTGTCATTGTCCAGGTGAGGTTACCAAGGCAGGGACATGAAGCTCACTTCTCAAGTCCTCCCTTTATGCCAGAATCTAGGTTTTTGTGCATCACTGAAAATTCAGGACACATCTCAACTCCTGCTGTGCACGTCTTACTCAGCAGCACTCCCTGGAGATGCGCAGTCCATGGAGAGCAAGGTGAAGAGTAAGAGTCATGGAGACTCTCCACACAGTCCATGGAGAGTCCGGGAGTTGGAGTCAGATGGAACGGGAGATAGAGTGATCTCCAACACTAGGAGGAAAGGGGAGTGTGAAGACAAAAGACCTGACCGGAGCAAAGGCAGGCCATTGGAATAGAAGTTCTCCAAATGCTGAGGATGCTTTGCAGGAAAAATACATTAATAAAGTAACAGAAAATTGCCTGCAAGGAAGCACAGGTATGAAAGAGGCTGAGGATGAGAAATGAAACATGGTAGGACAGTGACCTGAATGATTTTCATTGTAACACACAGTTCAGGTAGAAATGTATTTAAGCCACATCAACTAGCACAATATCTAGGGAAACAACTTCCTAATACTAAGTGTCAAAATGAATTAACATTTCATGATGAAGGATCGTACCAGATGGATATGCTCTGAAGGGTACTGCAGTACCCAATCCCAGCATGCTTAGACCTACTTCCTGATTTACACAGTGCTACTTCAGCTAAATCAGAAGGGCAAATTAAACAACCTGATTTTGTGTGATAAGTAATTGTTTAGCATTTGAAGAAAAATGCACTTACCTCACTGTAACTTTTAAATGCCTAATATGCAGTTTGTGTCTGCCTTATTCAGGCCATTACAGAAAGACAACGCTTTGAACAATGTGAAAAATCCCTTGTGACATTTTGGAATTTTTCTCAGAAGTTTATAGCTTGAGAATCAAACATTTGAAAAACATATATTTAGTGAGCCTGATATCTTTCCTTTTTTTAAAATCAAACAGAAATTTAAGAGGCCTAAGTTTTAAAAAATATGCAGCCTACAATGAGTAGAATTACTCTTAGCCAATATTCAAAAGCAAAATACTTTCATTTCTTGAACATGAGTAAGGATGTTACAATCACTCTGACTTGCTAAATTCAAACTTCACCAAGTGACCATCAAACCAAGGTGGTCATTCAACTCCAGCACAGATTGCAAGTTCCACACCTGAACTGCCTGAGGCCGTAAGCATTTTCAGATTTGGGAGCTCTTCTAATTATGGAATGTCTGCAGACACCTGGTTCAGTTCCTGCCCCTCTGTCATCTCCCTCTCTTTTCCTCGAGGGGCTCAGGACAGAAGCCTGTACACTTGCACTCTTGTGCTGAGTTAGTCCCTATCCCGGGTTGAGCATCTCTTATCGTCAAATCCAGAAAGACACCGGGTAAAAAGCATAGGCTTTTAGGATCATCTCAGTTCTCTCTAATTCACATTTGGAAGTTCTCAGCATCTCAAAGGCCTTTCATTGAAAGAAGTATTATGATAAAGGAAGTGCAGTGTAAACATACACTGTAGTTAGGTCTGTGCAAAAGATTAGTAGGAAGGGGGCAGAAAAGTAGATCCAGTTACAAATAAAGAGTACCAACAAACACACTCAAAGGAGCCAAGGGACAGCAGCATCTTGAGGTAATAAAAGTAAACAAGCAACCATACCTTCAAGCACTCCCACGGCTAGGAATCTTCCGTAGAACAACTCTACCATAGGGTTCTTTGGCTTCTCTTCATCCCTAAAGCATGTTTAAAAGATAGAAATATGCTTATAACTTTCAGATCTATAAATAATTGAGAAAACATAAAAAGGACCATTAAAAAGAACAATATATGACGAGATGGTAATATTCACATGGTTATCACGCACACAGCTCTGTTATTTATTGTGTCACCTTGGGCAAAGTACTTAAATTTATCCTTCAATTTCTTTACCTGTCAGCTAAGGATAATTACAATAATTGAGCTGGCAGGATAGATATGAGGGCTGAATGAGTTACTGCTTGGGACCAGCTCAGAAGAGAAGTCAGCTACGCTCAGGAGGTGCTTGCTCTTCCTAGTACCACTGTACATGCCATCTCATACTTTTAAGCCTGTATAATACTGGCCTTATTGGGAAGAGAAAGGAATGCTTCATCCTAAAAGATTTCTGAAAAAAAAAAAAAAAACCAACTCATTTCCCACATTCACCCACTAAAGTACATAGGAAAGATACCTGCAAGTGCCACCAGTGAGGAGACCAAAGACCCTGGTTCTGAAGTAGAGCCTAGGAGATTTTACCTTTTTGTTTGAAGGAAGCAAGGAAAATCGGCAGGTTTTACTTTTTAAAAAATTTATTTATTTTATACGCATTGGTGATTTTGTCTTCATATATGTCTCTGTGAGGGTATTGGATTCCATGGAACTGGAGTCACAGACAGTTGTTAGCTGCCATGTGGGAGCTGAGAATCGAACCCTGATCCTCTGGAAGAGCATTAGTGCTCTTAATCGCTGAGCCATCTCTCCAGCCCCTACTTTGTCTTCTTTAGAACTTATACATCTCCAAAAGACGCTATTTAACCTGGTCTGTATGAAACTTTGCTGTGCTCACAACTGTATAAAGGATTTTTTTCTTATTTTTGTGTTTAAATTTATAAATCTGACTTATGCAGATTGATTTTTAAAGTGGTAGACAAACATCAGTTTCTTGCTCAGTTTTACACAGGTCATCACAAATTCTTAGAGCATGTAAAGCTCACCAGGCCTTACAGTAATCCCATCTTGCATATCCTTCAGTTTCTTTGCATTTGACAACTTGATGTCTCATACAGAATGACCTATGTCTTTTCCATGATTAATTTAATTTCAATTAATGTGTCTTCATGTTTCATCCATGTTTTATGAAGTATCAGAACTCCCATTTATTAGAAGTTGAATAATATGCTATTGTTTCATTCATTCATTATCAATGGACATTTTGCCACTGGGTATACAGTTTTTTATGAACAGGGTATACGAATACTGCTTCAGACTGTTTTTAAAACATTGGAACACATGCCTAGAAATCAAGATGCATTTTTAATCTTTTGAAGAACAACCAAACTATGCTGTGTGGCTGATATACTATTTCATATATATAGTTCATATATCAGCACTGCACAGAGGTCTTGATTTCACATTACCTGGTTTGATAGTAGCCACCTAGGGCTGTGAAGTGTTCCCACTCACTCTACAATAAGGCAAGTTATAGAACTTGCTTTCACGTGTGGTTATTGCAAGTTTATACCTAAGAAAATTTCCTGCTCACCTGCAGCCCTGGGTAAGCAGAGAACAGGGTCCCTTACTTATACACACTGGGGACATGTGAAGATATAGTGTAAGTCACTAGTTTGAGGGTTGCTGTCATCAATACAATTATATAGCCCCAGCAGTTAAATTATATCTGACTATAAAAATGAGGTGTCTACACAATGTAAAAACTTAATCTTTGGGAATATTCCTAATAAAGAATTTTCTAAACTGTGACAACAAAAGGTTCTAGAGACTCACTTGATATGGGGAAAACATCCAAAAAGTGACAATTGTGATTCTTTGGCTGTAATTACTAATAGGAATCAGCATTTCCATAAAGGAAACCTATGTTATCTAGGCCTTGATCCTTCCCGATCACACAAATTAACTCTTGGGAAGAATAATGACCTATCTGATGCCTTTTGATTTGATAACTTTGCAGAAGCAACTAGTTGCAACTGACTCTGCTAATTCTGAACTCTAATTACTTATTTTCAAAGCACCTGTGAGAATTCTGGCGCACTCTGCACTGAAGGATAACACATCTTTGCTGAAGGCATCAGGCATGGACATTTCAGAACTGTCTACTCTGGTCTTCTTTGCATCTTCCCAGACACCCTTCACTCTGAATCACAGATCACGAACCCTAGAAATGTGCTGTGGTTACATCAATAGAAACAGGGGAAAGCAGAACTGAAAAAAAGTTAAGAAGCAATGAAAAGTCCTATTATAAGAGACACAACTCTCTCTTGCATGAAAATAGAAGAAGCGGAGTCTATCACCAATGTCAAAGACAAAAGAAACTTCCCTGAAGAGAACATTAAGAATGACCTTCCTCTACATACGTCTACTCCAACTTTGAAGGCACAGCAAAGTGACTCAAATCAGCTGAACTCACAACCAGAGAGAACTAAGAATTACTGAGAAGCAAATGAGGATAATTCCAGGAAAATTTAAGATTTAGATAAAAAAGGAATAAAAAGGACTTTCTTCTAAAAATTTTAGAAAAAAAACAGTTATAAATGGAGAGTGGAAGGTGGAAGATTATGGATAAAAGGCGCTTGAGCAGTGTAGTGTAGGACATCCTTTATGATGTTTACCTGAGAGGAGAAAGTCGGAATTCAAGAGTAACACTTCAAAGCACTGAGAGAAACTTCTAGAACAATGGTTAATGCAGGGAGGTAAAAAGACTGCTTAACTCTGATGACTTTATGTTCAGCTGCCTCTGGGCATTAGAAGGCTAACAAAGAAAGGGCAAGAAACATGCACTTTTCTCAAAAAGAAACAAACTCTCAGGGAACAGAGCCACAGAGGCACCCACACTTGGGTCTTTCTGGACCAGAGTGTAGGCGGAGCACACCTGTTAAACCCAGTGAGTGGGAAGAAAGTAGAGGGGACGGACAATTTGGATATCCTAACTCAGGTATCACTAATCTTCATTGTGAGGAAACAATCAAGATGTCACTGGAGGAATTAGAACAACAGCAAGTGTAAGAGGCACAGAGTAACTGGCCAGGAAACATGCACTCGGTCCTTCAAGCAGTCCTGGCTCTGTATAAAGCAGATGCTAGCAAAACGCTACAATCTAACTCAAGCCTTCTGTTGATTTTTTTTCTGCTGCTGCTCTAAAATACCCCAGCCAAAAAGAAGGTTTGGGAGGAAAGGCTTATTTGGCTTATAATTCCAAGTAACATCCCGTCATCTGAGAACATTCACCAAGGCAGGAGCTTGAGATTGCTGGTCACACTACAACCACAGTCAGGACCATAGGAAAACTAACACACTCATGCTGCCTGCTCACGCCAGCTAGCTTTCATCACTGCTACACAATTTAGGGCTCAATCCATGGTATGGTGCTGCCCACATTCAGGGTAGGTCTTCATATCTCAGTTAACAGGACAACCGCCCACAGATAGGCTCAGAGACCAACGTGATTTAGATAACTCTTCATTTGAAGTGCTCTAAGAACTAAGTCTTATAACTAAGTCTAAGTTCTTTCTGGTAGACATTTAAAACTGACTATCATCACTTTCTAAAAGAAGGGATATGACAGACACAAACACACACATACAATGTATGTATGCATGTAACTGAACTCAAAGATATATGACACGCAAAAAGACACAGCATGAAGAGGCTGCAGAGATGACTCAGTGGTTAGGATGGCTTTTTTCTCCTGCACAAGACCCAGGTTTGTTTCTCAGCATCTCTATGGCAGCTAACAATGATCTGTAGTTCCAGTCTCAGAGTTTCAACAATATCTTTTGGCATCCACAGGCACTAGGTGCATACATGGTACACATCCATTCAGCCAAAACATTCATCCACATAAATAAGTCATTTAGAAAAAGGATATAGCATTAAGAAATATATTCAGGACTGGGGACACACACCAAAAGTAATCTCAGAATAGTACTGCAAAGGTATCTTCACTGGATGCAGGCTTTTGGGTCTCAAAAGCATCAAGAGCAGATTCAGTGCTGAAGTTTGAATAGGAAGTTGTAGGCAACTAACTAAATGAAGCTAAGATGAAGACAGAGAGCAGCCTTGGAGGACAGGGTTTGGTTAGAGGCCTTTGCAGCTACTATAGTGGAAAACACATTGCTAGAACATTCTCCATCAGAAAGGAGGGCTGATGGGCAATAAATGATCTCAAAAGGAAAATGCACCCTCTGATTTAACCGGTAGCCAATGGCATAAACTTACAACAATCCAAAAAGAAATCAGCTATCAAATGCCTTTCTATGATGGAGATAATTTGCAAATGTTTAATTTTGTTCCCTCAAATAGTACACACTTGGTGCTAAATTCATTTTATTTTTATTTTGTTTTTTTTTTGCTTTAATCAGTTGCATGTTTTATTATTATTATACATAATAATATTGAATATTCTTTTATCAATTTTTGGTAATTTAATGTTTATGTAATGAATGTTGCATTTTCTTCTCATTCCTCTCATTTCTTTTCCTCTCCCACTGAAGTGCTTCTTCCTAGTAAGCCCCACCCTACTTTCATGGCATCGTTTTGTGTGTGACCCACTGGGGATAATTACGGTGCCTTGTAAGAGAATAAGAGTTGTTTATTAGAGAATGAGCGACTTGCCCTCTTCGTAATGAGTGTTAGGAGGTAAACATTCCTCAGTATGGGGTGGGGAGTCAGTTTCCACACCAGATCCATGATGCAGTGTGGCTGAGTCCACCTGTGCGCAGACAACCAGAACACTGAGCTCCTAAGAGCAAAGGCACAGCCAGGTACAAAAAACAAACAAACAAACAAACAAACAAACAAAAAACACGCCTTTTTACTGGAGAGCTCCCTATCTCTGGAATTCCCATTTGGTTTCCTCCTTCTTTCATTGATGCCCCCTGAACCTTGAAGGAGGCAGTATAGCTGTCCCATTTAGGGCTCCGCACTCCAATTTCTCTATTTCTTAGTGCACTATTCAGCTAATCACAACTTATGGCCAAAGGACACTTCTCTCATTAAACTTTGGCACAGTACTGTAAAGTAAGGCCTTAGTAAGATTCTGTCAGCTTGGTTTACGCTCACAGACAGTGGTCTGCAAGCAACTCACTAGTCATTCTGCAGAACTAAAGCCAATAGGGCGTTCTCAGCTTAGGTTTTATCCTAAATTTCTGCCATTATTCTGCCAACAACACAAGCCAGAATCGCACAAAATTAAGAGATTAATACTGCAGGGTAAAAATGACAAGGTAACATGCTGGTGCTAGCTGTGTGTGTGTGTGTGTGTGTGTGTGTGTGTGTGTGTGCGTGTATGTTGTATGTGTCTTAATATTCCTCTGAAATCTAAAATCCAGGCATGCTCAGTTCAATATCTGAGGTGCTGAGAGAATTAAGTGAAAGAACACAGCCCAAAGATGAGGACCCCAGCAAGCTCTGTACAGGTACAGATTACTATGGAGCCAACAAAAACTAAAAAGCTGGGACATATTTTCTTTTAATTAATTGACTTGTGTACACAAGGCCAAATAATCTGATTTCTGGGTATAACTCCTCTGAATTTTGCCTTAAAAGATCAATTAAATGTCATTTAGAAGAAAATTCCCTTGGATTTTAACAGCAAATTGGAGGGTTGAATGTTTAAGTACATCTCTGATGGATAATGATATAGCAGCCTATTTAAATTAATGGCAAACCATGTTATAGTGGCCTTTACATAACAATAAGGCTGAATGTATTTTAAAATTAAAAAAAAGAAAAAGATGAAAAATACTTAGGAAAACTGGAAGAAGGAAGAAGGTAATAGTTTTGAGCCTACTATTTCTTGCCTGTGTTCTACATATTGTTTAGTGCACGCTGCAGATTTCACAAAAGCCTTTAGCAGCAATCTAAATGGCTGGGCTTCAACAAAATACATAAAGGTGCAGTTGGAGAATTGGCTTGGCAGTCAACATTGTTTGCTGCTCTCGCAGAGAACCTGGCTTTCCTTTCTAGCACACACGTAGTGGCTGAGGACCACCCTAGCATAGGCTCCAGGTGATCCCTTCGTTTGCCTCCTCAGGCAGCAGACACATAATGTGGCACACAGATAAACATGCAGGCAAAGCACCCATAAGGGGGCAAATAGTTGATATAAAAAGAGTGGCCTCAGGAGACTGAGCAAACTCCACTCCAATGAGAGAGCCTCTTTTTAAACAGTAGGTAAATGGCACCTGAGAAACAACACACAGCGCTGAACTGCCACTGTCCCTACAAATAACTGTCAAGCATCTGTGCTTACACCCAATTTACAGAATGGGCAGCATGAATATGGAGGGGGAAGTGTTCTCATTTATTGACTTTAAATATCTTTAAATATCAGTGACTTACGTTTCCTCTTCAGCTTTCATTTGAAAGGCGTCTTCTAACCAATCTAACAACTTGTGTGTAAACTCGCTCACATCTTGCTGTGGAGAGAAAAAGGGTCAGTTGGTTGATATTTGAACCTACCAATAAACATACTAGATGCTGCAAAATAAAACATAGCCAGACACTATTCACAAAAGTATCATGAGATGTGTCCCTTAAAATGCAATAAATTTTCATAATTTAACCAGGACAAAAAAAAACGTTTTAAAAAGTATTAAAATCACAAGCTTTCATTTTAGGAAACACACACACATAAACTATAACAAATGAATTTTTAAAAAATATTAGTTATTTCCTCCCTGTATACTTTGTAATGAATCCATGAAATGAAAGACTTCCTTTTACCAAAAGACTCTCTGTTTTATACAAAATCATCATCACCTTTTTCTCCTAAAAAAAAGACTATTGTTTTTGACAAATGTTTAACTCATACAATTTTTAATCCATACCCACTTTTATCAAGATATTTATTAACTTTTACAGGTAGTAAGCCCAATTATTTAGTCTACAATCCTTAAACCCCAAATGAATTTTACATTCAGAAATAGCTAAAATAGTAGGGTAAGTAGTGGCCCACGTAATTACTACCACCACTTACATAATGTTTGGAAGATAGAAGAATAGGTTTAAAGACTATCTACTCTTCTAGAGGATCCAGATTCAACTCCCAGGAACCACATGGTGGCTCACAACCATCTGTGCCTCCAGTTCCAGGGGATCTAATGTCCTCCTGTAGCTTGCAGGCACGCCGGGTACTCACACAGTACAGACACATACTCCCATACACATAAAATCTTTTAAACATATGAATATTCTTAATTTTGTTCATTGTTTTTCCTTGGCAACACCCATCATTCTATAACTTACATTCATTTACCTTTATACCTCCAACATAGTCATTTTTTGCTCTGTTTAATGTTTTCCAAAACATAAAATAATGATTTCAATGTCTTCAAGTTATTATTAATAAAGTTGAGTAATGTCAACCTAAATCAGCAGACAGACTTGGAAAAATGTCACAAAGATCTAGAAGATTATATGGATAATCAGTTAAAAGGGACAGGAGGCTACCTGCTGTGAGTCATTGGATTTGAAGGCATCCTTCAGAATCTCAACTGCTCTAGATGGGTCAACATATTTCCTCTTGGTACCAACCAGAAGTGCAAAGAGATACCTCAGTTCCCGCATAAAAGGCAAATTCCGATGTTCCTACAGACAGAAAAGAAAAACAAAAATAAAAACAACATTCCCAGTGAAATCAGGAAATTTTTTACTGGTCAACAGATACTTCAACAGGAACTAGGAAGTAACTGACATCTATTAGGACAAATCTGGCACTCCGACACATTGAAAGAGTGCTAGGTACAAAACCCAAAGGAGTTAAGAGCCACAACCGAGGACCTTAGGCTAAGCTCACCGTTTCTGCATAAATAACACATAATCATATCAAATTATGTCACTACCCAGCCAAGAATAGCCACCTCATTTAAGACTCCTCATTATAATCTTCCCATTCATCAGGGTGCAGCTCCTGCTGACAAGAGTAAGCAAAAGAGCCAACACAGTTCAGTGGAAGCTCAGTGCATGTCATGCACCATCTGAGTGCTGTACTCCAAAAGCCCATTTAAACCAAGGACCCTTCTCATCTCTGAGTGCTTTAGACCCCTCCAAGTCAACAGGGTCTCCAGATTCTTATCTACTGGATTGAGTGCCTTTGACTACAGACCGCGAAATGTCACTTCTCATACAAGGACTCTAATTATTTAACTAATGTTAGGCCTGTGTCTAATCCTTACTTAATGACCTAATAAACACTAACACCTATTTATACATACTACCTTATATCTTATTAATAAAATTATTTCATTTAATCGTTTTGTAAATTATAAGATTTAGTATGAATTCATTGTAATTACTGTAATTTGTCAATTTAAATTTTTAATATATATAATGTTATCATAATCACTAATCAGACAAAGCCCTAACATGAAATCTTAATTTTATTCTAAACTCAAAGAATATCTGTAGTGTAGTATTTCTAGGCAAACCAACTCTATCTAAAATAAAATCTAGACTTTTAAGAGAGTCCTGCCTCTTATTATAATTCATGAAGTATTTGTGGGAAGCTTTATTTATTTAAAAAGATATTCTTAGCAGTGCATGCAAATGGCATCTCTGTAATATGATTAAACCAATCTCAGGTGTAGTCTGTATCTTAATACTTTGGTCTTCAAGTTCAGAGTAAACATGTCATGAGTTCAATGTAAATTCACTATTAAGAGAAATGGCAAATGTTATATTTACACCTTTAAGACAGAAAATATCTTTTCATTATCTCAAGTGAATTTAGTATGGAGCAGTGATTGACTATTACCCATAATTGCAACACTGGTTTTAAAGGCATTGAGCACATTGTTTCCTGCTATTACATGGCATATTAAAGAACTTTATTTATCAAACCTTCTGCAAATTATCACAATATTTTTCTGCATAAGGGTCTTTCAAAGCAAAGAAATGGTAACTCTCCTTTCAGCGCAAGAAATAAACTTCTCTAGCA
>NC_022010.1:74134011-74153927 GCF_000317375.1 Microtus ochrogaster
ACTCATTATGCACTCAGCATAGCTGAGTATTCTAAGGACTTCACAAGTAGCTCTGGTATATAAACATGGATAATTTCTTCTTTTAAAATAAAGTTACAAAACTGATTTGGTCTTATTCAAACTATGAAAAACAAGAGATTGAAGTTCTATGCAATAGTAAAATGAAAGAAACAAAGGTAAGCACAGCACACATAAATGCCCAGTTGGAAGTAAGTCTAACTAAAGGCATGTAAATTATATATGCCTTCTACTGAGACATGAGAAGGGCGAACTGATGATGCTAAGGTGATACAGAGAGGTGGCAGTCCAGACTCCCCTGTAAAGACTCTTATACTTGAAGAAGTTCGTGTAATTTCCTAGCAGTATGGGGTTGTTAAACTGCCTTGATTTCTTTTAAGAAGTAGTTGTTCTTTAGCCTGACCCAGCCCAAAGATTGCAGTCTAAAAGTTGGCTGTACTACAGGTTTTATTTCTTCTGGTGTGCATTATAAAAGTTTCATGTATTTGCAGAAAAAGTGGTTTAAAATATTAAACACTTAAAGGATAATGCAGCTTAATAATTTATCATTGTAACAATGGGTTACACAAAGTTCAGTACATCACTGAAATACAAAACTTCACCTTTGCTCTGCAGCCTGTTGCCTTAAGGCCACCAGCCCTTCATAGATGACCTGATACTTGCACCAAAGCACATCATCTTGCCCCCACAATGCTTTTCTTCCACTAAGTATTTGCATGCAAATCAGTCCAATTTTTATTAAAATTAAAATTATAATTTATAAAAATCAAAATTTTTCCTTAAAAATAGCCAATAATATTGTATAACAGAAACTTTTATAAGGACTTTGCGAGTTCATCTTATTTAATCTCCTCAGCATCTCTAGGAAATAATCACAATCCCTGTCTACAATACAGAAAAGGAAATTCAGAAAGAAATATGACTTGCTTTAGGACCATAACTAAATTCAAGCATCAGACCTTGGAATCTACTCTCATCAACCTCAAACAGCCTACCACTAACTTCCAACACAGAAGGGATAGCTTCATCCTGAAACACAGCACATAACTGAGTTTCAAAGGATTCTTCTGGATGATCAACAGAAAAGAAACGCTGAGACTGACATAGTTGTAGGGAGTCAGTTTGGAAAGACTTAAATTGTAACATGCAGCCTAGAGATGGATTATAGCTTGACAGCACTGTGGGTGAGGGATCCCTAACTGGCCACATAAAAGTGGTATGCTATGGTGACACACGGACAAAGAAAATTCACATTTATGATGTGTAGACAAGAGAAAGGAAGTTACTGTAATAGAAATTAATGTCATGACATTAAAATTTGAACAGTTTCAGGTTTGATGAAGTAAGTAAGTGCTTCCAAAATTCTTAAAAAAAAAAAAAGACTATAAAAATTAAAAGTACTCGACTTTAAAAATCTTTTATAATTTTACCTTTTGGTTTCGGGGTAAATCTTGAGCGTTTGATGGAGGCTTGTAATTCAGAACTAATCTTCTAAATTCCAAAAGATTGAATAATGACTGAAAAAGAATAATTTAAGATATCTAAGTGAAATTTCTGTCAATGGAATTGTGACTATCAGTGTTACCAAGACTCATTCTTGATAATTCTACTAGTTACATAAGGAATTGTGGCAATTATCAAAAGAATGCCTATTTTCTCCCTGAGAACAGCCTACTTATGTTTTAAAATAGTATTTTCATTTTTAAAATATTTTTGAATGGGGGTTGAAGGGAATTGAACCCAAGGCCTTGTGCATGCAAGGCAAGTGCCCTGGCTAGTATGCATATCCAATACCAAAATATTTTTCTTCCTAACTAACATTTATCCTACATGCGAAGTACAAAATTATACAAGAACATTTTTCAAAGCATACAAAGTATTACATTATTAAAATCTGTTTACGTTACTATGTCATTAACAAGAAATTTTCTTAAAATAGATAAAATACAGTGAAGAAGTTTTTAGATGTGTTCTATTTTAAATTATTTACCAACAATAATTGAGTACAAATCAATGTATTCATCAGATGCTAGGGACAAAGACACAAAATATTACATATTCTCTTGATACCCAAGAAAACACAATAGGAGACAAATGTATAAATTGTAAAAATGAAATAACGCAAAAGTCCACAGTAAGATAGACACTCAAGAAAGCCTTTCTTCTTCATGGTGTTTTAGCTGCTGGAAATTGAATCAAGGCCTTGAACTTTCTCTACCACTGACCTCAATTACAAGTCACTCATGATGACCTTGCTAAAAGGGGTACTTTGTAATCCACTATCATCATAACATTTGTTCAAAATGAAATATACAATAGTACATACTAGAACACATACTTAATAGATATAAATTCATCTGAGCATCTCTGCAAGATACTCCTTATAAATATTTTACACACTTATAACTATTCCTTCAACTTTGACAGTAATTATACTTCTTCCTTGAGTCATATTTTGTACAGTATATAAATTGACACAAGCAACGATAATGTATTGAATTTTATGATATATAAATTTGCTTACTTTATAGGACATAAAAGCAGCATCACAAATCAATGATAACAACTTATTTTTTAAAAAATGGGTATTTGTAGTGTACCTTTAATCCCAGCACTGGGAAAGCAGAGGCAGGACAATCTCTGTGAATTAAAGATCAGCCTGGTCTACCAAAGTGAGTTCCAGGACAGCCAGGGATGTTACAGAGAAACACTGTCTCTTAAAACCAAATAAAAATAACAATATAATGATAATAGTAAATAAAATTAAACATAGATAAATTTTGGTAAATATGGCTCACCATTTGTCTTTAAAAAAAAAAAAAGAGGAGGGGAAAGCTGAGTACAAATGGTGAAAAGCAACTTCTAGTAGAAACTATGAGAAAAGCGACCTGTATTGACTTATGTATAAGCCCTTCTCTTTTGTTTCTTGTTTGTTTGTGATTTCTGATAGCATCCTGCTGCACAGCCCTGGCTGGCCTTAGTCAGGCTGGACTTGAACTTAGCGAAATCCACATGCCTCTGTCTCCTGTGTGTGCTACCACATCCAGTAAAGATGTTCTTAATTAAACATTATGAGCAGATAAAATAACTCATTTTCTTGAACTTTTGTTTTTTTCCCTCTGAGAAGGGATCTTGCCAATGGTGCCCAACTCATTTATTCACACATTTAATAAATACTTTCGGAAGACCATGGCATGAGCAACACCAGAGGACAAAGAAAAAAGCACAGCTAAAATAAGCAGTCTCTTTTTCACGAGAATTATCATCGTCTGACTGCAGATTAAAAGGATGAAAGGAGTATAAATCAGAAGGGATACAGCTAAAGCTGCAAATGAGAATCTAAGCAGAAAGTGCCATTTTAAAGCCAGAGCTTAATCAAGCGAAAGGTTTTGAGCACAGTAGCAAGAGTAGGGAAATCAAACAAGGAAAAGGAATATAGAAAAGCAGAGCTTTAGAATCTGTGAAACATCGAGAAGGGAAATCATCAAACATCATATATCTCTTGATAAATTCCAGTGAAGATTATGACACACAGAGGACTCGCTGGAGCATTGCAATACAAAAAAGATTAGCAATGCAGCTGCACTATCTTAAGGTGAAGCAAGTGATGACCTTGACAAATGGTGACTGCAAAGTCACCTCCTCAGTGCAGTGGTAGAGGAAGAATGCTTGAGATGTGAATTGTAGAAATGAAATAGAGCTTAAGGGGGAAATCTGAGCCACTTTTGTGATGAATTTTAAGAGAAAATTGCCAAAGAGGAATGAGAATCCCACTACAGGGCTTTGAACTCCCTCTGGAATGTCTTCCTTGTTTCTGAACAGTAAGAATTTCCTTTGGCTTGGGTGGGCAACAAACCTCTTCCTCCACTTTCTCAAGATTTTTGAAGTAAGGGATTCTTGTAGTACAGTTTACTTTCCCGCACTTCAGCTTGCCTGTCCACTGAGAAGCACTGCTGCTGTCTGCTGCTCTGAGGAGATGACCTATTGACCTTCATCTTGTCTCAGGACTACTGTGAGCTGAGTGAGCTCAGCCCCTGGAGTCTGAGACTGAAACTCCACAGAGCATTCTGCTCAGTTGAAAGGAATTCCAACCAACTCTACAAATTCCAACGAAAGTTTTGGTACTAATGGAGGCCACTTTAGGTGAAAAACTCCCTTTCTAAGTAAGCAGTCACATCTGGACTCACACCTGAGAATCAAGTGATGCCAAAAAGGAAAAAGAAATAAACCTAATAACTAAACGTACAATAATAGCTCCCCGAAATGACAGTGAACATTGGAGATACAGTACACACAGTTGGCCATGAGTGAACGCATGTTTCCTTCCACAGAATTCCAAAGTTTGAAGCTTCATTTCTTCCCTAAAAGTCACTTTTCTTAGGATGTGATAACCCAAACTTCTAAAGGGGGAAGATGATTTGTTACAGGCATTTAGATTTCTGTTAGAGAAGTCAAATGTTCTTTAGTGGCTATGTTTGCTATCATAGAATAATAAAATTTAAACTAATAAAATTACTTCTTTCTATTAAGGAAGAATACATCATAGTTTTTTCTGGTATGTTCCTTTCACACACACACGCACACACACGCACACGCGCACACACATACACATACACACACGTGCACGCGCACACACACACACATACACACACACACGCACGTGCTTAGTGACCTAGTAGTCTTTGGGTAAGTGGATGGTTACTCCCTCACATTAGAGCTGAGTTGGTAAAAGAACTTATTAACAAACAGAGTTTCCGCTGCTCTGTTGATAATAATTTATCACTTCAAGTGGGAATTTCCTGTGAACACTGTCAGGAGACCTGAAGAGCACTTATCTAGCAGCTATCATGCACTGGCTGTGGGCAGGAACTTCCTCTGCTTGAACTTCTCCATGAAAAGCCTGGCAAGGGAGAAGCATTGTCCCCACAGTGCTGGAGAAAGGCAACCTGGCGTACTCAGGAACACTGGGCTCACAGCTTCACATCTGCTCCTCACAGGTCAAACTGTCTAAATTATGCCATGAATGAACACGAGAGGAGAAAAACCTAAGACACCGCCGTAATGCCTACAGGGCTCTCAAGTAGCCAATAAATGCTATATATTGCTTTTTTATATTACAGAAGTGAGTAACAAATTTACAAAGAAAACTACTGTCAAAGAATGGGTACATATACATAGTAATCCAGATATTTCTCAGACTCAACATTTGTGAAACCAAGTAATGAGCCATCTTACTTAGCAGTGTCTATCATAACAGTAAGAACGAGGCAAGTCCAGAAAAGCAAAGGAAATCTACTTATATGCCCATGTGCCACAAAGCAAGAGGTGGGGGCTTAAAACCTATACTAACTACACAGAAAAACATCAAAATCACAGATTAGTCACCTAACAATGAAAACAGCTGACAGAAAACAAAAGGCATAAGATACATATGTCACTCCGCTGAAGCCAACATAAAAACATAGACTCAGAAAGCTACAAAGGAGTCTTGTTGAACATAAAAACAAATGGCACATAACCCAACGACTTTTAAGTCCTTATTAGGAACAATACACAATTAAGCCACATTTTAACTGTCTTATGGAAAAAAACACAAAATATTTATAGAATGCTTAATTTAAGTTTTGAAATTTGATTATTCATATAAACAGAATAAAAAATTATGACAATTGTCATTGTATAAAAAGCTAAACTTCAGAGATTATAATAAATATATTATCAAAAATATTTCTAGTTGAGAAGATAGTGGGTATGTGTATTTACAAACATTTCCTATTTTGAAGAAGCAAACAAAACATTTCGCAAAGATTTTCTAAGGTAAAAATAAAATGTGCTAATCTTGAATTATCAATATTTATTCTTTCAAGCACTCTAACATATGTATTGTGGTGTATGTACATATAAACACCAGCATCAAACAAAATGCCTCTTAAATCAACTTGCAATTGTGAATATAATAGTATATTTTATAAATATTTCCCTAAAATATAAATAGCCTGATCTGAAACACAAAAAAGTTAATTCTAATTTCTTACCTTGGTAACAATTATTCTCTAAACTTTTAGAGAAATACCCACAAAAGTATCTTATTTCTACCACTTTAGAAATCAATAAAATAGCAGCGATTACTAATGGCAAGGAAGAAGGAGAAATTAAGCTTACATAAATGGAAGGTATTAACCTGTGTTTCATTGAAAGCTTCATAGTGGAACCAGGCATTGTGCTACATGCCTGTAGCACTCAGGAGACTGAGGTCAGTTGAGCTACCTAGCAAGAACTTATTCGAAAATTAAGCATGTTTTTAAAAAGATACTCTGTTTGAAAACAATGCAACTTTGAATTAACTAGATGTGATATCTCCAACCTATAGTCCTGGCCCTCAGAAGCTGAGGCAACAAATTCTAGGTTCTCAGCTAGTTTGGGCTATACAGCAAGAACCCATCTACAACAAAGAACAAAAGACAAAAAGGTCACACTGGTAATTAAAGACAAAAAGTGCTAGGAGATTCTGAAGTCAAGCCACTTTATACCACATACATGAATCCTGCCTGAACTTCTACTAAAAATATGCAAGAAACAGCACTGCTCCTCAGGCCCGCTGATTGAGAGCTGAATCTTGACCCCTTACCTGAATAACAGCACTAAACCAGCACGTGTTGCCGACGTTCTTCAGCCCAACTGGAGCTTTGTCTTGTCTTTTTCTATCATAAGGATTTCGAGAATCCCTCCAAACTTCTGTAGGTGTTCTCTTCAAACATGCTTTATTCTCTGCTATGCTGGCTTCAAGAACTCTTAAGAAATGAAAATACAGTGTTGAAAAAGATTTACACTATTATACAACACACTAAGCAACTTCTTATTGTGGGTGAGCATACAGGATTTGTTATAGGGCTAACATGTTCTGGGAAGTAATACGTGATCCTGACATTGCTCAAGTAACAAACAGATGCCATTAGGAACATGGCAGTGGCCTCCTCCACCCCACACCTCTCCCATCAATGCCTGAGGCAGGTGGGAGAGCTGGTCCTGAGGTCATAAGAGCAGGAGAGCTGTCCCTGCCCCTCATCAACTGCAGCACTTGGCAGAGTGGCCCCTACACTATGCATGGGCAACACAGTAGAGCTGGCCCTGAAGGTGTAGGTGTGGGAGAACTGACCCAGAGGACATGAAAGTGATGTGTGATTCCCCTCTGTGTGTTGTGAATGTGTTTTATTATGATCAGCTTATAAAGAAGCTCCTTTGGACTATGGCAGAGCAGAATATAAGTAGGAGGGAAAATTAAACTGAATACAAGGAGAAAGAAGGCAGAGTCAGGGGACACCATGTAGCTATCAAAGGATAAAGCTTCCAGAACCTTACAGGTAAGCCACAACCTAATGGTGATACACAGATTTAAATAAACAGTGTTGTAATTAATATAGTTTCTGTGTGATTATTTGGATCTGGGTGGTCAAGAAATGTAAGTGCAGTCTCCATTTACATGAAAGCATGAGAACCCCTGGTCTCACCCCTTGCACATGCCTGCAAGGGGTGAACCAACCAGCACAGTGCGGGAGAGCTCACCCTGGTGGTGAGGACAAGGGAGAGCTGGTGAACTGACTAGCTCTGCAACTCCCCAGGCTCAGAACCAGGGTTACAAGCTGACCCACCCCAACATTTACCACATCTATGATCTGCAGATCCAAAGCTGCAGGATCTCCATGACACAGGGCAACAAGAGGCTAACCAACAGGAGCTCCACTGAGTGCCCAGCATCAACAGTGTGGCAGAAACCAGAGGCCTTCAACCAGACCAAGGACTCTTTGCAATGAACATTTGCAAGTAAAGATATATAAAATGGTTTGCTGTGTGACTCACTGTGTCACACTTCAAGTTCCATGATGAGATTAATTTTATTTTCTCTTAAATTATATTTTATTGTATTTTGGGGGGAAGGTTGCAAAGGCAGAAAGTAGATACAAAGGGATGGAAAATGAATGGGATGGAGATGCTCCATGTAAAAGACACGAAGAGTAAATAAAAAACAAAGTTTAAAAAAAATAAAAAGAACATGGCAGTATTAATAACCAACAAATAAAGTGAAGTACAGATTATTTCCTAAGAAAACTTCAAACACAAAACCTCAGTTTAAAAATAATCATAATCCTTTGCTAAACACACACACACACACACACACACACACACACCCCACACATACAAGTGTCCATGAGCCACACAGGGATAACCAGTTCATGATTAGCCTGCATGTGCAACAGTGGTCCCAAGAAAGTACAACGGATATGGACTTTCCTTTGCCTAATGGTGTAGTGCTACAGCACAGCCACTGTAGCAACACTAGACTGTGTGTGTAAGGATGCCAGCACAAACAACCTACTGTGCTTACACTACCTACAATCATACATAGTACACAACACTCAGCAGCTCTGACACTGCATATATGCTTAATATGGTACACCATTTGCCAATATTTTACAGTATTCATACCCTATTACAAACATACTATAAAATAAATGCCACAATGTGCTGGCAGAAGCTTCACACGTCTAATGTTTGTCTCTGAACTGCAATTGGGACCACATGGAGGTGTTAGCTATGATATAACATCTGGGTTTTTGTACCCACATTCTTATGAAATTGTCTCTTGACAACTATTTTCTGGATTCTCTTCAATATTAACCCATATGGAACTTAAGTATATAGTGTTTCAACTAGAAAACACTGACACAGACTGGCAAGGCGGCTCAACTGCCTTTTTAGATCCTTTTGGGCCTTTAGAACTTGATGCTTT
This sequence comes from Microtus ochrogaster, assembly GCF_000317375.1. Classification (NCBI taxonomy): domain Eukaryota; kingdom Metazoa; phylum Chordata; class Mammalia; order Rodentia; family Cricetidae; genus Microtus; species Microtus ochrogaster. The sequence continues at coordinate 74,142,818 of NC_022010.1, forward strand.
GACAGAGTAGATTACAGTGTAAGAAGTTAAAACCCTGGGTAAGGCATCTCTGACACATCTGTTAAAAGCTAGACCTAACATGGTCAATGTCATAATTTTGATGCACAGCACTTCAAAAATTAAACAAAATAACCAGGTTAAATATGCAATGACCTTATCACTCATTGATGTACATACCTATAAATAGAGAAAGGAGATCAAAAGTTCAAGGTCACCATCAGATACACAATAAGGCCATGTCTCAAAAATCCCAAAGAAATAAATATGTAGTAGAGATTACAACTGAAGAAAAGATTAATAATCTAGCAATCTACATTTGTAAGGTGGCAATTTAAATATAAACCCAATAAATATTTAATAAATTTTCAAAAAGCTAAGCTCACAATGAAAACATTAAGAAAACACATGACACAGAATTATAAATACTAATCCAGGATATAATCTTCTAGATATTTTCATATTAATAGGCTTATATAAATTGATGTAAACAAAAATATAGGTGCATTTAAAAATAACATTTGCAGCAAGTATATCTTTTATTTTATAATTTTTAGCCTCCACAACAAGCACACACAAACATGTCTATGTACACACAAAGATATCAAATAGTATCACTATCCAAAATAATTATATACTGTATCATATAACCAATTGAAGCAAAAAAAAATTTGCCTTTGGCTTATTACCAAAAAAACAGTAAAAACAAAAACAAAAAAACAAACTTGAATCCTGTGATAAATTCCTAAAGGTAGACTGGACAGTAGATTCAAAAGAACAAAAAAAGAAAGAAAAATTAAAGAATAAATTTGTGACAAAATTATGAGTTCCATAATTAAAAAATATTTAAAGGGTTTAAAACTTTAAATGTGAAGTTTGATTACATAAAATGTAAAAAGTACAAGCACATATTGTTGATTATTTATTTAGAATGAAGTATATCTCAATGCTCTTAAAATTTACGTCTGTCTTTTCCTTTTGGAGTACAGACATATTCACACACACATGATGGGTCTACACTCTTACCTGCTGATGGCTTGTTCTTCATCGGTTATTCCAGTCTCCCTGAATGCCTTATTTGATTCGGCCAAGCTCAAAGCAATCGCCCTCTGCAGATCATCTTTGTCATCTCCAGTGAGATCGATCACATCTGAAAAGCAAAACTAGCTTTCTCAGAATTAAGGCAAACAAATGAAAGTGAACTCCCACCACAGCGACTTATGCCCAATAAACCTTGACAAACCAAAAGCCAGGACCAAGTCAATCCTCTATGTTATAAGCATGAATATATCTTTAAAAATCCAAACATGGTTACCATAAACTATCCTTAGTAACAGAATAGTTTCTTCTACAAAATCTACCAAAAGTAGTGAAAAGAAGAAAATTCTTGGTATTTATTTACAGTGTAGCATCTTATTAGAAAGCTAATGATCAGAAAGCCTACTGGGAATATGGTTTATCAATAAAATGCAAAACAACCACTACCAAACACTTACATTGGTGCTTTCTGATGTGTAGATATCGCACTAACAAATCACAGAGTAAGGGAGTGTGTGTGTGTGTGTGTGTGTGTGTGTGTGTGTGTGTGTGTGTGTGTGTGTGTGTGACATTGTTGATAGCTTTTAGTTCTAGTGGAAAGTAGGAAAGGAGATGCAAGGAGCTGTCACTTTTTGTTTTTCTCTTCTGTACCATGTGATTAATTAGGACATATGCCTTTCTTGTCACTGAAAATAAGATTTTCATTTACACAGAGGTATGCAAACAAAAACACTTGGTCCATTTCATTGAACACTATGAGTTTTACTTCTGTATTCAATGAATAAAACCCACGACTATTACCACCATCGGTAAAACATGCTTAATGCAGTTCTACAATGTATGTTAGTCAATTTCCTCGACAGAGGAGTTGTTGCTATGAATGCTATTATTACAATTTAAGCAATGATAGGAATCAGCCTAATAAAAGAATATAGAATTGGAAAGAGTAAGATCTGGAACTCATCAATACCATCACTAAATGGAGACTTTGATGGTAGAAGCAAGGGAACAGCCATGATCCTACTGCTTCTGCTTTTCCCAGTGTCCTTAGTGGACATGTAGAAGTTGTTCTATCAAAGTTCAGCTGCAAGGAAGTCACTCACAGAGCAAAAACGGCACTCTATTAGCATTCCAACATCCAGGCAAAGTCAAGTGGAGGTTACTTATCGAGGTTCTCTATCCCCTAAGCCAAGTTACTTAAGAAGTACACAGTTACTCAGAGCCACCCTACCGGCTGTCTTCCTGGTGTGGTAGAGGACTGAAGCACTGTGGTGGTCAGATCTGCAGTCACTAGAGAAGACTGAGCTCAAGAGCCCTCCCTTAATTCCTTGCAAAGAAGTCTGCAATTGCTTAATCCCTTGGATTAAATGCCTTCTCTGAAATTACCAATCATAGTTGATGTTTCATGCCTAGAAACTCACCTAGAAACAGCAACTGATTTTACTCTTTACTTACACTCTTTCAGGATCCATGAATTGGAGTTCACACAAAAGCAAACAATAAGCAAGGATGGTATATTTTCTCCTATCCCACAAATGCTGAGATGCTAATAACAGTGTAAAAATAAAGAATGGTACACAGGCTCCAGGTCTAAGACTTTTACTTCTTAAACCCCATGTATTTTGCCCCACAATCAGTTTTTTAAAGTTATCTATTGATCCCTTAAAGAAGGGATCAGAATTCCAGAAGGTAGAGAATATAATCACAATAATATGGATATGTGATACCTTCTGCTGCTGTTAATATTTACACTGCTGCTGCTGATCAAGGCACCAGTACCAAGGTGAATTTCTGTTATTACTTAGAAATAAACACAATACTTTAAAAAAATCAGTTTACCTTAAGAATGTAAATTTTGATCAAAATAACTTTGATCAAAAAAAGTAATTTTAACAAGAAATTGAATCTTGATTTACAAGGTTTTGAAGTTGTTACTGACTAAAAATGCATAGTTTCTACATGGCAAAGCCTGCTATAAATGCTAGTACAATGCTGGGGTTGCAAAGTTAGTATTTCTCATATTTTGGTTGAAAGAACAAATGATATACTACAAAGGATGAACACCCAAACTTCAATTTTATTAGTCGTTGCAGAGCAACTTCTGTTAATGACTGATAGAGAATCCCATCCAAGCTCAGAATTTTGAAAAAATTTATGTTTCAACTACTATGATCCTGATAGTTTCTCAGGATGTAAAGGCTTTTCTGGTAGAACCAGTTCATCAGCTGCCAACAAATGTGATACATTAGCATATTATTCTTTCATAATATGGATGGAACTACAACTATCAACATAGTTTTACAGAATCATGTAAGGGTGACAGATCAAATAGGAAAACATTGGTAGATTTTAAAATATAACAGCACTGTATAAAAGGCAATTCATAACCACCGTCCAGTGCAACACGAGTGTGACTGTGGATTCATACTGTAACTCAGCCTTAGGAAATTAAGAAATATTGAGTTTTGGTATATTAAGCAGAATAATCATTATTATTTGAATATTCAGTTAAAACATTCCTCCCTTTGCTAAATGAACATCTGAATGAAGCTAGATTTTCTTCACAAAACAGAACCAAAGCAACTTATTCTAACAGAATGGAAACCCTCCAACACAGATCTGAGATCCCAGCTCTGTTCTAATACCATAGATAGGAGAAAGGTGCAGCAGCATAAAGGGTGTACCCTTTTGCTAATTTGTTTCAGAAATATATTCTATACAAAAATATTTACCTCACAGAATAGGTTGCTATTTTAACTAAGAATTAGTTTTCTAAGCTCTTCTGAATTTTAAAAATGTTTTAAACAGTTCCTGAATTTAAAATTATTTTAGAATTATCTCAAAGTATTTCATATCAATGAAAGCTCTTTGAAGTCCATCATAAATTTGTGAGTTTAAAGGAGCCCGAAGATCAAAAGTGTGCCACGTTATTAAATACGAACATGTTCTACAAGACTCCTGGCTGCACAGGACTGGGGCTCTTGTAATCTGGTCTTTACAATCAAGTTGGCAAAAGATAAGTCACAATCACCTGACCAACAGAAGACAAATGTCAAGAAACATTGCTACAACCCTCTGTGCCAGTCATTCCCGTGAGGAGGCCAGGACACGACAGCAGAGCAGCAATTCTGGTTGGACAACTTGTCCTCCCCAATGGGGCCCAACCCTGTGAGTCCTCATTTCTGATCCCATCTAGACCACAATTCATATCATCTGCCTTTCCCTGACAGCATTACAAACAGAAGATGCTATTCTTCCACTGGTATAAAAGGCTAACCTGTCTGTAGCTAGAAATGACCACACTCAGTTGTTCCTGCTTCCCGTCTCTCTCCACATCTCTAATCCCCTAGGAGGTGGGCAGTTGCCTCTCTGGAACCTGCCTCTCCTGGTATTGGGCAGCAGTACGTTTTAATGATGGAAAGGGTTAGCTGAGACCAGATGCTATCAATTCTTGACTGACACATTCTTCCAGCAAAGGAAAAGGTCTCTGGTCTCTTTATCTATAAAGCTGCTGTAATTACAATTTTCTTCATAGTGTTCACATTTCTCTACAAAACTGCTTTTCTTCTGCCATAGTTTGAGAACAATGTGGCCATCACGAAAGGAAACTTTTATGACCCACTCACATATTTTTTTATAAATTTATTTATTTATTATGTATACAATATTCTGTCTGTATGATGCCTGCAGGCCAGAAGAGGACACCAGACCTCATTACAGACAGTTGTGAGCCACCATGTGGTTGCTGGGAATTGAACTCAGGACCTTTGGAAGAGCAGGCGATGCTCTTAACCGCTGAGCCATCTTTCCAAACCCCACTCACATATTAAATTATTTCGATTTTAAGTATCATTTTGCTTAACAAATTAGTAAGTAAAATATAATTTTAATAATGGCTAAATGAGAATTTTCTTTTTTGTAATTCATGAGTAGCTAATTTTCTCTTTCTGATAGCTATTGTTGGTTCTCAGCTTGACTACATCTGGAATTAACTAAAACCACCATGGCTGGGTGCACCTGTAAAGACGTTTTTTTGAATTAAATCATTTGAAGTGGGAAGACACACTTTTAATCCAGATCCACCTTTAATCTGGGATACACACCTTTTGCTAGCAGCCTATATAAAGGGACAAGGAAAGAGAAGCTTGCTCTCTGTGCCTGCTTACTCTTGCTAACAAGTCCATTCCTTCAATGGTATTAAAGTCTATTTTGGGATTCTGGCATGTGCTGAAGACCAGCTGAAAAATCAAGCTTTGGGTCTTGCTGAATTCTTTTTCCAGGGATTGGCAAAACAACGAATACATTGGATGCATAGAGTCAACAGTTGTATAATGAAAACTAGCATTTTCTGTATGTTTATTGAAGAGAGCTGAGAATTAACTTGGCTATAAACAAGTGGTAATTGCAGAAGTAAATTTAAAATCAAAATAGCCTTGGTAGAAATTTCTATCCATATACCAGCATACTATATGCATGTATCTGCACCATAGCAAGACTTTGGGAAAACACTGGAAACTTTTTTGCTATCTACTCTCCCTGGAGATCTCTGTGAGAACAATTCAAAGACACTAAACAGATATGATAGATAGACAGTTGGAGAAAGAACACATACCAGGGCAAGACAGAGTTGAAGTAACAAGTTAGAATGCCAAACCAGGACTGTACACTGCATGGCTTGTTTGAAGAGAAAAGCAACCTAGGAAGTGAAGGATGGGAGCTCACATAGGAAACACAGATCAGAAGCGAGGACTCTACTGAGCCTCACAACTCAGCCTCAGAGGCTGCTGGTCTCACTGTTTGTGTCAGGAGGCAAAAGCAATTCAGCCTCAGGCTGGGCTGTGGCTCATTGCTCTCCACAGTCGCGTGATTCCTTCCTCACTTCCCTCAGGTATTTGTTCAAACGTGACCTCACCCAGAAGCATTCTCTAAGGACGGGACCTGAAATAGTCATTCCTATTCCCAGCCAGCCACACCCAGAGCACCACCCTGACCTAACACGTGCTTCTCTGTGAACTTCTGAGAACTCAGGAGTAGTAGTCTTCACTGTCATTCGTAAACAAAACAGACTGTATCTTTCAGTGGCTTAATAAACTCCCTAAAAGCATTGATAAATCAATACTGCTGTACCAAAACAACTGAAACATAATACCCAAATATGAAACATAAATTTCAAAAGTGGGCTATGTATAATGACAATAATAAGATGTGAGTATGTGTTCCCAATTCCTACAAAGAGGACAGATACGGCACTACATTTTAAAAAGTACTTCCATATAAACAGATAGACCTAGGTAAAGTGCCTTCTCCACTCTCCACCCACGTCTTCCCTACTCTGACATATTGGTTTCCACATAACAATCCTACTAGTCTGCTTTTCTGACTGCTGAACACACAGTCTCTAAAACTGTAATATATGGACAGGACTTTCTATGATAGGAGCTACAAATTTCAACATTATTTAACTTTAATTTTGATTACTGGCAACTATACTGAACTGTTTAGTTAAAAATATAATTCTCATTTTAAGAACAGCTACTAAACTTATAATGGTAGCATCCATAAGGAAGAAAATGAAAAGTACTTGGGGAGTCATCCAAAAATTGTCACTTGTTTTCTGTGTCTTCCATCTTGGAAGGTGAAAAAAACTGAAGTTAATATTCCACGTTAGTCCACAACTATGAAAACAGCAATAGCCCATGGCCAGCCTTCTCTCCTAAAACTCAGAAAATTTCATCATGGAAAGAGAAACAGGCCTTGAGTACAACACCAGCCTCAGAAATAAAAGCTCCACTTGAAAAAAGAATGAAGTAAATTTTAAAAGTTATCCAGGCCGTTCTATAGTCCACTTGTACTAGAATGTTCCATATCGGCTTGAAGCGTCTTAACATATCCAATCAGCTGCACACCACCACCCTGGTCTAACCTATTTCTAAGCTTAACTTTGGGTGTTGTGAATGACCAAAACAGTTTCATGTAATAGAAATTTCTAGACAGAGTTGTAACTTTCATTGAATTTCTTTTTCTGCCTAACGTAAGTTTTAAAAAGTGTGAGGAATGGAAAGAGGAAAGAGTCTGTTGATAACTCCTCAGACATGAGGACAGAAGCTGCACCCATCGTCATCTGGACATTAAATCACTCTGGTCAAGCAGTCCACCCATGATCTAGATTCTAGGATGGAACCTCAAGGGTTTTCTCATTTTGAATGCCATTCAGGTTGTATGGAGCCTAGGCACCAATAGCAATTCAAATGTTTGAAGAGCCTACTACTTACTTAGCACTCGTGCTAACGTATTATACCAGTTTATCTAAAGCTTAATAATGCTGTATTACTTTCTATGTTATGATTACCTACCCAAATCCCTCTTATCTTTTGATCCATATTTTGATTGCTCAACTGGGGTGCATCTTGCTCTGGTGGACATATACTGTTTTTGTCCTGTTTTAAAAAAGTTTAAAACAATTTAATAGTTGTGGTATGAAATAATACTAATAGATTTAATATTGGGCAAACTCTTTTGTATAGTCATGGCTAAGACACTGTGTGCCAAGAGCCAAAAATATCATTGTTTCCGCTTTGATTCAATAACAATTATGATAGCCAATACCATGCATTGTAAACTAGTCCACTTTAATTGTGTATGTGGTAGGGGCTGATGTGTGTGCAGAAAGTCAGGGACTCATATCAGCATCCTGCCCAATTACAGCCCACAGTATTCCCTGGAGACAAGGTCTATCAGTAAGTCTAAACTAGCCTGGAAACCAGCAAGGATCAGTGAACCTCTTGTTTCTAATGTGTAACAGCAAGCACTGCACTACACAGAGGTTTTCTATGTGGATTCAGGGGTTTAAGCACACAGGTCCCCATCCTTGTACAGCAAGAGCTTTATTCACTAACACTCATTTCTTTTTCTTTTTCTAAAGATCTCATAGAGTTTCCTTCCTAACCTAGGAGCATGAGGCATTCTTTGAAAATTTGTTATTTAGTATTGTCTGGATTATACAAGTTATGAAAAAGTTAGATATACAGCAAAAATTTGAGCTTTTTTCCAGAATATAACAGAGTATTAAATTGTAGTAAAGAATATTATGAAGAGTCACCCAGTACAATAACTGAAGTTCTGGAAACAAGTTTTCTTCAAATTGTAACTTTTCTCTCAAAAGTAAAAGTCAAACTAAAATATGAAATGGCTTTCCTATTAAAAGTATTGAAAAGATTATTACTTCTTCAATATTGCAGAAAGGGGCACAGATATAAATGTTCTTCAAATCAAGTGGAAAACATTATAGTTTCTTTTTCTCTAAAAGAGACATTCAAGTACAAATAGTTATTTGCCAGCTTACATAAATGCAGTAGCATATTTATTAGGAATTTTTCAGTTCAGAGGATAGATTTTTGCCAGCACTGAAATGAGCATGTGATAGACTGGGACCATGATTTTATTTGCCATCAAGTTCTGGCTGAAGAAAAGAAAGAAGAGTAATAATTTACAGAAAATGAAACTTTTCAGTATCTGAAACAAACTATTATAGAGTTTCAAATACCAATGTACTTCAAATAAAACTAAGAAAGTACTCAAAAGTGAAGCATTTTTTTCACATCTATCCCTGAGAAATTCTTCCCTGAGGGCTGTCACTGCTTTTCCCTCTAGACTCAGGCTTGTGAGCAAGTCTGCACTTACTGACATTCACTTGTAACAATTTTCAATCTTTCCTTCCAATCCATAAAAACTAAAAACACACAAAAATCGCTTCATTTCTGAACAAAGCCTGCACAGTCAAAAGTACTTTTCAATAAACTGCTGAATGTGCCTCTCAATCGTCAATTCTGAGGCTTGCTAGGTTTGCTGAATCAAACTGGTTCCTAACAACTGTTCTCCTTCCAATAACTCTACAAGACAGGACACAAACGCTGCTACCAAAAGTAATGACCCTGAAGTGTGACCAAGAGGGCCATCATGTAAGTACTCATTAAATTTCAACAGATCTGTGTCTCAGTGATCTATAGAGTAAGCCCCAAGCTTAGGGGAGCACATTAGCAATGAAGCCACAGCAGTGAGCAGGGCACTCAAAATGACCATCAGCTGAGTCCAATTACAACCCGCTATGCCAAATGTCGGTGAAAAGGAAAGTGATTTTGTGTGTGTGTGTGTGTGTGTGTGTGTGTGTGTGTGTGTGTGTGTGTGTTTATACTATGGGGGTGGTTATCACAAGACATAGCCTTCTGAATGTGAGCTGTGTTCTCTCTAAGTGAACCTATTCATGTCACCATCGGTGTCCACTAGCATTCAACGAAATGATTTCCAAATGACAGTTCTTAGCAGCACACTTTGGATACTGGAAAGACTTGTTCCATGCAAGAAGGCAGAGAAAACAATTTCTAACAGGCAGTTGCTAGCTAACTCTTAAGACAGAAGTAACTTAGACTTGAGAGGAAAAGGTTAGAGACTCTTCCTGGCCCAAAGAAGAGTAAGTTAAATACTAGGTGGCACCAGGTGTTGCAACTTCAGCTCATTCTGTTTTATTGTCAGAGTGTAAAGAAAGGAGGGAAAACAGGAGAAACTGAGGCTAGAGGGAAAGACTGCCCAAAGTCTCAGTTACTGTTGAACTTGACATAAGCAGGACGTGCACCTCATGCAAGCATGAGAAGGGGAAGGGAAGTGGCTCTCCCTGCTTCTTCCTAATTTCCATGCTCCTCAAACATGTTAGTGATCTCGTGTCTCACATCTATAACACATAAAAGTGCTTACATTTTATATATACTGATTTGATATTTTGGAGTGCTTAGGACTAAAACCATGGCCAAGTACATACCTTAAATAATACCTCCTATTTCACGTTAATTAAGCCATGGGAATGTCAGTAAACAGTAAAAATTTCTGTATGTACATGAGAATATTCCTGTGATGATGATAAGCTAGGGTCTTGAGCAAAGTCATATAACTTGACTTAAGGTGCAAGAGAGAGTGCATGGTGTCTCCAAACATTTCTCTCAAGGTGCGTGTGTGTGTGTGTGTGTGTGTGTGTTTTCATTTTGGATTAAGGAGGATTTTGATTATATGAAGGCCTTCTCCTCAAACCTTTATTTTCAATGTGGAGGAAAGGAGATTTTATAATATAGTAAACTTATAAATTTATAACCTCAAAGCTTTGGCTTCTACTGAAGGCTGAAATTGACAAATGACTATCCACTTAAGATTCTAGACTTTTAATGAATATAATTCACCATTTTTTTATATTTCAAAGTCATGTATTCAATAAGAGATACTCATAAAAGGATATATAACTTAAATAAGATGGTTTGTCACTAATAAAAATTTATATTACTTTTTGTTTATGCTTCACTTCTGTTTAATGAGTAAAAGTAATACAACATCAAAAGAAAATTTCACTGCATGCCTATAAAACATTAAGAAGAAAAACTTACTTGCATCTGCTTGGCTTCCCACACTGATGTATCTATCGTTGCCTGGAAGTGCTGTCTGGTAATAGGCTGTCTCCTCCTGTGGAGGGGTCTTGGCATTCTTTGCAGTGAGGAAAGCCACTGCTAACTCCAAGTTTCCATTACTATCCTTCAAATAGCAAGAAGGGAACATCCAATGATTTTGGAGTAAAGGCATCCAAAATATATCTAATTTTATCTTGAATATTTTGTAACAAAAGTCATTTTGATTTGAATATATTTTAATGCAACTCTAAACAGTAAAAAATTGTCACCCATATCTCTACCTCAATAATTATTTTTAAAAACTATATTCATTATTTGATATTCATTATTAAAACTTCTATTACACTGCTAAATCAATTCTATTTTCTTAGCTACCTATTCATTTGGAAAAATACAATCATGAACTTCTAATTTAAAAAAAATGAGTAATCAAGAATTTTTTCTAGGTTTTGCTTTCAGAGTGGAAAAGTGAATACTTAAAATATGGTTTCTTAATAAGGATATTGGATGCATACCTAGGAGAAACTTAAGAAAATGTCAAGAATTCTTAGTACAGCAGAGGGCAGAAACACTCATGCCATCAAGATAAAAACTCTTCCCATACACACATACACATATCAGTGCTCATC
>NC_022010.1:74154221-74157053 GCF_000317375.1 Microtus ochrogaster
AATGTAATATAAGCCTCAGGACAGCTAACTGAGACAGCACAATAAACTCAGATGTTAACCAAGTCATCTCCATAGTGGCCACAGTCAGGATGCAGAAGGCCTGGCTATTTAAGCAGAAAACCACTAGAGCATTCTGGACACTGTAATTACATTTATTTTAAAAAATCTTGTGCTGGCTGTGGATTAAAAGGAAACAGTAAGAGCAGAGTGTGCTATCACTGTTAATATTGTTAAGGTAAGACATGATACAGTGATCAAAGTAACCATAAAATTATCAACAGCCAAAAGAAAACACCAAAACCTGCTCTCAATCTCACTGTGGCAGGAAGTTAAGGGAAGGGTGGCTGGGAAGGCAACACGGCTTTACAGTGTGTTGCCTTTGTGTCCATGATGACACTCTTAAGTGACTCATCCAAGATACAATAGGCCCCTGTTAGATAGTACACTGCTCATAAAACGAGCTGCAGGAATGACAGCTGACATTGACAAAGCATCTACTAGGTGACTAGAAGTGTGCTAAGTGTTTTGAATGCCCTGCTTCATCTAATGAAAACCCAGACACATCGGGAATTTTGCAAGTTGGCAGTTATTCAGATTGTATGGCTAAGTATAGATTCTTGCTATGGCTTAGACATAAAATGTTCTTCATGGGCTCCTATGATTGAAGACAATTCAATAGATAGCAATGGTTTGAGAAGTTGTTTAACTTTCTAGGCAGCTACGCTGAGTGACAACAGTCACCTCTGCACAGAGAGGGATGTATGCATAACTCTGTCCCACTTTTCCCAAATCTGCTGCCTGTTCTGACAAGATCTGATTGTGCAGTCTCAAGCTCCTTCCACCATTACCTCCTCACCATGAGACAAATTAAATCCTTCCTCCTCTATGTATCTTTAGATGTGTGTGTGTGACATGAATATGTCTGTTTGTGTGTGGATGCATACGAGTGTAGTGCCGGCAAGGGCCAAAAGAAGGGGTCAGACCTGCTAGAACTGGAGTTACAATGATTGCAGGCCAACTGATGTAGGTGCCGTGAACCAAAATCCAGTCCTCCACAAGAGCAGCAAGTGCTCTTACCACTGAGCGATCTCTCCAGCCCTCCCAAATTGTTTTTGTTGGGTATTTGGCCACAGGTTTAAAAAAAGTAACTAACAGCATTTTCAAGTTAAACATCATGAAGTCAGTGACTGTGGTTACCAAAGCACAGGACTTGTTGGTATGTTGCTAAAGAATCGACTCATTACTAAACACCTTGAAAAATCCTAAAGGCCATCAGTTAGGGTCTAAGTATCCTATTTACTGTCTCAAATGAAAGTTTGTGAAGAAGAAAATAACATACCAAAGGAATGTGGACAAGACTTAATTTGATCTATATTTTTCAAGTTTAATAAGTGGAAGGAGTTTCCCTCAAATTTCCAATAGCAAAGTGATGAGCTAAAGTCTCATCCTCTGTGATCTCCTGGGAAAGGCAATTTCGAAAATAGACTTGGAATGGATTAGTCATGTATTTATCAGAATGAAAGACTGGTAGCCATCTAAAGGTCAGGCTCCTCAGAACTGGGGCTGCACTCTGGAACCCTCTAACAACAGCATGTACAGCTCAGGATTAGCACCCTCAGGAACACTGCTTCATCAGTTTTCTCCTGGCAGATGAGACAAAGCAAGCTCCCAGCACAGTGGTAGACACTTAGCCTTATTCGGGCACCTGTGAACGGCTCCCACAGCTCCATTCCAAGTCTCCCACGCGCTGCTGTGTGTGATGTGGGGTGGGCTACTTAGCATCTCCATTTCCAAAGAGGGAGATGGAAGCATTTATCTCTTGGAAATATGAGAATAAATTAACAAACCCACATAAAGAACTGAAAGCTGTTGGTCCAAATTGTCTGGTGTTTAGTGAACACTATCATTGATGATTTTTGGTACAATCATCACAAAAAAAAAAAAACCCAAAATAAAGTATCTCTGGAAATAAAGCCCTCAGGCTTGGAATCAAGGATCATTTTAACATTTTCCCCATAGTTAAGTTACAAAATCTCCGGGGCTATATGCAATGTGGGGGATAAAAATGTTATATACAAATGAGCTAGAAATACAGTTCTATTTCAAGCAAACACTTCATTCTCTTGATCACTCTCACTGAGAACTATCCATGGGACTTGACTCATCTCGGCACCTCCATGGGAAAATGAGGGTGTATCTAGAATGCAACTAAAATGACACATTGCATGTTGCACATATTACTGAAATTTGAAGCTGAATAGCCTCAAGGCATTCAGATTAACTGAATGCAAGGAATGATGTAAGCTTATTTCTACTGATTCTCTCCTTTGTGATCCTCCTTCACCTCTGACTCTAACCCACCTTCTGAGCCCCACTTAGATGCTAGAAATAGGCTAAGAATACTATTCCTCAGCACTCGGACATATCCTAATAGCCAGCAAGAAAAGTATCCAATACAGAGAAGTGATGCCTCCCTCCAGTGTACCCTCAAACATCAAATTCCGGAAATTTACATGCTTAGAATTGCAGTGCAGGAGATGAGGCTCTTGCTTTCCAAGAGAATGCTTTCCTCTATCTCTCCTGGTATCATATGGTTCAACTAAGAGACTTGGCTTTTAAATACAGTACACAAAGGAGGCAAAAATATACCACAATTTGAATCTATAACTAAAAGTCATACCTTCAGGGCTTGTTGCAGTATCTGGGTATCATTAATCCCAGTTATTTCTCTCAGCTGATTCAAAAATGTCTGCTGGTGCTAGAGGGCAGGAAAAAATTCGGAATTATTACAATAGAAACAATGGAATTTTTTTTTTTTTTTTTTTTTTTTTT
>NC_022010.1:74157153-74178842 GCF_000317375.1 Microtus ochrogaster
AGCTTTGGAGCCTGTCCTGGAACTAGCTCTTGTAGATCAGGCTGAGCTCGAACTCACAGAGATCCGCCTGCCTCTATGGAATTTTTTTAAAAAAAGAAAAGATTGTATTTTTTAAAAGAGAGAAAAAAAGAGAGAGGAAAGAGAAAGTAGAATTCGAAAGATACAAGATAAAAACGCCACTCTTTTACAACAAAGTCCAGGGAGTCCTTGCTCTACTCTCAGATTTCTGAACCTCAACTTCAGCTTTCTCTCCCAGGCTGCCTTACCGAGCTAACAGTTTCCATCCTATCAGACGATGCCTCAGCAAAAAAAGAGAACAGTTTGTTTGTAGCTTGAGTCTGAGGAGAACTCCTGGGATGTTGAGATGTTCGAGAGATTCGTGCTCCCAGCCTGCGCAGGAAACCAGTTGTTGGGGAATAGTATTCTCAGGTGTGTGACTTTTGTTTATGCTGCATTTGTTTAACTCTGTGAAGCTGTGTTACTGGGCCTGTCTAAAACTTACCTGACGGTCCTAATAAAGAGCTGAGCAGCCAGTAGCGAGGCATGAGCGGGGACAGGTGGGGCTAGCAGGCAGAGAGTATAACTAGAAGGCTAACTCTGGGAGAAAGGATTGCAAGGAGCAAACAAGAGAACAAGGAGAGGACGATACCAGGGCCAGTCAGCAAGACACATATGAAGCCACAGTGAAAGAAGCAAAGCAAGGTATACAGACATAGAGAAAGGTTAAAGCCCAGAGGCAAAAGATCATCAGGTTAATTTAAGAGAAGCTGGCAAGAAGCAAGCCAAGCTAAGGCCAAGCATTCATAACTAAGAATAAACCTACATGTGTGATTTATTTGGGCATTGGGTGGTGGGCCCCTCAAAAAACCAAAAGAAAAAACATACAACAACCAATAAATGCATCTAAGAGTCCTAAGATCCAGTCAATGAAAGAAACCATCTGATTCTCCAATCTGTCATAAAAGACCCTAAATTGAACTGGCTTGACCCATTTCCGTCCCTTCTCTTCACAGTATACTAATCTAGCAAGTCTCATGACCCAAACAGCACAGGACTCTTACCAAAGTGTTCAATGATCTTCTATGAACAATCCTACTACATGCCTTTGTATTTTATTTCTTAAAACACAGTTCCCTCAAACTGTGAAACAACACCATGAAATAAAGCACAGAATATGTAAAACAAAAAACAAGCTTAGTCCCTAAAATAATGTAGGGCTCCTGGATTATTACTTCAAAATGGCTTACCCTTAACTCAGTACCAGTTCAGCTGGGAATCTTCAGGGACATTTAAACAACTGGGTGAAAGTTTGCTGAGAAATAGAATTAATAACAAAGTTTCCAACTACAAAGTATAAAAAGAAAGGGTAACACCGTAATGGGAAATCTAACAGTTCACATTAGCCAGGAATCAAACTTGTTATTACTGGTACAGGACATGACAGTCTGTATCTCCGAACACACTATAACCTGTGGCAGTATGTCACAGCTACAAAACCTAATCTAATCTTGAGAAATAACCAAACAGCCTCAAACAAGAAATGCAGAGCAAAGGAATTCTCATTCTTTCATCTGTTAAGATGTCTATAGTACCAAAGGCAACGAGGCAGTCTCCAGCATAAGGGAAATCCAGAGGAGCTACCACACAGGGCAGCAAGAGAGGCTGGCAAAGGCTACTGCATGCCTTGCAGAGTGTGTGGACATGACTGAGGAGCATGGGGGAAAGCTGCTCAGTGCATGGCAATGTTTTAGCACACTCCTGTATGCCATTATAGTAGGACAACATCTTTTTCCTTAGGAATGTTTAAGTGACAGAATAAGATGTCCACAACTGATTCCCAAATGGCTCAAGGAGAAAAAAAAAGAGCCATGAAAGTTCTTTTCATTATGTGTGCCCATATCAGTTAAAATTCTAGAAAAATTACCCCAGAGCAAAGGGACCTGCCTTCTTTAAAAACTTCTTTAAGACTTCCACTAAGGCTCCACCATGCAGAAGAAAGTTTCAAGCCCCTCACACCTTGAGAGGAGTTGGGAAAATAATTTTCAGGTAGGCAAAAGTCATGTTAGAAGTTAAATCGAAGATGCAGCAACTCAAAAGAGAGAACGCATTCAAGCAGACAATGGTTAGAGCTTCCATGCCATCTAGGATCTTTATTTCCATTAAAGCTGTATTAAGTAACTAAGATGACAGGATTATCTAATTATACAATAAATATTAAAGTACAACAGGAAGCTATAGAATGCGCCAGGAAGTACTCAACAGCTGAAAGAATCAAACTACCAATGTACAGGCTGAAATATGAAAAAATATTCATTTTATTCCTGTGTTGGGAGACATTCTATCACACTGCAAACCCCGAGCTTGCATTTGCATTAATTAAATAAAGTGAACCCTGGGTCAGGAGTTAACAGAAAGTCATCACAGAGCATGCGAAGACACCTGGAAGACACAGAGAGCTGAGATTCACCAGGAGTAGAGAGAGATTTGGAGTGGTTGGTTGAGTTGAAGGACGCTCGCTCTCTTTGGGAAATGCCAGTAAAGAGAGGGGGTTATCTACGTGCTAGCAGGTTTCACCGCAGCCTTTGAACCTTGAGTTTTACTTATAAATAGAATGATAGAGATTTGGTTAAAGCTACCTTTAGTGGCACTGGCACAGTCAGCGCCTGCGGGAATAGAGTTCCTGCCAGGCTGTAGTCTGAGCGACCAGGCCACTCCCAGAGAAGCTGGTTGGTAACTGTGGAGTAGCAATTTTGCTGGCTGAAATAGCAATAGATTAAGACGTAGATACTGTGCAGAAGATAAAACAACAATGGCCAAATTGATTAAAGCAAACTTCTTTATTCATGTACTCAGGCGGATTCCCCTTAAGGCAGCATTTGAAAGGTCAGCATGGGATGTGAGGAAGACCAGGCTTGTATAGTGCTCAGAGTATAGGATGTTCAAATGGGGGGAAGTAGGCAAGGTTACAGGAGCACAAGACAACGGGGCCAAAATAAGATAAGCTCAACAGGTACTCATAATAAGGGCATCATAGGCAGTCATATAACCTTCAGGGTTGCAAGGTGGTTATAAATAACTTTTTGAAACAAAAACACTATTGCCATTCCCGGAACAAGCAGTACATAACCATTTATAGTTACGGTTACAGGTGGGGCATAACCCCATCCTTAAGAAACAAGGGTTTAATCATAAACAGGAATGAACCTAGTTTGTTTTTAAGATGCTTTTAAGCCTAAAATGGAGGCAGGCTGGTTCATTCACAAAATGTGCCTCAAATAACTTTATGCAAATAAGCCAGAAGCAGTATGAATAAAGAAACAACCATTTATTTTAATGATGAATGTATGGCTATAAAATAAAACTATGCTAGAATGGTAATATACCAAACAATATATAAACACATTACTGCTGCTCCCTACTCCCATTCTCGAAAGACATATTTCCCTGTTCCCTGGAAGACACTCATCAACGCAAAATAGAGAACTGATGCAAATGGAAAGGAGGGTGAGTTGTACGCTTGGAACTGCCTCTTGCATTCCAAAGAATCCTTAATAGAGGACTTGGGCAGCACACTTAATCTCAACCCCCCCAAAATGAGGCAGATGTGGAAAAGAGCCACTCAGCTCACCAGTAAGTAAGTGAAGATGGCAACAATACCTTGGTATGCAACTGAATACTAAGGTGATTTTTATGGCAATAGCTGCTGATACATATTTCAATGAGAAGTGTTGAGAAATGGGTGGAGAGCAGAGTCTGGCTTTCACCACATATACTCAGTGTTTTATTTTTTGAAAAGTCTGTCTGATGCATTACCCAAAAAAAGCATATTCTACAGTGATCTATGCTTTCACAACTTTGACTGAAAAATAAAAAAAAGAGGAAATAAGTTAGAGGGAAATTGGGAAAGGGGAAGTGAGAGAAAAGCTAGAGACAATTGTCTTAGTTAAATTGACAAGAGATGGGGGAAGCAATGGAAAGAATTTTGAGAAGCCACCTGTCAGGACAAGGTGTCCCCTTTGTCATTAGCTGTGTGCTCATCTCCTGCAGTTGTGTCTGAATTGCTGAGGGTTTTGGTGTAATTATGACCCCGATTTGTCTGGTAAAGTTTGCACCTTCCTGTGACAGTTAATCTCTTCTGCCAGCCTGACTGGATTTAGAATCACCATGGAAACAAAATCTGGGATGCCTGTGAAAGATTTTCCAGATTAAGTTAACTGAATTAGAAAGATGCACCCTAAATGGGCAGCACCATTCCATGCTTTAGTGTCCTAGACTGAATTTAAAAAGAGAGAGGAATTTGGGGCATAATATTTTCTCTACTTCCTGCTGTGGACATGGTGTGACGAATCAACTCTTGTTCCTGTTATCATACCTCCTCTGCCATGATGAACTGTATCTCTGAAAGCTATGAGCCAAAACAAACCCATCCATCTTGTATTGTGCCAGGTAACTTGTTGAAGCATCAGGACAGGAAAGGTGGTGTGGAACAATTGTCTATATTCTGTCAATTATGTTTTAAATAAATGCTGATTGGCCAGTAGCCAGGCAGGAAGTATAGGTGGGACAACCAGACAGGAAGTAGAGGAGAGTCAATGAGAACTGGAAAATTCTGGGAAGAGGGAAGCTCCCTCTGCAGTCTTGTCCAGACACAGAAGAAGCAAGATGTGACTGCGCCACTGGAAAAGGTACTGAGCCATGTGGCTAACACAGATAAGAATAATGGGCTAATATAAGTTATAAGAGTTAATAAGAAGCCTGAGCCAATGGGCCAATCAGTTTATGATTAATGTAGACCTCTGTGTGATTTCTTTGGGACTTAATGACTGTGGGAGCTGGGCAGGACAGAAACCTCAAACAACAAAAAGGCATGCCCCACCTACCAAAGTTGTGGTTTGACACACTCTCATCCTCATTATAAGCATCCTGTATAAGGCTCTGTCCTCTACCAAGTTCAGATGCAAGGTGGACTCAACACAATCTCCCACATCTGGAGCCCATTACTGAGTTTCAAGGGCCTCCTTTGTATGGATTCTTTAGGTGCTATAGATTAGAAGCGGGTAGGTTCTATCTGTTACCACTGCTGGACCAAAGGGAAGACAGAATTCAACAGATTTGGGGGGTTATGAATTCCACAAAAATCAATAAGCACAGATGCCAAAATGCACACAGGGTTTCATCCTCTCCCTCGTTACATGTTACATGATGCCATTGTACAATGGCATCTCTTCTCCTGCAGAATACAGCTCTAATACAGGCTAAGAAAGCAAGGGCAATTTCAATACATCTCTTTTATCTCTCCAGTTGACTATGAAATGCTGGGCCTTTTAAAATGTTTTCTTAAAAAAAACAGAGACCACTGGACTCTGGCTCTATGGAATACTGGGGAGTGGAGTGAAACAGCCACAGACACTTAAATCTTACCAAACCTTGGCACAAGCTTTAGAATTGCTAGTTCTGTATTGAGCTTTACTCAGTTACATCCACATCATAAATATCCAGTTGATGTTCTTGGAATGAGTAAAACAGTCTTAAGTAGACCAGAAGGGTGAAGGCTTCCCTTATGGTTATCAGCCTCAAGAACTATCAGTCAAGAAACCTGGTTCCCAGAAACCAGATAGAGGAGCTCATAGCAGCCCAACTTTACTGGACATGTTACAATTACTCCAAGAAGACTTCAACATCTGCAGAGGACCAGTACAGCCACAGTTGAAGACATACTACATCACACAGTTGAAGACATACTACATACAACATCTGCAGAGGACCAGTACAGCCACAGTTGAAGACATACTACAGTTACTAGCACCCCAGTCTCTACCAGTCATGGAGCAGCGCTCTCAGCTGACTCTGGAGGACCCTGCAGCCATTTCCATCCAAATCAGAATAGGACCACAAGCAGAAGCCTTGATTAACACAAACATCAACTTTCCCTTAAAGGAGAGCATCGTGAGTGGTCCAAACACCTTGCAGATAACAACTAGGGTACTTGGTTCATTTACTGAGTGAGTCTTTCTCTGGTACTATCAGCTGGTATGACTTGAGACCACTTCCCAAGGCTTCTTTCCAGGCAGGAATCTTCTTAGCAGTTGTTATCTTTTTCTTATTAAAGTACACTAAACACCTAACACAAGGTGGCAGCAGTAACAGAAAGTCAGCTGCAGAGCTTCAGAAAGCAAGCAGGGGCAGAAACTAAGTGAGCAAAAGAGCCAAAGACAAACTGCAGTGCAGGCTTGACTCGCTGGAGGGATTCCAAGGAGATGGAAGCCGTAAGAGCCAAGACTCCCAACACGCTAAGCCTGAGAGCTGTAACACTACCTGCAATCAAGATCCAAATGTCCAGACAGGATAGGTCTCAGTGCTGTAACACTAGCTTCTTTGGGAACTAAGGTCGCACCGCACAGCCCACCCAGGAGTTATCACACTAGCAGGCGCTGCCTTCTAGTCTCTGTTCTTTCCACTCACTGCTGTTGAAAACAAAGGACCACAGCCAAATTTTGGAGCCGCTGGTGGTTAACCACAACTGCAAGCCTCCAACCTGTATGTTTAAAATCAAAAATCTCTAGTTCTAAAGCCTAGTTCAAATAAGACTTAGTTTTCAGGGCATATAGTCTACTGTCACTGCCCCCAGGCCTTGGGCACTCAAGAGCCAGGAATAGCTAACACTAATGAAGTCTCTCTACACTGCTCATTTCTATACAAGCAGAGCAAGAGGGCCTGGGTCAGCTCACTGATAACTTAGAAACACCATATTTAACATTAGTAAAGCTGTTGAGAATGGAAAAATGGGGATTGCTAGCTGGGGTGGGGGTAAATTTTTATTATACCCTTGTTATACAAAATGCTCTTTTCTAAATGCTGCAGTTCATAATCTTAGTGTGTGCTCCACTCCCCCAGAAGTTATTTTCACTGAAGCTCCCTGAAGTCTCTTCAAGAGCTCAGCACATGCGAACAGCAATAAATACAGGTCTTTGAAGTTCCACAGTTCCTGTCTTTTCCAGATTCTTGACTCACTCACTATCAATGGTGTGAAAAAACGACAACTCTGGGCAAAACTGCAGCTACACTGACATGCAGTATTCAGATAATGGTGGCAGAAAAAAGAAAAAGAAAATGAAACCCCAAAGCATTACTGACTACAAGGCAGAGAAAAAACAGACTAACATTTGAGTAGCTCTTAGGTTGGTACTGGTCTTTTTACTCAATTTCCAAAATTAAATAAACTCTGTTGAGTACAGAGGAAAAGAACTCAAAGGTCTCTGTCCCCTCAAAGGTGGTTAGGGGCAGCAAATTTTAAAATGACTACTAGAAAAAAAAAGTCTTTTGATGTTCTAACATTAGAGAAGTGATGCAAAGCTCAGAGACTTGCTGGCTAGGCCTTCGGTGGCAGGCCTCTCTAAGTGGCCTATCACTCATTCCACTACCACCCTTCAGGGTGGGGAGCCATGTGTGCACATCCTCCATCCTGCAGCTGCCTGCTAGCGGGCAAACTGCTGTGTCCGTTTCTTACAGTAACTCACTAGTAATTCACTGAAAGAACTTCAAATGCACATGGCCTCTGGAATGAGATTTCCCAGAACCCTCCAATGATCTGTCAACAGTGGTTTCAATAAAAGAATGGATTAGAGATAGATCTCTGGGGGACTGAAAAGGTCCCATGTGAGAAAAGTCTCCCCACGTGTGCTTACAGATTTCAGACTTCACACAGCATGGCCATCAGTCGTGTCAGGAACAGAAGATGGCTAGGCATGGCGGCTCACATCTGTGATCCTAGCACTCAGGAAGCTAAAGTCAGAGGATTTCAAGTTGAAGGCCAGCAAGGGCCACATAGGATTAAGAGGAACCTGTCTTAAAGAAAGGGGAGGAATGGAGCAGGCACGATGGCTGAAGTGGAGCAGATGAAGAGGCCGACCTTTCCCTAGTTTACCTAGCACAACATGGACCTAGACCCACTGCTGGACATATCCTATGAGCAGCTGATGCAGATGTACAGTGACAGCCACAGGTAGCACCTGAAATGTGGCCTGTGGCAGAAGCAACACTCCCTACTCAAGGGCCTGAGAAAGGTCAAGAAGGAGGAGCCACCCATAGAGAAGCCTGAAGACCCGCCTATGGGACTTGATCATCCTGCCAGAGAAGGTTGGCAGCATGGTGAGTGTATATAGCAGCAAAGCCCTACAGCCAAGAGGAAATCAAGCCAGAGGTCATGGGCCACTACCTGGGTGAGCTCTCCATCATCTACAAATCCATGAAGCAATGTCAGCCTGGTATTGGTGCCACCCACTCCTCCCACTTTATCCTCCTCAGTCACAGCCAATAAAGTCTCATGCTTAGTTCTGGGGCGGGGGAGGAAGGAAGAGGGGGGAGGGAAGAAGAAGGTGGGGTAGGCACTAAAAGCAGCAGTGATTCTGGGGAACTTTGAGAAAGCCAAAGGAAGGCTAAGCCTGAGGAATCTGGTCTCCATGGAAGCACAATCTTTGGCTTACCACTTTCTAAACAGCAAACCTTCCCTTCATTGACCAAAGAAAGAAGAAGCAAAAAAGAAAAGAAAAATCTTTTTTATACTGTGTCATTTGAACCTCCATCTTCATTCAAATAAAATCATCTATAACTTCTTTTTGTGTATGAGTCTTTCCACAGCTTTCAGTGCCCCTTTAAAACGCTAATACTTGGAAAGTCTGCATGCGGGGGTCTCTAGCCTTACATTGTACTTTGGTTTCTCTTCCATCCATCACTGGAAATCTACAGAATTTCATTTTCTTTTCTAATGCAAGGATTTGTGTATTCATCATCTACAAAAGTTACAATTTTTCTTCAGATTTACATAAATTCTAATATGACATAGAAAGGTTAATCTCCAGATAATAAGTCCAACAAGAGAAGTATTATTTCAATCATTACTGTGCTCCTGCTACCTAGTTCAGTGTTTGGCACACAGGAGCTCAATCAATGTTAATATTAATATGACACAGTTAATATTAACACATATTAAAATTAATTAAATTCATTTTATTTAATTAGAAAATATTTATTTCAAATACATAAAAATACTAATTAAAATCAATATTGGAGAGTTTGCAAAGATGACCTCAGGTTCACAGGGCTTGCCCTCCCACACAGGAAAGAGAGACTAAGGAAACACTGGGCAGATTTTCTAACTCTTAAATTCTAGAACACAGAAAGCAAAGCTCACCTGCTAAGAAAACTTCTTCCGTCATCCTTTCCTCTCTTAGAATCTCATAATCTTACTATCTGATATAGGGACTATCCATCATACTTAAAACTGTTACAAGCGTAAATGGGGGCAAACAAATAAAAGTTTTCAAAGCACTTATTTAATCAAAAATGACTAATAATTAGCTTGTTCCAAAGCAGAAGTGTTGGAGACCACAGAGGTAAAACAAGGAAATTGTTGGTTAGCAGTTACATCCTCAACTTAGTTGTTGGTGTACCCAGTTAGAAAACCCCTGGTTATGTAAATTATGTAAACTTTGGGAGAGCTTATACTCAGCCTGCTTTTAATATGGCTACTTGCAAGGTTGGTTTCTTTCCAAGTGTTTGCAAATCAGCAAGATGTGGGTGATGCATTAGCTTGACTGGTTTTGTCAGCGATTCCTCTGGGCTGGCTACCATTTTATTCACCTTAATAAATAATGCACACAGGGATCCTCAGAATGGCTCAGGCATGCTGTAGTGTCTGCAGCCACCAGGTGAAGTTGGCATGGGCTTTGCAGGGCTTCAGTAGAAGTTAAACAAGCCATGCCTCTACACAGAACTCTTTACCATATCTATTTAACCTTATAAATGCCAGTAGTTCTATATTTAACTCTTATTTTTTTAAAAAAAATCAAACTTTTAAAAAATAAAGGTCATAAATCATGTTAAGCAAGCAGTTGTGTAACTCAGAAAAAAATAAAAACTAAGAAAAGACATGAGTTGATCTATAGGAAACTGCTAGCAAAGAGTAATGAATACAGCTAGTCCTAGATAAATGTAAGTTTACATCCTCCTCATCCAAGAATTCTTATCCGCACCTGTCACCCAGTTCTTCAGTCCTATCTGCAATACACCCACACCATTTCATGAAGTCTCCACCCTACTAAATGGCAGATAAAATAATCAGAAGTAGAAACTGTCACTGCAGTTCACTCAATGAATGTTATTAGCAGCACTATAACCTAAGTGTCTACAAAATAAAGCACATTTCAGGCCAAATTAAAGCCCTACAGGCACAAACAGGGTTTCCATGGGAACATCATACATATTCAGTCCCACAAACCAAACTGGCAAACTCTTGTGGAGCACAGCCTGATTCTAAACTAGAGTACCTGCATTCTAGAAAACATAGAGGTAAACAAAATTCTGAGAATCAAGTCATATATTTTAACTTCCTTATCTGTGGTTTAAAGTAAAATAAGCATTTACCTTCTTCTTGAAGCTGATATAGTTCTTTTATCCAATTAAAATGGTATTATTTCTAATTTCTGACTTAAATTTTCATAATTCATTTGTAGTGAAAAATTAAAGAACCTTATACTAATGAAATAAACATGCTTTAGCACTACTGAAATGGCTCAATACCTAAAGCTTGCCATGTAAGCCTGAAGATCTAGGCATGGCTCTTCAGTACCACCCAAATGGAATGATGTAGTGACCTGGGCATGTAACCCAGTACTGGGAAGGTGGAGCCAGGAGAACCCATGCCATAGCCAGCTAGACAACCTAAGCAATCAGTCAGTGAAGTCCAGGTTCAAGGAAGAGACCTATCTCATAATATTAAATAGAAGTTGAAGAAGATAACTCAACATTAAGTGTCTGGCCCTCACACATATGTACACACAGAAAGAATAATGAATTTGTTAGTTAATTAAACATCCTTGTCCTAGCTTTATTTCCTATTGCTTTGAGAAAACATCCTGTCAAAAGCAACTTAAAATAAAAGAAGGTTTACTGTTTCAGCTCACAGTTCCAGGTGAAGTCCACCATAGTGGGCAAGTCAAAGCAGCAGGCCTTTAAAGCAGGTAGGTGCTCACATCCATGGTCAAAGCAGACATGGAATGGATGCATGCATGCTCATACTTGGCTCACTTTTTCTACTCACATGCAGTCCAAGACCCAAACACAGGGAATGCTGTCACCCGTAATGGATGGGTCTTTCCTGTCTCAAAGTAATCCAGACACTCCCACAGACAGGCCCACAGGTCAGGCTGATGTAGACAGTCCCTCACTGAGACTCTCTTCCAGGTGATTGCAGATTGTATAAAGTTGAAATCAAAACTAAACAATTCAATGTTCAGAGTAGAATTTTCAAACTAAAGTGTCTCATCATTCCTAAATGTTATAGTATAAAAAACGATTTTTTAAAGCAAATCCAGGGTTTTTGTTGTTGTATTGTTCTACTGATTACAGAATGAATACACTATGGCAATGGTCCTCAACCTTGCTAATGTTGCCATCCTTTACTGCAGTGCATTATGCTGTGGTGACCCCCAACCATAAAATTATTTTCATTGCTACCTCATAACTGTAATTCTGGTACTGTCCATAAACTGTAATGTGAATATCTGATATGCAGAATATCTAATATGTGATCGCCAAAGGGGCCATAACCTACAGGTTGAGAACCACTGCCCTAGAGACTACAAACCCCCTCTTCTGCTTCGGGGAAGAACCCAGCATGCACAACTCAGCATATTTCTCCCATACCCAGTGAGTCGTATTATAATCTCTACTGAAGAAGGAAAATCAGAAAGGTTCCTAAAAAAGGCCTCTTCCACTCTTCCAAACTCTTCCTTCATTTTGTTGTTTGTGGGACAGGGTGTGGGGAATTGAACCCAGGGCCTTACACATAACAGATCAGTTTTCTAACCACTAAATTACATCTTCAATTCTTTTTAATATTTTAAAGCTTTACTTATTTTATGTGCATGGGTATTTTGTCTGCATGTATGTCTGTACAACACATGTAAACTTGGTGCCTTCAGTAACCAGAAAATGAAGCTGGATCCACTGGAACTGAAGTTAGGAGATGCCATGGAGCGGGGGTGCTGAGAATTGAAGCTAGGTTCCCTGGAAGAGCAGCAGTGCTCTGAATCAGTGAGTCATCACTGGAGCACCTCTTTTCAGTGTTTCAGACAGGGTCTCACTCAGTTGTCCATGCTGATCTTCAACTCACTCTGTAGCCCCAGCAGGCCCTCTGCTCCATAGTCGCGCTTCCCCACCAGCTGGCATTATGGGATCATGCCACAAGACCTGTCTCCTCCTCTCTTTGCACTTCTTTCTCTTAGCAGTCAACAATCTGTTCTTGGCCAATTCTTCAGTATGGTAAACATTTCTTACTCAAATTTTTGTGTTTTCCTTATATCCTGGTTAGACCTTAATTAGAAAATGTTCCTTAATTTCTTTATGCTAATAATATATTGCTGTATTTTCTAAGAAAGTAAATCTCAAGAGATTTAGGAAGGTAAAATTTAACCTTAGAAAATAAATGCTTTGGGGAGGGAGGAATCTAAGGTGAAGTTTAACTAAGTATGTTAAGTACTCTCCTACAGTATTTCCTGGGCACTTAATTAACAACATACAAGAAGTG
This sequence comes from Microtus ochrogaster, assembly GCF_000317375.1. Classification (NCBI taxonomy): domain Eukaryota; kingdom Metazoa; phylum Chordata; class Mammalia; order Rodentia; family Cricetidae; genus Microtus; species Microtus ochrogaster. The sequence continues at coordinate 74,169,740 of NC_022010.1, forward strand.
AGTTTTATTAAGGAACAGGTAATTCAGTCATTGACAACTATTAACTGAGCTCAACTTGCAGACTCTGTCCCTTCACTGGAGGTAGCAGTGATGCTCAATTGTTCAAACCCTCTAGTGGCGCTGGTTAGTTTTTCTGGCAAACAGCTCCCATCCTAAAGCTATACATACCATCCATCAAGGACCATGAGTCATCTCTCTAAGGGGAAAAAGAGGCAATTCCAAGAGTTTTCTGAGCTCTGCCAGAAACCAAGGGAAAGGAAAGGACTAAAGGTTTGTTTGTTATTCTGCCACAATTCTCGTAGAGCCACCTGGAGTGACAGGAGCAGCAGATCATTTCATGTTTCTTTGTCCTTGCTATTTTCAAGTTAGAAGCTTCTCTTTAACAGCTCAAGTATGTCTGAATCTTGAATTCACCACTTCATCCCCTTCCTGTTGTCCATTCTTCCTTCATCCTCTGTTAGCCTTTGGCTACTCATAACACAGGTTCAATCTGTATTCACACCACCACAGAATATAAGCTTATGCATGAGCAATTTTGGGGGGTGTTTACGGCAACCTTTTAGGGGGTTTGGTCCATTAAACTATATTAGTCTAGAAGAAATCCACAGGTACTCATCCTCTGTGGAAACAAAAGAAGAACCTCTTTTACAAAGCAAGACATCCTTAAACCCAAATTCTGAAGTAAAGATACCTTTATAATATGCATGCTGGTTTAGCTTAGTAGCCCATACAATGAAATATCTCTCTGTACTTAGTTCCTTCATAGTCAAAAAAAAGTCAAAGAAAATACAATAATATACATAATACAGACTCTCTATGAATTTTCCATCTTTGCGTGGTTTATTTTTCAAGATCACTTTTAATCTATGACTGTCTTTACACCGTCTCTTTAAAGACTTTTTTTTTTTCTTTTGGTTTTTCGAGACAGGGTTTCTCTGTGGCTTTGGAGCCTGTCCTGGAACTAGCTCTGTAGACTAGGCTGGTCTCGAACTCACAGAGATCCGCCTGCCTCTGCCTCCCGAGTGCTGGGATTAAAGGCGTGCGCCACCATCGCCCGGCTTAAAGACTTTTTTTAAACGATTTGCTTCTTTTCCAACTCTCTGTACTCTTTTTTCTTCTCTCCACCAAGTCTACATACAATTATCCAAAACTTTGACCCATTTAGAGGTCTTTTTTATCTGTATTTGTCTTTATTGCATATCTGTAATTATTTTCCGACCAGAAGCACTTCTTAAAATGTTAAGCACTTAAGAATCTAAGCTGCAGCATTGCTAAGGTATTTACAGTATTTCCTACTTGCTCTGCACAGTCCAACATGGCACAGGAGGTCTGCCTCTGAGCTGTGCACACCATCCCAGAGAGGGTCTATGTCGAGCCATTAAGCAGTTGCATGCACTTTCTGTTTTCTTAGGCAATATATCATTCTGGAGTCTTTGATGGAGTTGAAGAATTTATACTTATAGTTTTCCTTAGATATGATAAAAGATAATTAGATATAAATATTGTAATTATAATTCTTACTTGATAGCCATTTTGTTATATGTAATTTTACTGTATTAAAGTTAAAACCTTCTTTTTCATTTAAACAGAAAAGGGGAGATGATGCGGAATTCCCCTCTGTATGCTGTGAATATCATTGGTTAATAAAGGAACTGCTTTGGGCCTAGAGCAGAGCTATAGGAGAACAGAGCTGGTTATGGAAAACTAAGCAGAATGCTGGGGAAAAGGAGGCAGAGTCAGAAGCCATGTAGCCCCTGCCAGAGACAGATGCCAGAGGGAACTTTATCCAGTAAGCCACAACCAAGTGGCGATACACAGATTATTGGAGATGGGTTAAATTAAGAAATAAGAGTTAGCCAGTAACAAGCTAGAGCTATTGGGCCAAGCAGTGATTTAATTAATACAGTTTGTGTGATTATTTTGGTTCTGGGTAACTGGGACAAACAAGCAACCTCCTCCTACATATGTTATTAATTTCTCAGTTTGCGTAAAATTAAGAGAGAATAAATAAAACAATAGACATGACACTGACTTGTCACTATATATTTATGCAGAAAATGGGCAATCAACTGGGATCCAAAACTGATGAGAATATACAAACTTGGGAGACATGAACTATAAAATACACAATTCTCAAAGACAGGAACCACAAAGTAGAAAGCAGTGATTAAATTTTAGCAGTGTAACAAAAAGAGATGTTTTATTAACCGCTAAATCTTCTATACTATATAACCCATAAGAATATTTTACACACACACACACACACACACACACACACACACACACACTTACTTTCTAGGCTCATAGAAGTCGTATGCAATAGCTATGCCTTTTTCTGTTTCCTTCAGTGATTCATGTTTAGCCAAAAAAAAAACAACTCCCTAGAAACTTAAATTCCTGAATGTTCACTATAAAAAAAATTAAAAGGGTTAGGAAGTTAATAGGAAGGGTCAATGCCAGGGCACAGTGGCACAGGCCTTTATTCCCAGCACTTAGAGGCAGCAGGCAGATCTTTGAGAGTTCCTGTGTCCAGTCTGGTCTACAGAGTGAGTTCCAGGAGAGCTAACACTATGTAGAAAGACCCTTAAGACCCTTCTCAAAATACAAGAAACAAAACAAATAAGACAAGGAGGAGGAGTCAGAAGAGAAGAAGGAAGAGGAAGAAGAAAGAGGAGGGGGAGGAGAAGGAAAGAGGCATAGGCTGTGGAGGAGATGCCCTGGAAAATGATCTTATTTTTCCACTCTCTTTTTCTTTAATTGTGGCCACCACAATCTACATAGCTGCCCCTGACAGGCACTTTACCATAATATAAGCAAGCCCCAAAACAACAGGGCCAACCAACTCTGGACTGCAGGGGCCAATGCAAACCTTTCCTGATTTTAATTTGTACAAATAGAAGCTGGACTACAAGGAACTACTTCAAATCAAAATGAAATTGTAAAAGACAAACAAAAAAAAAAAAACAGGAATTTCACAAAAAGAACCAGAAATTTCTATAAGAACTCAAATAGATAACCAAATAGTTTATTAATGGTAGTGTGATTAAGCTATGGTATGTCCAGAAACACAAAAGGTTGACCACAAACAGATTTTACCAAAATATTCACAGACTAGCTATTGAAGAAAACATTTTCAACCTTACAAAATATACCTTTCAAAAGAACTGTGGCAATGATCACACGTAGTACAGGACAAAAACATTTCCTACATATAACAAGAAACAATGCAAGAATGCCAAGTCAATATATTTTTTTCTGGAGGTTCAGAGATTGCAATCAAACAGCAAGGAAAAAAATCAGAAAAAAAAAAACATACAGGAAGGTTTAAAAATTTAAAAAAAAAAAACTTATTGGGCAAAGCCTATGCAAAAATCAATTATAATCTATCTGCCAAAGAACAATTAAAACACAAACATAAAAAATGCCATCTAGAATAGTATCAAAAATCAACTCTGATAAATGACACACCAAGTCTATAAATGATATGCCATTAAGAAATTAGAATCTAAATTAATGGGAAAATGCAATGAGTTAATACATTAAGAGAGTCCTTAAGAGTTTATGCACTCAGAATTGATCTCTATAATCAATACAGTTCTACTCAAAACTCCTACCTAGTTTTTGGTCTAACTGTACATAGAACACTAGAATTGTACATGGAGATGCAAAAACAGAGAACACCCAAAACATTCTTTAAACAAAAAGACTGCAGAAAAACTTCCCCAACCTGTTTCAAAGCATGTTCTTAAGACGTGGTATTTGTGGCATTATATAGAGTAAGAGTGGAACAGAGGAGGTGAAAAACCAACAGGTATGGCCAACTTTCCAGAAGGAAATCATTAACTCAAAAATCATGGATCATCTTTTCAAACCAAAGGTGTTTGAACAATTCACATGAAGTGAACCTTGAAAATCTGTTTAGAGCATAAGTTAATAATACAAAATTTATGATATTCTCATACATATATGATGAATCTTATTATACCTCAGAGCACATATGCAAAAAATATTTTTACTCGAATTAGTAAGAAAAGTAACATAAAAGACAACATTGAAAGTACACAAAGAATTTCTGAAACTCAAAATCAAAAAGGGAAATAACCCAGGTAACAGTATGACAAATGGAGCCAATAAGATGGCTCAGCAGGTAAGATGTTTGTTCCCTAAGCCTGACAACCTAACTTCAGACCCCAGAATCACTCCACAAATTGTCCATCTGGTTTCCTTATGCATGTATGCCATGTGGGAATCCGAACACACACACACACACACACACACACACACACACACACGGAGGAGGGGGAAGGAGGAAAGGGAGGGAGGGAGAGGGAGGAGACCAAAATTAAATTTAAATAAATGTAAAAGAAATAGGCAAATTGAAAGTGCCAAGTAGGGAAAGGGAGGAAAGGAGGGGAGAAAAGTAGGAGAGGCCCTAATCAGTCAGTCGCCCATATCTTTGGATATTAAGGTTCCAGACCTCTACGGCTCCCCCAGAAAAGAAAGGAATACAGGGCACACCATCTACAACACATCATCCTCCCTCCAATCCTGCACATCTTGAGGTGTGCCCGCTAGCCCCAATGAAGCTTAACATAAGTTACTGGTAAGATTCATCAGTCAATGTTCCTGCTGCTCTAGAACCACATCACATAGCAAGTGACCATGTGACCAGAAAGAGCAACTCTGTGGGTATCCCCAGAGCCCTGCCCCTGCCTCACAACCCAGACAATACAGTTGAAATTGGCCACCGGTAGCTGTTGTCACCTGCCCAGCAACAGCTCTGAATGAACTCAAGTCCACTGGTGCCCTCCCTCTCATGGCAGCCACCAAAGGGAGCCTCAGTTCATCTAGTTCTACAGTCCTATCACTAGCCTGAAGCTGATGCTCCCCTACGTAGGAAACAGGTAAGTTAGTTCAGGAAGTGTGCATGCTGCAGAATGTCTGCTGACTCCAGACAACTGTGTTGAGCTGCAACTACCTCTCACACAGTCCTTAGAGCTACTTCTCGTCTACATTTCATCATCTCTCCCAGCACAGCACTGTGGGATTTCTTAGAGGCTTCGGAGAAAGGCTTGAGGGACTTTTGCTGAGATCTCCGGACCCAGCTCAGAGGCCTTGGAGGGGAACAGAAATGCTCAGTGCTCCAGCCCAAGCTGGTTTTTTAAAGCACCGTAAGGCATCTGATTCTCCATGGACTGTGTCATGAAATTAAACACTAAGTTTTACATACACCATGTACAATTGCTGCTCCCATTGATGTTAACAGAGCATTAAGTCTTTCCTGGTCCTTCTTCACATATTCCTGTATACAGAGCCATCCTACTTCAGTGAGAACTCAGGTCTCAGTTCTACAGCCTCCTAACTGATACCTAATGCTCTTCATATCCCTAATCCTTTTTCACTGAACAGCAACAGTAAAAAATCCAACAGATGCAGCAGGGCTTGATGGTTCAAATCAGCTTTCTACCTTGTCCTCAGATGGATCAAAAAGTATAACAGACATCTTTGCCCAACATATCTCTCCACATTTCATCCCATACCTACCATTCTTCCGCTAAGTTCTTTCCAACCTCTACCCCAACTAAAGTATGTAAAAAGTTTTGTTTGTTTGTTTGCTGTTAGTTTGTTTTGGATAATGGAAGTTTAAGACACAGTCTCACTAAGTAGCCTAGACTGCTTCTGAGATTGCACACATGTGGCAACCCATCCACTAGGAAAATATTTTATACACTGGTAATAAAATATGCATCATGAGGATTTCTAGAGTACATGCATATTCAATTATTAAATAGATGAACTGAGTGTTTGATGAAGCATGATAAAGAAAATGCTTCCTAATTTTCAGCAATCACCCTTTTTATCAGTCATTAAGGAGTAAAACGGATTCTAAAACTTCATGCTTTGTGTTTCCTTTAACAACTTCTTTAACATTTTACCATTTCAATTTGGAAGATACTCAATTGCTGTTACCTGTGATAATGGAAAACTGGGTACTATATGAAAACAATATTTAAAAGTCATCTTAAATATAATCACCACAAAAGATCTCAGAACCTGTTAGTCATTAAAGAAATGCAAGCTAATATGAGTTTCCAGTATACTCAGTAAAATGGCTAAGACATAAAAGAGTAACAAGACCAAGTCCTCAGGAAACAGTACACCGACTGACTTCTCAGAGACAGCTGAGAGAATGTGCGAGTCTGAGTAACAAGTTAAGAGTATGCTTTTAACAGATCTACTCCAATATATTTGTCCAAGACAAATACAAATATGTCTGCCTACTCAGCCTTATTGACTATCATCTATATACAACAGTGTCACAAAACAAAACAAAGAAATCTGGTGGAAAACTAGAAAGAACCAGCAATATATCACCAACATCTTCATGTAGCCACATTTGTGGAAATATTCAACAGCAAAAAAGAAACAAAACTGAAATATGGAAGACATCTGAAGCTCAAAAACATTTTAATAGTGAAAAGAGGATAGATTTTTCACAACAAAGAAAATGTCTACGGTTCCATGCAGAAACCAAAACTAGCCTAAATTTACCTGCCCCAAATCATAGTTATCATGCTGAAAACACAACGCTGCTCTTCAATTAGAAAAGAGCATCCAGTCTAAAGCTTATTCTACAACGCAGTTCTGAATAGCTCACATAAATTAATCTCGGTATCCAAGAGGCCACAGCAAAGGCACCCATAAAGTCTAGCTCGTTTCCTTTAGAGTCACAGAGTGTGAGCTACGGTTCACTGCTGCCGCCCCACATCGAAAGACAGACATATCCCCACAGCATTTTCCTAGCCTGGGAGAAGAACTCAGAATCCAGTTTCTACTGAATGCATATCACTTTTGCACAGAGAACTAAGGACTGTTTGAACTATAATCAAACAAGAAATGGGCCAGCTGGATGACTAGACAGGTAAAAGTGCTTACTTTGCAAGCTTAGGGTCCTAAATTTGATTCCCAGAACCCCTTGCAAAAGTGAAAGGAGAGAGATGACTACAGAGTTGCCCTCTGACCTTCAAATGCTTGCCGGGATACACGCCTGCCCGCATTCAAACACACGCATCAAGTACATACAGACTCACGTCTACTAAGCTGGTGGCCAATGGTGGATGTCAGGCTGAATCGTTTTCTACCTTAGACCTGGAGACCCTTTCTGAACCTGAAGTTCACTGACTCTGTAGGATGGCAGCTAGTGAGCTCCAAGAGTCCATCTTGCCTCTCTCCCCAGTGTTTGGTTACAAATGGGTGCTGCTGTGTTTGGCTTAGACATGGATTCTGGAAATGGAACACAGGTTCTCATGTTTGGACAGCAAGCATTTTACTGACTGATCTAGCTTTCCAGTCCTCAGAATGGTATTTCTGGTAAACTTCTTTAAATGGCTTTGAATTGTGGTACTGCATTTAGAAAATATGATTGGTAACCACAAAAGACGTGTATAAACATGTTTTTTTTTCTTTTCTTTCCCCCATCCCTCTGTCTTTCTATATGTCTGTCTGTCTCTGTCTATCTGTCTCTCTCTCTCTTTCGCTTTCAGCAGCTATTGTTTAATTTGCTATATACCCAGTTGGCCTTGAATTGAGAGTCTTTATGCCCCAGCTTTCTTACTGATGGGCATGCCTACATAATTTGCCTTATGGCAAATTAATTGGATTTTCTCTGACAACTGCTTTTATTTTAACGCACTGAGTGAACACTGATAGCGCTTTTTGAATAATCTATTTTCTTGATCTTTTAAATTGAAGAGGATATTTGTATTATTATATTTATATTATCCTCATGCATAAATGCTTGCTTAGCTCCCCTAAACACTCAGATCTGAAGAAGTTTTTCATGTTTACACACAGCTTAAAGCTTAATAAGAAGACTTACGAGACATTTAGTGAGTTGTGCAAGGTCACAGAAGGGTGACTTAGGCCTAGACCACATCCTGTCCTTTTTGTCTACTGCTTCTTTTCCTAGCGCAGGTGGTTTTTCAAGCTCTCGTTGTTTCTCAATAACTGAATGTCAGTCCTTACTCAGGAAGCGAAGTGCTTGCTGTACTCGCTTTCCTTCTAAGAAACATTCCTTTACAAAGTCATTTGTCAAACATTTACTGGGTCCTACTGCGTGCAGGAACAAGTCCAAGCCCTATTGAGTAACAGTGTAGGCAACCCACTCACCAGGATGCTTTCAAGTATGGGGAGCCCTGCTCAACTAGAAGCACCTTGTTTACTGGGAGAAAGTTCCCAGTCCTCCCCTAAGGAACCTGCGTGGGGAACTTGAATTTAGGTATCAAATTTCTTTGGAGATCTAAAGATCCCCCAGGGAGGTAAATATCCATCACAAAGGTTGAAGAAAGTAAGCATGGGTTCAGCTGTACTCTGTGTACTGCCAAATGCTCACCTGAAACATCTCAAACTCAGAAAAATCCACTCTCGCAGCAGTTTCCAATATTTCCAAACTCCTTGGGCAAACTCCACTGATTAAGCAGAGAATACAAGAGGGGAATACACAGTCCCTGTCACTTGTTATTACATTGTCACTAGTTACTTAGTAGGTGAACAAAACACTTAAAGTTTTGGGGACTGTAGCTTTAAAAAATAACAATCTTACAGCTCTTTATAGTAAAAGAGGGGAAAAACTTAAAAACATAAACAGTCATTTACAACAACTATTATAATAGCCACTTCCTTAACATTTGTCAACAAACCTACATACTCTTTAGAAAAGAGAAATCAAGTTAAAATTCTGTCGGCCCAGTAGGGTGCTCCAAAGATGCCCACCCTTTTCCTGACAGCCCATGAAGCTTCTAAAGAAAATGAGTTTCACTTTTGTTTCTTCTTAAGTATGAAGCCCACGTCCTACTTCCTAGAACCAAGTAAGTATACTTCCTAGTTCCTAGCATAGTTTTAAGACTTCAATTTTGAATTAGATTGTTTCGAGCATTTGTAAGCATATTGTTTGAACCTGTTCTATTACTGGTTACAAAGTAACAGTGTAACAAAGTAACAAGTGCACAAAGTAACAAGTGTACAAAGTAACAAGGGAAAGAAACACATTTAAGAAACTACAGATGTCTCAGTAGTCCTCATTGTCCGCTATGTTCAGCAAGTC
>NC_022010.1:74179167-74181107 GCF_000317375.1 Microtus ochrogaster
AAAAAAAAAAAAAAGAAACTACAGATGTAAGTCAGTTGGTAGAGTTCTTGTCTAGCATGCATGAGACCCTGGGTTCAATCCCCAATACCATTAAAAGTAAATACGATGGATGAGTAAAACTATATGATGCTGCTCTAAAAACAGTTCCCAATGTCAACGAAATAATGTAACATACTTAACATGTGCTAAAAAAAAATCATCATAACATGAATATATTAAACTAGAGAATATTCTCTTTGGGAAGAGGAAGCTCATTAAACAAGAATATCAGACTTGACAACTAAGATCACTCCTAGTAATTTGATTCTTGATTCTACAGTTTTATGTATAGAGTTCAGATAAAGATAGTTATCTGACTCTATGCAAAGTAGTTAGTAAAAAAAATGAACAATAATGACAAAACCGCAAACAATAAATCAATTCCTTGCCATTTTCATGTTTAAGAGAAGCAAAGAATAGCAACATTTCCCACGTTGAAATAAAGAAATCTTAAAATATAAAAAACTAGAAACAAAATGATACTGAGTCTATTGCTCAGTATTCTGAAGATCACATGACCTAGTCATCACTCCAGCACATACTCCAGATCAAAATCTAAAGATTATAGTGTTCAAGATACAACATACAAGAGTAGAAGGCTAACTGTTTTGTCCATTATTCGGTCTTGAATTGTTCTTCCACAAAGACATTACAGTCTACAATAATCTCAGTTTACAAGTAAGATCAACTAAAATGGACTTTAAACCCAACTTTAGCAGAAGCGCCTGAAACAACAAAGCACTGTCGCTGCTTCCCAAAATTCTCCAACATCTTCAATTATCGCAAGAAGTATGAAAGCTAAAACTATTCTGAGGACAAAAAAAAAAAAAAATAGCAGGCTGTCGGCACATAATTGGTCTATTTTAGTACAACAGGCCTTACTTTAAAGACAGGCACAGGTACACTGCAAGTATGGAGTGTCAAAACTACAGCAGGGTGTGGCACCCATTACTCACACAGATGAGCCAAACATGGCTTTGGCTGTTCACTTAATTGCTTCTACAATTCGAATACGACTAAGCCATAGTTTCCCTTGTGCTCATAATGTTCTTCACAGCAATAAGCGGGGAGGCAGAACAAGTCAACCAACTCCTCTTCAGGGAGGGCATGGGGCAAGCTATGATGGAGCATTTAAAATTCTTCAAGCAAAATCTAGATTAGCAAGATGCTCTTCCAAAAGTAAGATGCGACGATCCCCCTGAGTGTTTAGCTGATTTCAGAGTAAAGGGTGAACGAACGGGAGAACAAGGTCAAACTTAGGGGACAAAAGATTTCAATAACAGCCATAAAGGTCTCTCTTAGTGAGAGATAGTTTCAATGTTCAGAAGAAAAAGAAAAGAAAAAAGAGTGATAACCAATCAAACCCTGTATTTGTCTAGAGTCCATCCTGAGTGTTTGTACCTGACCTGGAAGGCAGGTAACTCGGTTTGGGAGATTTTCTTTTTTCCTTTTTTTGAGATCAGTAGGCCTGGAATAACACCACCTCCGAAAGAGAAACTGTCCAAAGGGGGTTGACAAGTGACATTCTTGCGGAAGAAAGGGGAATGGGAAAGGAAGCTAAGGGGGAAAAGTTTAATTACAAAGCCTGGCAGAGAACTGGAGGAATGTGAGGGTCACTCTGGGGACGCGGCACCGTCGGTCACGGGGCGAGCGATCTGCAGAAGGGAGTGGACCGGGAGCCTCTCGCTACACATCCTGCTCCGCACGCAGCCCCGCGGGACCGAGCGCGACGCCCCGGGGTGGCCAAGCCGGGCGGGGGAAGCCACGCGGCCCGTCGAGGAGCGGCGAGCAGCCCGCGCCTCACCTTCTGCGCCGTGCTCTGCTGCAGCACATTCTGCTCCACGGTCATGGCCCCCGCGGCGGTCCCGCCTGCCTTGCACTGCCCGGCCCGGGACAGCGGC
>NC_022010.1:74181272-74184553 GCF_000317375.1 Microtus ochrogaster
GAGCGCCACCGCGGCCGCCTCAGGTCCTCCGCGCCCCCCTCCTCAGCGCCGCTCGTCCGCGGCGGCCCGGCCCATGGGCGCAGGAGAGGGAGAGCGCGAGCGAGCGAGCGGGGCCGCGTCACGCGTTCGCACTCGGCGGCTTCGCCGGACGGTTCCCGGGCACCACTGCGGGCCGGTGGCGGCGAGCGGACGGAGGGAGCGGCCGGCCGGAATGGCGCTGTCCTCCAGCCGCCTCGACTCCGCCTCCCGCCCCGCCCCTGCCGCCGTCACCGCCCCCGCCCCGCCCTCCGGCCCCGCCCCGCCCGTCCTAGCCCTACATTGTGACCTACGGCGGGGTGGGGAGGGGCTCTGTTGCTGCCCCGCCCCCTGGAGGGCCCTGCTTGCCGTCTAGGTCCCGCCCATCGCGCGGGTCGGCCTCCAGAACCGCCCATCCGGCAGGTGACTGTCTGTGGGCTTGTGGCTTTGGTTAAACTCTGACATTCTGACCCCCAACCTGGGACTGGAGCCGTAGGCTGGTTTATCAGCTCTCCCTCTTTCACAAAGTCTCCAAAATAAACAATGTCCCTCTCTACCTGTAAGGTACCCAAACCTGGCTGGGCCCAGAATTCCAGCTACTTCCTATGTCACCCACGCCTTTCTAGGAATTTCACAAGCAATGAACCTGCTGGAAGAAAAAAAAAAGTCAAATAAGCGGAGTGCTGTTAAAAGTCCTTCTTGGGTGTACTTTTCTCCTTAACTAATCGTTACATACATCAGCATTGACATTCTGTGTCTATTTCATGTACCAGAATGTGTGCCAGTCACTGCTAGACTCTGGGGATTTAAGGTTTATTTACTGAAGAGAATATAAGAGAATAGACATAAGGCAAACAACATTATAAAAGAATCACTGCCTAGGTGATGTATATATAATTCTAATATTCCTGTTGCCAAATTAAACAAACGATTAACTACATGTGTGGAATATGCTACTGTAAACGGTATTGTAAGAAAAGCCTAACAATGAAAAAGCAACCTAGAGACAATAAAGTATCTCCAACTGCACCAGCTACCCTAGGGACAGAAGCGAAGATCCAGCCCAGAGAAGGGTAGAGTGGTGAGTGCATGGTCGAAAATACAATACACATACAAACCGGGATATAATTTAATTCATGACGAGGAAAGTAAGCTTGGTAAAGGAAGGCCGATGAATTACAAATTTTTACTTCATTAGTGGCCCTACACCCTTGCTAGAATATAAAAGTTGTGAAATGGTTGGAAGCAAAGAATTTCAGGGATAACTCTAGAATTCCAGAACAGGGACCGTTTCTGAGAACACTGAGTGAGACCCAGGGAGTATAGGTCTGTCTGAGAATGCACTAGAGCTACTTCTCCACAGTTGAAGAACACAATTCGGTTTCTCCTCATTCACAGAGCAGCTTCATGGTTCTCCCTAGGATAGAGAGCTTTAGAAAGTCAACTTCTTCCATTTGTAACTGAGACCAAAGATACATCTTAACAGCAGAGAGTATGGAACCACAAGGCTCTTTCTTTGATCTTCAGCATCACTGTACCAACAACGTTAAAATTAGTGTTAACAAAGCTGTTCAGGATGTGTTTTTTTTTTTAAAGAAAATATCGCCAGATGTTAAACTTTAATTTCAGGAATTTGACAGTATAATGATCTCAAAGCTCCATTCTTTGGTATTAGTTTTTTAAAAGCCCCTAGACAGATAAATAAAAGTTTGATGGTCCACTTAGGGCATTTGTTTACAGCTCATTTCTGAAGGTTTCTTGCTCTATGTTTTTTAGCACACTGTCAACTGTCCAAATACAGGATTTTGCCATAAAAATTTCAAGTTAATCTATGTGTGTTTCTTCTAGAAAAGCTGCAGTTGTAGTAAATGGAGAACAGAACTTTGAGAATTAAATGAATTAGCATAAAAACCCACTTTGAGGACTGACTCATTTTCAAAGTTCATGCACCTGGCAGTTTTGGTCTTCACACATTCGCTTTACTAGGCAAGGTTAGCTGGACCTGTAGATTCACGGGACATTACTTAAGAACTCCTTGACTACTGTATTACTCTGTGTAATTGATATTCTGGTAAAAAGATAATATGATAGATGTCATCTGAAATGAAAGTATAGCCTTTTGTCATGCTGTAGCTTGAAATTTTCTCATCAAAAACATACAGTTTTAATGTCCAGGACAACAGCATTGGGAAGTAGGGCCTAAAACATAAGGTTTCTACCATCATGAGTTAATAATGTTACTAAGAAATAAATTATTATTGTGGTTATTATGAAAGAACAAGATTCTTCCCCTCTTTCTGACCTATCTCATGACTACACACACACACACACACACACACTTTCTTCCATGAGATGATGCATCAAGAAGGTCACTAGTAGATCTAAGCTGAGCCCTCCATCCTAGACTACTTAGACTCTGGGGCTATAAGCCAACAAATTCTGTTGGATACATAATTTACCAGTCTCAGGTGTTCTATCATATAAGCACAAAATAGACTAAGGACAAACCCCAAAATACTTTTTTATTGAGAAAAATAACAATGTTTCTAACAACATTCATTATTATATTTTGTGTGCCCATCTGTAAAACAAGATATTGTTCTTCTATCCTAACTGTACATTTTTCTTTGTTTAGACAAGGTTAAAGATCAACTTCTGGACACTAAGAGTCTACTATGTTGCCAAAGATATTTGTAAGACATTCCTAAGAAAAAAGAGTTCTGTTCATAATGTACATTTGAAGGATGAAAGACTCAAGTCTATATTAAGAGTATTAGAATTCTTTTCCTTCTTTAGATCTAGAGCAGGTGCATCCCCACCTAAAACAAGCAATAAGCAGACGTGTTACAAAGAGGTTCTGTGATGTCACAATGACACCGTTAGAAGATAGACTGCTCATAGATGTGCTGGGAAGAGAACTGTCCACCTCACACAGGCTCAAATGCTAAATCAAATGAGCAGCCAAGAAGCCTATTTATAGGTAGTTCTGTGGTCCTAACAGCCTGGCCATACAAGTCTTATAACAAATCATGTCACTGCTAGTGTCTCTAGCGATCAATAGTACCTGTCTTGGTACTGCATCTGTATATTAGTACCTCTGTTAGTACGAGTTCACTATACTAATTCCTCTGTTAGTACTGTGTCACTATACTAGTACCTCCATTAGTACTGTTTCACTATACTAGTACCTCTGTTAGTACTGCATCACTATACCAGTACCTCTGTTAGTACTGTTTCACTATACTAGTACCTCCATTAGTACTATC
>NC_022010.1:74185049-74209166 GCF_000317375.1 Microtus ochrogaster
TATACTAGTACCTCCATTAGAACTATCTTAGTATACTAGTTCCTCTGCTGGTTCTGTGTCACTATACTAGTACCTCCATTAGTACTATCTTAGTATACTAGTTCCTCTGCTGGTACTGTGTCACTATACTAGTACCTCCATTAGAACTATCTTAGTATATTAGTACCTCTGCTGTACTATGTCACTATACTAGAATTTGCATTACAAATGACCACAAACTGGGATTTCTAGACAAAAGGAATGGATGTTTTTACTGTCCTGAGGGATAGAAATCTAGAAGCAGAGATCAGACTGGATATAAGATTTTTGCTGTTTCTCTGCTTAGCTTTCAGATGGTCAATTTCTGTGTTCACATAAGCCTACGTGCCTACATCTTTCCCTAGTACACCAGTTACATAAATGGTCCCTGGTGAACAGTCACACATTTGAACTTATTTACAGAATTTCTCCCAAAGACATTTAGATCTAAAGTAAGAAGGTCTAGCACTTCAATATATAATCTTCTGGGAATTCACCCCATTCAGAACAGCCATGTTCAATATGCTTCCTTTATTTCTACACACCATACCTTTGTGTCTTCAAATCTTCTTTGCCTGTCCAATCCGTAACTACTTAGATTGGTAAGAATTGTATTGTCACATGAAAGGGTACCCACTCTATGCCTTTTAAAAATCAGTATTGACAGTTCCACTGGAATAGTTTTGTTGGAGAACATACTCTATGAGTTGAAAATGAAGAGTCCTTGGACTGGCCACATGGCTCAGTGAACAAAAATACCCGTCTACAAGCCTGTTGACCTGAGTTCAATCCCCAGAACCTACATGGTAGAAGGAAGGAACCAAGTACCTAACAATTTGTCTTCTGACTCCATCCCTACACCTACATACCTGCATACAGAAATAAATACATAAGCTGGGCAGTGGTGGCACACACCTTTAATCCCAGCACTCTGGAGGCAGAGGCATGCAGATCTCTATGAGTTCAAGGCCAGCCTGGTCTACAAGAGTTAGTTCCAGGACAGTCAGGGCTGTTACAGAGAAACCCTGTCTTGGAAAAACAAAAAAGAAGGAAAGAAGGAAAGAGAAAAAGAAAGAAAGAAAGAGAGAGAGAGAGAGAGAGAGAGAGAGAGAGAGAAAGAAAGAAAGAAAGAAAGAAAGAAAGAAAGAAAGAAAGAAAGAAAGAAAGGAAGAAAGAACCTAATATATATGGTGGCTTTACAAAGTCTTCCCTTAAAGCAAGGTCTGTACAGAGAAAAGGCTGCATCTTATTGACTGATGGCATAACAGTAGATAGTTCTTCCCTGTATTGTTTGCCCTCACCTTGAACAACACCCAAGTTGTTCTCTCACAGTGATGACAGCTTATATCCCTTAGATCCTTCTTCATTATCTTTCTCCCAGATATATTAAAAAATGAAAGACACAATCTGATAGTATCCTATGGTATATAAGAGCTGAGAAAACTACATAAGAAAGTAAGTAATTCCACTTCACAAGACTTCTTGCTCCATTTTCAGAGAAAAGTCTTGAATACAGACTTTAGCTCTGTGACCTTGGCCAAGTTCTGTAAACCTTCTACACCATCCTGACCATTATCGATCTTTGCCTTACTCAAATTTGTAGAGTATCCACCTGCATGTGCATGTCCTCAAGTCATGTGACTTCAGAATGCTTTCAGCTGATGAGGGTAGGTGGTGCACTGAGGGGTGGAAAAAGTGGAAAGGTGGAGCTATTCTTCTTGTGCCTCCAGCTTCGCTGTGTGGCATCTGCTTAGACTGTATTTTTTGAAAGGTCTAACCTCATTTCAGACTCATTCTCCCCATGTTGGGCTTTCTTGCTAAGTTGGACTCTTGAGACATATAAACTTTACCTCTACTTCATCCTTTCATATTAAGGATGACAATAACTAAATGACTCTGTGTTGTTGTTGTTTTGCTTATATATAGGCACTACATGTGGAAGTCAAACATAGATCTTGGTGACTTTCTGTATTGTCCCCCAACATGTTTTAGAATGTTTCTCACTGTATCTAGAGCTCACAAATCTGGCTAGAATCATTGCCAGCAAGTACCAGAGATCCTTCTATCTCTAGATCCCTAGTCCTGGGGTTACAAACATGTGTTACCATGCTTGGCTTTTCAAATGGATGCTGAGGATCACAACTTGGGTAGTTATGCTTAAACATGACTTTGTCCACTGAGCCATCTCACCGGCCATTGCAATGACTTCTTGCTATATAAACTTTACATTAACTTATTGTAGCAATTTGGATCTTGAATGTTCTCCATCTGTGGAAGGCTTAGTCCCTGCCCTGTGGTATTATCAAGAGGTGGTAGAGTTCTTATGGCCTCCTTATTGGGAAGCTGTTATCATTATATCAAAGATGTATGCACTGGAAAGGGTAATGGGACACTGAATCAATTCTCACTTTGGTTGCAGGCTACTTGAGTTGTGCATCTTTCCTTACCATATGCCTCCAGGATGATTGTCTATCTTACCACATGTGTTCACAGCAACAAGTCAACTGTCCATGGTGGGAAGCCATGGGGCAAAATAGATTTCCCTATTTGTAAATTGCTTATTTCTGGATTTTTGTCACAGTGAGGGGATGGTGAATAGCATTCTTACGGCCATCATTCATTCATCCTCAAGGGAAAATAGCTACAATACTTTTGATTAGGTTATCATGTTTTAGCTATGTTTTGAAACATAATTCTTACTGACAAAAATTATTAATAAAATAAAAATAATATTGGTTATTTTGTGAGATAAATGACTGACCACATAAAGAAAGCCCAGAAAACTATAAACTATATTCTATAATATTTTTAGAATTATATTCTATAATATTTATATAATTTATAATATAGTTTATATTCTATAAACTATAGAATGAATCAGGAATGAATTTCAAGGATCCTGATTAAGGCTTAGTCTTTGCATTCTTGAGTGGTAATGCAAATATTTAATAGTAGGGTCTAATGAAAGATCTTAGGTCACTGAGGTCATGCTATCAAATAGGCTAATATGTCTTCGTTTTTTTCCTCTTCCTTTGGCTTTCTAGTTGCTGTGAGGTGTGTAAACAGAGGTTTCGTCAAGAAGCTGTGTCAGAAGGCAGACTGCTTTAAGAGTATATTAGTTTTCCCCCTCCTCCCACAGAAAAACTAGCTGGCAAAACAATTGAGGAAACAAATGGTTTATTTTATTATATTTTTTTTATCTCATAGTTCCAGAGGTGACAGCTTCTCATGGCAGAGAAGGCATGTCGGAACTCACACAGCAGGAGGGATATCAGGTTGCTGGAACCAGGAAGACTATAATCCACAAGCCTGTCTTCAGCCACACGCTTCTTCCACCAAGACACCATCTTCTAATAACTTTCCAAAACAGTGCAATCAACTGGGGATCAATAGATCAAACATTTGTCCTTGTGGCAGACATTTCATATTCAACCCATATTTCATATGAACAAGACAACCATTTTATAAATTGTTGTTGGTGACGATGGTGGGTTTTGATTTTGAGGCAAGGTGTTACTATAGCGCAGGCTTGCCTTGAAGCGACAATGTTGCCCAGAATATGCTGACCTGGGAATCATGAAATCCTCCTGCTTCATCTTTTCAAGTGTTGGAATTCTAAGTATGTAGCACCATGCTTGGCTTATGACAGTCTTCATTCACCTTGTATTACCTTCCCTGATACTACCATGACTTCTATTGTCACACTCCACCCCCAAAGACTCAGATTCTTATTTCTTTCCTGACTCTCACTGCTTCATGTGTGAGCAACTGGCATCTGGATCAGCTTAAACCAGACACTCTACTCTCCTGATTGCTGGGTCCACTTTTCCCATGTACTTGATTAAATATGATCCCCTTCTTGTTGATCTGTCTTTTGTCAGTTTAATTTGAAGCCCAGAGGGGTGTGAGCAAAGCATTCTTTGCACCTCCTCTCAGTAGATAAAACCTGTGGATGGACAGTGAGAAGAACTAGCCAGCTGGTACTGACTACTGCAATTCCAGGAAAACAAGTGAAGTGGGGGTTAAGGGAGGTCAGTTGAAAACCTTGGCAGTATAAGAAGGGATTGTGCTATTGAAATTCCTGTAATGGTTTAATAAGTCAGATCATGTTCAAATGACCTTGCCTAGAAATTCTTGGGCAGCTACTCCTTCAGTCCCTTTGAATATTTGTATCCTGGATAAAAAGAAAAGGCATAAAACTTGTATATAAATCCCATAAAAATTTAAAAATACATATTAAGCCTGTAGAATTCTGAAAATATGTAGACATGTAGACAAAAAAGCTTGTCAATGAAAGAGCCTTGAATGTTAGTAAGGAATGATATTTAGCTTCTCATTTAGAATAATTACATTTATACTGCATTGAATGGTAATTTAAATGATTTTATAAGCAAGATAATGCAAATTATAAGAAAATCTACATTCTTGTTCTTTAGCTTCTACAAACTGTTTAGTGTGTATGCCTTGTGTCACATTATAAAAGGAGATATGACTATAACAATATGCTAATGTATATGCTTATTAATTAGATCTATTGTTTTTATATTAAAATTAAACAGAATGTTTTAATGTAAAGTTTAGTTTGATATTTCTTCTGAAATATGCCATAAATTTTAGCTTATATTATCATCTTACACTATTCACCTGCTCTACAGAGAATATAATTCAAGACATCCACTGACTCCAAAACTTTGGCTCATACCAATCCCAGCATGCATTGTTTCTGTGAATATTTATGAAACACTTTAATATTTAAACAAAGTAACTAAATGATTGATGGTAACCTTAATGAATATAATCCAAATTACGTAAATAACTCTCCCAAAATAACTCTTTGCATTTTTACCTTTTCATATAAAGGAAATACTATTTAACAATTTGTTTACATGACTGAATTCTCACCATCATTACTTTTGCTCTTTGTAGCCCTTGCTCATTAAAATCAGTAATTCCTGAACACAAGTCTGTGATACCAGGATGGTGTAGACTAACAAGTAGGATACCTACTGAGACTAACAGGGAGGTAGCATATACAGCATGGATGCATTAGACCAAGAAATGAGAACCATTTAGTAATATATATTACCACAATACTCAGAGCGTTTTGCTTAATATTTTCAGACTGTAATTAACTATAGGTAACTGAAAACCCAGAAATCTCAACCATGGTGTTCAAGTAGCATTGAAGTCTCATCAAAGAAAAAGTATTTCCTTGTGGTTGAGATAATTAAATCTCTTGCCTGGGTGGGTGATGGAGGAAGGTCATTGGTTAATTAATAAATAAACTGCTTGGCCCTCATAGGTTAAAACATAGGTGGGTGGAGTAAACAGAACAGAATGCTGGGAGGAAGAGGAAGTGAGCTCAGAGGCCATGCTCCATTGTCCGGGGCAGATGCAATGAACTCTGACCCAGGATGGACGTAATCTTCCCCGTAAGTGCACCTTGGGGTGCTACACACATTATTAAAAATGGGCTAGTCCAGGTGCGAGAGTTAGTCAAGAAGAGGCTAGATATAATGGGCCAAGCAGTGTTTAAAAGAATACAGTTTGTGTGTTGTTATTTCGGGAAAAGCTAGCCGGTGGCGGGAGCTGGGTGGCAGAACACAGCCCGCAGCTCCTATCACAACAGGTGGGAACATAGCATTCCAGTTGGGCAAGCCAATGATTTGACTAAGGTACCATGCCTCAGGAACCTAGCATTCCAGTTGGGCAAGTCAGTGTCTTGATAAAGGTACCATGACTCAGGAAGGTGGGCTCACCTTAAGCCACACTAAAAAGGCAAGAGAAATATGTTTCCCTTAATGAAGTGACGTATTTTTCCTTCCCAGAATTCCAACCCCTTAGTCCTTAGAAACTGTTATGAGACTCTGTTGGGTCTGCTTGTCTGGTACAGGTTTCCGTTTTCTTTTCTGTCTCTTTCATTCTGACACTGGCTGGATCCAAGGAGGCTTTTTTTTTTCTGGTAATTCAGGCTCTCTTTGTCCTTCTCTAAAGCTCCCCTGCCAACTGTGTGGCTGTTTGTCTGTCCTTTGGCTGACCTCCATGCCATATACCAAACGCTAAGGCATTCTCTCTTCCTCCTCACCATCTTTCCCCTCCAGGCTGCCAACATTTACAGATTGTCTGCTTTGGAATTTTTCCTGTAAACTCTAATAAAACTGTCCTTGAGCTTCCTTTTGAGTCCACTCTTAAAGGTTTTTGTTTTTTTTTTTAGTTTGTTTTTATTAAGAGTAAAAACCTTAAAAGGAAACCCCAGTTTCTCAAGGGACATTTGGTAATTGTGACAGACCTCCCCAAACTTTCTGGTGATTGTGGCAGAAACACTTATAAGTGTATGAGAACACTGGCTAGCAATAAATCTCATCTACATACAGGAGAACATATTTTAAAATTAGACCCCCACCACACACACAAACTTTCCAGAATCTCCTCTCCGTGACTGGCCTTGCTGCTTTGTGACTTAGGAGCGCTATGGTGGGTTTCCATCTCAAGGTAATACAGTAAATAGGCTTTGATACATTGGGAATGAGTTATGGTTTTCAATGAACTTTTGCCTTTCCAGGACGTGTGCTGAGTCCTTTGTTCTTATTATTTTACCTGTATAGCCATCCTAGGAAGTTGGACTTAACAACATGCACAGAAGAAAGATTGTGGGGGGTTGTATTGCAGCAAATTGCCCTAAAACACACACCCACCTGATAGGTCGGTTTGACCCCAGGTAGGAGGTCTTTATTAATTCAATTCTTCAGTACTCTATCCTGTCAAGAGACATTTTAAAAATGGAATGAGTGGATTCTTGGAGGTTGTCTGACTCATTCCAAGTTAGCAAGATGCAACCATTCCCAACAGGGTATCTATGTGATATCAAATTTTCCTTAGATTGGAGAATTCCATCAAAATTTGCAAAACCATGAAACAGTATTATTCTTTTTACTGTTTATTGTTTTTAAAAATACAACTGTTTTTCATAAAGTACACTTATATTAAAATGTAGTAAAGCACCAGGATGGGGTCTCGGGCAGAAGAGTCATCAGTCTGGATAATGTCAGAGGCACATCTTGCCACCAAGGGCCATATGGGTATCCACCACCTGAGGCTATGGTGATATTTGAGTCTTTGCTACAGTCAAGAGCTGTGTTTTGGTACATGGACCTACTGAATCTGTGGTCTATGTGGACATCCATATCCTGTGTTACCACAGAAGGCCATGTGGATGTCTATAGGCCTTGCTGCTGCCAGGGACAATACTGATCTGAGTGGCCTGTGGTGCCACCTGAGGACATGCTGATATCCCGGTCCAGGCTGCCTCCCAGGGCCCTATCTGGATCCATAGTTCTGCTGCATCTGGAAGCCTTGTCTGTCATCTGTTTTATCTCAAGAAATAGTGTGAAGAGCCATGATGTGTGTTCTTTCTGACTGTGAAGAACAAGGAGGCTACTTTTACTATGATATGGATGACTACAGACACACAGTTGAGAGGGAGGGAAACAGGAGGAATTGTGATAACCCATCATGAGCACCACACCACTAAAGAAGGTAATGGCATAGACAGGAAGCCACTGAAGAGAACTCTTAAAAGTGTGAAAGAGACACTGAAGTGTAGCTCTCCATGACTGATGGCTTCTGGTAGGTATGTGGGAGGGGAAGTCTCAGTTCTATTTAAGGGAGGCTACTGAGATCTTGACCATGCCCCAGTGAGTATGTAGATAATGCAAAGAGGGCATGTTTTATTTTCTTTCTTTTTTTAACTTCTTCTTTTTTGGGGGACAAGGGGAGTCACAGGGGCTAGAGAAATGGCTCACCAGTTAAGAGAACTTCCTGTTCTTCTGAAGGTCTGAATTCAATTCCCTGCAACTTGGTGGCTCACAACCATCTATAATGAGATCTGATGCCCTCTTGAAGAAAAACAAAATCTGGTCAGTCATCCTCATCAACTTAGACCATGAAACCCAGTACAGACAAGTTCAACAGAACTTCCATATATGGGCTCCCCATACATGTTTCAGCCTTGCCAGGGCATAAATTTCATTCACTTTTTCACTTCAGGAGGAGTAACAAGGAAGGGGGGGACAGACGAAGAAGTACTGGAAAGAGATTGCAAGAGGGGTGCATGAGGTGAAACTCCCAGGGAATTAATAAAATATTGTGTGGCAAAAATAATGCGATAAAACTAGATGCTATGGCACATGCCTGTGTTCCTAATTGGACAGAGTAGAAAGTCATGGAAAACTAAGGGGGCAAAGCAAGGGAAGGGGATTCTCATTCTAGAGTTTTATTGAAGTTTCCTTCCAGTAGAGAATCCTGAATCCCATGGCAACTAAAAACAAAAACATTTGTTACAAAAATTCCTTAAGTGGATTTCATATTAATTTGCTATATAAATATTTCAAATAAGAATATCAAGATATCAATGGATCATGCTTAAGATTTTAACTATACATGGCCTCTGGGGGTAGGCTTTCTCCCTTCTAAATTATAAAGTTATGATTTTATAAGTACCTCACAGGAAGCTGTATTTACAGCAAAACACATGGCTTAATCCTTGTGGCCTGAACTTCTACCCTATCAGATTTTAATCCTATCTAATACCTCACAAGAATCACTCTTTCATTTCATTACTCACAAAAACGATGTGAACAGAGGGCTTCATATCAGGTTTTGAGTTATATAACTCAAAAAGGGAACCACCAAAGACATTGGTTAGATGATGTTGTAGCGTGTTTTGCTGTATCTGTGATCCAAATATTATGACATAAACAAGTTAAGGGGGAAATATTCTTTCTTATTTACAGTTCAAAGGTAAAGTCTATAATGATGTGGAAGTCAAATGTGGCATGGGATTATTGCAGTAGGATGCATCTCATGTACAACCTGGAGGCAGAGAGCTATGAATGCATCCTCCCACTTAATGCCCTTCTTCTACTTACAGAGTTTAGGATTCTATCCAGGGAGTAGAACTCCCACAGCGCATGGGTCTTCCCACTTTTTTTTTTTTAACAAAGGAAGCAAATCTAGGAAAGAACTTTCTCTGAGGTGGTTCTAGGTTCTGCAAAGCTGAGAACACTATTCCTCACAAATGGATACTGTTGAGCAGTTAAACCTGACTCTTTTCTTAAGAAACCCATCCCTTCTTCTAGGTGTGTGCTAACCTTTCCATACACCCTTTTCTTATTAACCACCATGCTCATCTGAGTTATAATATCTTCCTATTGAACTTCAACACCACTTCAAATTATCCTCTCATGAAATTCTTCTCTGTGGCAAATACAAGAAAACCATCTTTACTTGAGGAGAAATCTCTGAAAAAATTGGAGCAAATCACATGTCATTACTGAAGTAGGAGGGGCATGCCGGAGAAGGGTTAATGAGATAAACACAGAGGGAGTTGGGAGATTCCAAGAATTGATTACATGGGGAGATGTAAACAAGATCTATCCCCGTGTATAAGGTCCCACTAACAAACTATGAGTTCACTAAAGTTCCGCTGGGGAACCAATGAACTTATTGTTCTTATTTAAAAGCACTTATGAGAGATTGCTTAGTGAACCCAAAGTTATCACCATGGATGTTGGCTTTCCCATAGCTTCATAGATGGAACCCATTCATTTGACTGTCTCTGTCCTTCATACTCTATCATCTCCTGACACTCCAATCACATGTAAATGACTGAAAGGTACAGAAGCTAGTAGCTGGGATCTCAGATGAGGATCTAATGACCATTACTAACCTCCTTTTCTGAGGAAATACAAACATTCGACAGTCCCATTTGGATGGGCTCCTTAAACAGGCATAGCTGATCTGAAGATAGCAACTGTTATGTATACACACCCCTTTTCTACAGTATGGGCGGGAAGTTCAGGAAAGAATGGACAGAAGGTAGATTAACCAAAACTAAGGATGAGCTCTAAAGGCCTTATGGAAACTCATTGCTTTGTATGCAAATTTTAAAAATATATTAATAAGAGTTTGAATAGGGAAAACCATGTGTGGATGGTATGCTGGCTAGATTTATGTCAACTTGACACAAGCTAATATCATATGAGAGGAGGGATCCTCAATTTAAAAAAATGCCTCCATAATATGAGGCTATTGGAAAATCTGTTGGACATTTTTAAAATTAATGATTAATGGAGAAGAGTCCAGACCATTGTAGGTAGTGCCATCATTGGGCCAGTGGTCCTGGGTTTTATAAGAAAGCAGGCTGAGCAAGCCATATGGAATAAGTCAGTAAGCAGCACTGTACAGTCTTCTGTCTCAGCTCCTGACTCCAGGATCCTGCCCCGTTTGAGTTCCTGTCCTGACTTCCCAGCCCTCGGGAGGCAGAGGCAGGAGAATATCTGTGGGTTTAATACCAGCCTGGTCTAAAGAGCAAGTTCCATAACAGGCTCCAAAGATACACCAAGAATCCATGCCTCAAAAAATCAAAAAAGAAAGAAGGAAAAAAAAGAAAGGAAGGAAGGAAGGAAGGAAGGAAGGAAAGAAAGAAAGAAAGAAAGAAAGAAAGAAAGAAAGAAAGAAAGAAAGAAAGAAAGAAAGAAAAGTGGGAGAGCAAGACTTAGGAGTCATAAGAAAGTGAGAGGGGAACTAAGATTGGAAATGATCAATATTCATTGTCTATGTGTATGAAAATGTGAAATAATACATAGAAGATAGTCTTAAAGAAGTTACACCAAATGTTTTCCTTATCCTTACTTATACCAGCTATGAAGTACTTGAGCTCTAGCCTTAAGAACCATCTTGTAGCTGTAGAAAAGTAGACTTTGAAATGTGTCCACAGAAAAATTAATAGAAGATGTTACTCTGCTTTTTCTATTGTTGAATAGGTCAAGGATAAACTATTAGAAAATATTCTGCAAGTGAGAGGACAAATTAATGTATGATGTTCTTATGAGTTATCACACTTCCCAGTACTCAAATTGTGGAGTTTAGTAGTTAACTCTTACAAGTAATCACCTTATTAACTGATAAATAATAAGACACTTATAATTAATACACATAATAAAATGTATTTGATAGAACTCTATAACTCTAATGTAACAACTGAAATAACTTCACATTGCCATTCTGTACCATATATAATTCACTTGAGCAGAGACTGTATCTTATTTCACTGCCTGTAATCAAGCTAGGAGAAAAGGCAGAGTATAATCTATCTCTCTTTGTCATACAAACATTAATATCTCGTCTTAGTAGTAGCTGAATGGCTTGTCAACATTGCACAGACAATGTTCAGTCACAGTAAAACTCACACATGTCACAGTGCTCCAGTAAATGCCCTCTGAATAAGAAAATAGGTATTCCTAGTCTATTGTCTGGAGCTGGCAGAGACTGACTTGGGGGTTGGGGGGGTAGATTTTATAAGAGTGTCTCATCTGCAATTATTATTAGAAAGAGATTGATTAGACATATTGTAGTATTGATTGAGAATTTGTTGATGCACCTCTTTCTTAAGAGAATAGTATACATATAAAGATAATCCACATTCCTACACTAAAGGTTCCTATTCTCCCTCCTGTTAAATTTTCAAATGTGCTCTACTTTCAAGGTTTTTATTCAACAATAAAATGACTGCACATCTATGTATAAAACAACAATTAAAGAAAAAAAAGGTGATGAATTTGAAAGGCTGCAAGGAGGTATCTGTGGGAGGAGTAAGAGGGCGGGAAGGGGAAATGTTGTAATATAACTCAAATTTAAAAAATTAATTGAAAAATACCTTTGTTTCTATCTTTGTTTCTCTAATTGTGTATGTCACATCTGTGCAGGAGCCAACAGATGTCTGAAGAGGAGGTCAGATCATCTGGAGATTGATTTGTACATGTTTAACAGTTGCCAGGTATCCAGTGTGGGTATTGAGAGCTAAACTCAGGGCCTCTGGAAGAGTAGCAAGTGCTCTTAATCACAAAGCTATCTCTCCAGCCCCACTGTTTTCTGTTTTCAAGAGTAAATAATGAAATGCTAACTTTTCCTCACATGATTAACTTCTAAAACTAAACAAATATAAATGAGCTTCAGTAGTACTTCAAACAAATAATAATTTGGAAAAACAAAGGAAACCCTATCCATTTGTCCATACAGCAATAATGGCATTTTCAGTACCATGGACAAAGTCTAAAAAAACTACCCCTCAGAGGTCTAATGGTAACTCTGCTATAGAATCAATGCGGTGATGCTCACAGTGAGCAGGGTATGAGGGAGCAGTACAATGTGACTCTGTCTGAATATATGATTTTTCTTTCACACGGTTCTCAGTCTGGCAGTTCAGGCCTAAAGACAGCAGAATGAAAGATGTAAGTTGTTTACAAGTTCCTGGAAGCAGGAAAAATGGGCTCAGTCTGGTATGAGCTTGAGAGAAAGCCAGTTGATAGTATATGCCCCAGGTCACAACCAGCTCAGTGACTGTGTTAACGTTTTATTTTTTCTTTGTCTTTTCTTTGTAGAAATTTAAAGGCAATAGCATTGTCTTTTTTGATTGAATTGCATCCATGTGTTGAGGAGGTCATTTGCAGCACCCTTTACAATACTCCAGCTAGGGAACAGGTTCGCTTTTCCTTGCTTTCACATTAAAGAAAGTCTTGAGAATGATAGCCATCCTTCATGGACATTGCATGTCCCTCACTCTTTTTAGGATGGTATTATGCACAGTTGTGAATACCGGCGAGGTTTCCATAAAACCACAAAGTCTCCAGAACAATTTTCTATATTTATCTTTTATATAATCATTGCTAAAATGGATCCTATACTTAGCCTTAAAAAAAAAACTTACTTTGATGTTCTTGCTTTCTCTGTCTTTAACATTCTTCCCAAAATTCATATCTAGTATACAATTTATTTCCACAGCACATGAAATTTAGCTTAGCTCTAAAAGAGGACATTTTGTAGTGCCTATGTCAAGGATATTGTTTGGTTAATGGTGGCAGTCCAATATTTTGTC
This sequence comes from Microtus ochrogaster, assembly GCF_000317375.1. Classification (NCBI taxonomy): domain Eukaryota; kingdom Metazoa; phylum Chordata; class Mammalia; order Rodentia; family Cricetidae; genus Microtus; species Microtus ochrogaster. The sequence goes on from NC_022010.1 coordinate 74,198,002, forward strand.
CAAGTTTGTGTAACCGATCATTTTCTGAGTCATGATGACAAACAGCCCTCTACTTACTTGCTCGGAAGACAAAAATGTCAGGTACTTGCTTTCTGAGAATTCTTCATGAATTCCACTAATCAGATACTCTTCTGGACCTTCGGAATCTATCGCTTGTGAGACAAAGACAGATTGTTTTAATTTTGTTCTAGGAGTGGAACTAGTATGGAGTAAGAATGCAGTGGTGATGAAACACACTGGTGATAAGGGAATAAGGATCTCTAGTGTGGTCTCCGTCATCTATCCATAGATGCAGTAAACAGGGCTCTGGTGATTGACAATTAACTATCTCTTTCGCTGGAGTTTTAAGATCCCACCAACTTTCCTTTTTTTTTTCTGTCAGCTACCAACATACTTTCTCAATTACAACTGATTTCCGTTGTTTATAACAATGAAGCCAAAATTATCTAAGGGCTAAAATATATACTGTATATTTCTTTAGTGCCTCTAATATTAAAAGTTTCTAAGGAAAACTCATTCAATTTATGCTCTAAAAATTACCAAGTAACAAGTAATGGCCCTAAAGGAAGACTGTCTTTATAACGCTTTACAAAGAAAGATATATTAATTTGAAAAGGTCACGTGGACCCCATGATGACAGAATATAGAACAAGCTGGGAAACCCACCTTTGAGCATATATGTGAGATTATTTCTAGAGACATCAAATTGAGGATAGAAGAAAACCTACCCTGCACATAGGTGGCACCTGCTATGAACGGTGGTTCAGATTGAATGAAAAGGAGAAGGCCAGCATTCATCCCTCTGGTCCCTGACTGCAGATGCAATGTGACCAGCTGTACAAATGCTTGCCCTCGCTAGAACCTAAGCATTTAGTACAGATCGGTCTCCGTCATCTGAGCGATAATTTTCAATTTCATTTATTTAAAATTTATTTTAAAATTGCAAATTATGCACACAAATAAATTAAAAAATTTTAAAGGGTGAAAAATATTTCTCTCATCCTACCCTGTTTCTTTCTGGGGGGGACAATTATAACTGCAAGTCTTTTTTCTTCCTATTTGCAATGCTGTACTCCATTAATACATAAGGTTAAAGCACCTAGAGGGAAAATATGGCCGCTTGTACATTTTGCCCTTCCCTTTATTTAGCAGTCTCTATTGTATGTATTATATATGGTGTGTCATGTGTAATACATGATATATGTACATTAGAAGATTTTCTTTAATTCAAGAGAATATAAGTATAAAATGCATCTTTTTTCAACTAAAATACAACTTTCTTGAGAGATGCACCTAATATGTAAGAACTTTAATCCTAAATAAAACAAACCTAAGGACCTGAGAAGGAACCCGTCCTTGAAAAACGTTAAATCTTCTTACTTTCTATACTTTTAGAGTCTGCCAGACATACACTTAACAGAATCACAAAACACTCCATTCTCAAACATTGGTACTCTAAAGACTCTCACCCTCATGGCTCTTTGCAGAAAAACGTTAATATGTTATGTAAGATAAGCAAAAGAAAGAAGGAAGCACACATAACTCATGGTCAACAATTCAAATAGGACAAGGATGTTTTCCCCTGGCGAATTTTATTTCACTGAAGAATATGGAACTAAGAAAGAGGTTAAGCATTATTTTAAGAGTTCGACTAGTTTTTTTTTTGTTTGTTTGTTTGTTTTTTGGTTTTTCGAGACAGGGTTTCTCTGTGGTTTTGGAGCCTGTCCTGGAACTAGCTCTGTAGACCAGGCTGGTCTCGAACTCACAAAGATCCGCCTGCCTCTGCCTCCCAAGTGCTGGGATTAAAGGCGTGTGCCACCACCACCCGGCTGCGTTCGACTAGTTTTATGACCTGTTCAACTCAGACAAAAAATAAACCTGAGAATGATTTTTACATTGAATAGACTGAAAATTATTAAACACCCACACCTCTATGCAATTTGGACAATACACACACACACACATCAAAGCTTTGTACCGGAGACTCACCAGTTTGTAGTTTTAAAATATGGTGAAAAAAAACTAGTTTACACTCTACTTTGGATAGAATTTGCTCAGCATGAATACCTTACCATTTAAATATTAATAAATATATTTAAATATTAAATAGAAAGGCTCTTTGATACTACCCATAAACTAAAACAACTTGGCATGGGTTTCTGAGTTTCTGTGTTCCAATGTCACTATTCTCTCCTTCAGAAATAACTGAGGGAAAAAAACCTTAATGACAGCAATTCCACCTACGGATGACCATACAACCAGCAATAGAGTAGAGATATTGTATTTGAGAACTAAAAGTTTGTGAAATGTGAATTATTCTTATGTCTGTGCACAAATAAATAAAAATTTCAGTAGTGTGATTCCTCAGGTTTGAGCTAATGGCTGAAAAATGAAAGCAAACTGTTCAGAGGTGAAAACCCACCTTCTCTTTAGGGAAGTGATTTGTTGTTGCTGTCCATGAAATGCTTTGCACTTTACTAAAAAGAGTGCATTTAAAAACTCTATTCATTGTGTTTCCAAAGGCTAGGGCTTCTCGTTTATGTGGTGGACAAAATAGCATGCTAATGGCTGCTCGCTTTCCATGCCTTGTTTTTGAAAGTGAACTCTATTCTTACACTGGTAAAAATATTTCAGTTTCTTGTTGATAGAGAATGTATCTCCATCCAGTGCCCAAAATTTTAAGATAAAATGACTCATGTTTTTTGTGTGTCTGTGGCTTCAGGTCTGACCACTAATGGGACACTAATGGGGAGGGGGATCATCCCTGGAAGAGGTTAATTCTCATTCTTCCAGCAGTCATGTGTTGCCTGTAGGTCTTCACAAGTATTTGCTGTAGTGACTGACACTTGATTGACAAATGACATCTTCACTAAACCATTGGTGAAAAGGATAAATCATTTTGTTTTTGCTTCTATAGGAACTATTAAGTCCCACCATGAGAGGAAAATGTGACACTATGAAGGAACATATTTTCTGAAGAATTTATGTTTGTCCCCTCTGCTGAATAGAAGTGACCTGATTTTTTTCTGACAGGGTCTTCTGAATGTGATCCTATGTGGTGGCCAAAAAAAACCTACTAGGAGATGTGTATTTTTTTAATTCCAGAATTTATTTGTGTAGATTAGAATTGGGTTGATGTGAGTTGGTTAAATATGCCAAGAATAAAGACAAGTATAAATAGTCAGGAAGAGGAGAGAGAGCTATTTATTTATTTATTTATTTATTTATTTATTTATTTATTTATTTGAGAAGAAAGTGAGAACTGCTTGGTATAAACAGAATTTTCCTTAAATCGATGTGAGTAGTATGCTATATGATAGTTCCCCCTGCTTTTTAGAAATCTGCAGTAAATCACAGAATTCTTGTAACTGCTTGATGGAGTTTCTTTCTTCTTTCTTTTTAATATGCTGTGTAAGAGACTCCGCAAAAAGTTGACACAGCTTCCAAGGAGGTAGGGAGCTGTGGCTGAAGTTAACATAGAAACTTCCATGAGTAAGTTTCTTAAGGATGAATGATTTACTATTAATCCCCAAACCACCTTTCCTCTCACATGAAATTATAAGAAGACACATGTTAATTTAAGTCACCTTTGAGGTATCAGCACCTAACTGGGGTTGTCGCTGCTACTTGGACTTCAAGGCGACGTCAGTTAATTCCCTGGCCTGTGTAACTGCCGGTGCTCTTTGTGAGTTGTTTGGACAACTATCAAGTGACTAGGAGTCATTTTGAAAATAAATTTACTAGTTCCTCAGGAAATACAACGCTCATCTACACCAACACCTGTTCATAATAAAGGCAATTAAAAGTACAGGTTCATCTTTCCCCTCATCAGGAGAGTTCTTGTTTCCTAATTGATTCTATGCTTAGAATATCAGACGTTAGATGCAAGACAAGCGATGAAACACTCACACAAGGAGAAAGACTGGCAGGGAAGTTCAGCTCACTTAGTGGATCCTGCAGAACACACACTGGAGGTTCCCTTTAACCTCGCCTCTTCAGGGAAAAGTCGATGAGTAAAGCTTGATGTGTGTTACTTTCATTTCTGACACGTCCATTGAAAGAGTCGTCGGTGTGTGTGTTTAGTAAAGACGTGAGCCGATATAATGGTTCACAATCCAGCCTCATAAGCAAAGCTTTTCAAGTACACATCAACCTTCAAATCTCCTGTCAACTCTGTAAAGAAATAACTGAATTTTGCCCAAGCAGGTGCAAAGTAGAAGAGATGCTCTGTTTTTCTCATGGGATGATCAGAGTTGCACCTCCTGCGAGCCCACACAATCCACTGGGAGTTGGGTGTCAAATGATGTGAGTGCAAGCTCTAGTTCTGCATTTGATCACACTGTGTGTATTGAATAACAGAGTATCTCTAGAGTGGTCTCTCTTGAATAGAATGTAAATAATATTATTAAAAGCATGCATAGGTTGTAAGAATTAGTAGACCTGATAGCTAATAGCATGGAAAATAACTTTTAGCTCATGGTTGTTGCCCAATAAATATTTGCTGAATTAAATACACAGAAATAGGAGAAGAGAAGCTGTGCTTATCCAGTCATCCTGATGTCTGCCCAAAGAATCCACTTGCAATTTTAACTTCTAACTTGATACCATCAGTTGACCTTGAGACAACTCTGTAGAGTCCTAATAAAAGCTAAAGAGCAGCAAAGAATGCATCTGCAGAAAATAATGAAGAGTACTAAGAAGTTTTACTGTTTTCTTTTATTTGTCATCTGCAGGCAAAGAACAATCAGATAGGGTGCAGGAAAATTGTCTGCATTCTTTTGATCATGCTTTAAATAAACACGGATTGGCCAGACAGGAAGTATAGGCAGGTCAACCAGACAGGAAGAAGAGGCTGAGCTATGAGAACAGGAGAATTCTAGGCAGGAAGAAGCCCATTCCTCCCAGTCCTGCCCAGACCATGGAAGAAGCAAGATGTAACCTGCTCTGCTGAAAAAGGTACCGAGTCATGTGACTAACATAGATAAGAATAATGGGCTAAATAAGTCATAAGAGTAAATAAGAAGCCTGAGCTAATGGGCCAATCAGTTTTATAACCTATGGAGACCTCTGTGTGATTTTCTTTGGGACTTGCCAACTGTGGGGTACTGGGCAGGACAGAAACCTCAACAAGCAGCCCCTCATGCCACACAGATAGGCTTTGGGTTTGTTTGGGGTTTTTAGTTGTTTTTTTTTTTTTTAGAATCTCTTAAAATATATAGATTAAAATATCAAAGAGAATTCAAAAGACTATGGATGGAGAAGAAAATACTTCAGAAATTGTTCTACCAAAGCAGAAAGAAACTAAAGGGAAGGGAGACAACACATGTACACTAGAGGAGGCCTGCCTACTTGGTACGCTGCTGCTTTCATTACTCAGCACTGACGTTTAAGGAGGAGTCTACGGTACTGCTTCCCATTTCTACAGTAGGTAAAGAGACAGATCTTGGAGCCCATTTTCATAGAGAACAAAGCAGAAGGAATAAGTAACAACGATTACCAACAAAGGAGAATGAAGTAGAGTGCCAAGGCTAACTTGGGACGTGTTGAGAGTGGGTGGAGCAGCAGATACTGTGGACAACAAGAAAGCTACCTGAAGAGCTGAGACAGCTCCCACAGGTGTTTGAAAGCTAGAGTATTTGGATAATTACACTCAGAAATGAATGAAAACATTCAGAAAGCATGCTCTGTAGAAAAACTAACACCAACTAGACTGGTAAGGAGCTATTGAAGGAGCCAAGGGAGAGTTAGGAAGTAAAACAGCAACACCAAGACTGTGGAGCAGGGAGCCTCAGTCATGAGCAAGCGGCCTTCAGGACACCACGTTCCACAACTACTCTCCTGGAAACCAGTCCTTCCTTCATGACTCACTGAATCTGTCAACACCACATCATTCTCCTAATCGCTCTGGACCAAAGTTTGTGCCTTGTTTTAACTCATCCTGCTTCCTTGTTTTTGATTCTCAACACACTAAGTTGTCCCTGCTATTCTTTAATATTTATTTATTTTACTTTCTAAGCCATATTTTATTGGTCAGTTTTAAATAGTCCTTGTTGGCACTTTTTTTTTCTTATTTTTTTCTCTAAGCTCAAATTCCCAATGCATCTTTTGATTATGCCATATATATTTGCTTCAATAGGTGACAATCTAGCTTCAACATCGAAAATACATTTAGTTTAGGAAAATAAGCATGTATATACACATTTAAACTACATCTTTGTGATTGGTGATTAAAAATGTCTAAGAATAATGAATCCACATTTATGATGAAAATCACTTTTGCTAAAGGACAAACACAATGACAATTACGGAAGGAACTGCAAGTATATTAAAATGTTTGGTTTTTAAACTGGGGACTAGCAGACTTGTATTTCTAGATATTTAAATAAAACAAAATTGTTATAAGACATAGTTCATAATAACAATCTTCTGAAATGCTAGTCTTTAAGGCCTTTTCACTGGGACCTTTTTCATCTTGTTACCCATCAGCCCTAACAGTGTTCTCTTCTGGGTCTCTTTTTTTATTGTCCACAAAAGTATTTGCTGAGTATTTTTGTTTGCCTTTCCTTCATCATGGTGCCCTAGTGCCAGGAATGCATCTATATTCAATCAGGGTTTCCTCTCCAAATATTTCTCAACCCTTTTAGCTTACAGAGCATTGATGCTTGTTTTTATTGGATACAATGAGATCTCTCTGTCCTCTGATCTCTCGTGTGTGTGTGTGTGTGTGTGTGTGTGTGTGTGTGTGTGACATTCTTGTCTATCTCTTCAAAATGTATTTGAAGGATATTGTTCTTGGTATGTATTGCAGAGCTTCTGGACTTTCAATTAAATCTTTAAAGTTGTTGACACAAATGGCGTCGTCACTGACAGAACTTGATACAGTTTTCAAGGTGATCCCAATATAACAGGTACAGTGTGATGACATTAGATTGGCAGGTGCCACTTCTTGTTCATGTCTACAGCAGTATGAAATTCCACATACGCAACAGTGATGTGCATGGAGAATATGATTAGGTGTCTGTGTGCCAATTAGCTTAAATGTCAAGAAGCAGAAACTGATGACCTCTTGCTCCAATAGCATATTACTACAAAAGGGCCACTTAGCAGTAATTTGACCTTCAATAACTCAGTGCCATGAATATTTGGAAGCAAATTACCTAAATGTTCAAACACGAACAGCTGAACTGAAACTGACACTGCCTGGAGTGACATAAAATCCTAGAGTCCAAGGAGGATAGGCCGTAGCGAGAGCTCTTCATACCACTGCTTGACAACTGATCCTAGCCCCAGAAAAGACCAAGGCAGTCATAGAGCTGGGTAAAGCACACAGCACAAAGAGTATGAAGCATTCATTAAAACAAAACAGTACAGAATATTTAAACATCATTTGCAAAGTTTATGTGAATACTGGGGAAAATATACACTTTCTTTTTGGTGTGTCTCTCTGACTCTGTGTCTTGTTTGTGTCTGTCTGTCTCTCTACATGTATGTATGTCTCTCCATCTGTGGTGTATGTATGCATATACACACTTGTATATGCTGGCACACTTTTCCATGTGAGGATATGGAGACCAGAACTTGATATTAGATATATTTCTCAATCATTACTCTACTTAAATTTTTGAATTATTTTTGAATACCTCATCCTTTTTGCTATACTGGCCGAGAAGAAAACCACAAGGATTTGCCTCTCTGACCCCAAGCACTGGCTCATAGGTGAGCAGTGCCACATCTGGCTTTACATGTTACCCGGGGATCCAGATTCGAGTTCTCATGCTTATATAGAACTCTTCCCACTGAGCAACCCTTCAAGCCCGTCTTACTAATTATCCTAATTAAATAATAATTATATACAATTTGTATGTTGTATGGCCTTGAAACTAGGATGAAGTAACTTTGGTACTCAACACTCCAGTGGTGGGAGGAGGGAGAGAGTGAATGAGAGACAATCAACACTATTTTCCAAAAAGGAAATAAGATTGCAACCTTTGACGTCTCTTCTAGCCATTGATCCCTTAATTCATTTGTGTCTATTGATTAGTCTTCAAGCGACTCTTTCCGTAGCTGTTGGATCTATTAAGTCCGATTTCACCATCCATTATTTCTTTCAATGTTGCTTCCATTCTTGTCATTTCCTTTGGATGCCTTCTTAGCTTTCCCATCACTCTGCTTATATGACTCACTTATCCTTGATTATCTGATTTTTTTCACCATAACCTTTAACACATCATTTCCAATTAAAATTTTGATCTGATAATCTCAAAGTTGATATCATATCTGATCCTGGTTCTAATGCTTCTTTGTCTCTTCAGACTATCTTTTCCAAACCTTTGGAAGGTCTTGTAGATTTTTATTGTTGTTGATGTTGAAAGATGAAAATTATGTATATGAAAGGTAGGAACTGAATTAAAATAGACTTGGGGATTTATGTTAATCTGGCTGTGTTGTTTACTGTGGCTGTGAGTGCCAGGAACTTCAAATTTCTTGAATAGCTGGCTTCTGTTTTCCCTAGAACTCCCCTAAGCATACTTTCTTAGGCAGTTGGCTCCTCCCAGCTTCTCCAGGTACAGTCCAGTGTAGAACTTGAAATGAGAATTGATGTGATATGTTAGGGAAGGGAACATTCTCTAATATTCCCATAAACTTCTTGTTTACGTGGTGTCTTAGTTGTATTTCTACTGCTGTGACAAAATACCATGACCAAGGCAACTTATAAAAGGGAAAGTTTAGTTGGGCCTCTTGTTTCAGGAGCTTTTAGAGAATGTAGATAGTTAAATCTTCTATAGAACTTAAAAGACACACTGTTTTATGAAGGCTGTTTGTTTGTTCCTGTCTGCTCAGCCCCAAAATAATCACACAGAAACCATGATTTGCAATACTATTTAGCCAATAGCTTAAATGTATTTCTGACTAACTCTTATATATCTACTTTAAAAAAATTTTTTTTTTACTTATCCTATTTTGGTGGGTACAGGCATGCTCCAAAACTCTATGACATGTATGTGGAGGTCAAAGTAAGGGCTGGTTAATAAACTGTAAAGTATAGGCAAAAAGAAATCAAAAATATATCTTCTGTGCTTTATAAGTAATTCCCATGGGCCTCTCAGGCAATAAGCAACTTCTGCACTGAATTCTCATTTAAATATAATCATACAATTTTCATGTTTAAATATAAGCATTTTTTCTTTACCATGGCCCCAAATTTTAGAGTCTAGAGGCCATGTATTCAAATACAGATTAAAAACACCATGATCCACTGAGTGAGAATGTAAGAGATGTTTAAAACCCATCTTTCTGTACAATTTAGCATTTTAAATTAACTTTATAACTAAGTTTTCAACTAAAAATTGACTTCAGGATAAGTAAACTGCAGTATAAGTAAATAAAGACAAATAAATGCTAATTTGAGCCAAAAAATACTTCAACTGGAAAATATCTTTTGATATAACAATTTAAAGGCAGAAATGTGATCAATAGTCTAGTAAAGTATTGTTCATCTGCAAAACTTAAAATATGATGATTTTTTTTTTTTTTTGTTACAGGGTGTCCATATGCAGCCCTTGCTAGCCTTTGAACTGGCTTTTTAGACCATTCTGGTCTTGAGCTCACAGAGATCCACCTGGTTCTACTTCTTGAGTTCTGGGATTAAAGGTGTGTGTCGCCACATACTGCAATAAAAAACAACTATATTATAATAAATGTAACTTACTGACACAGTTTCTAGAATTTGTTAGTTAGGCATGGTGCTCCACCTTTTGAGTGGTTCCTCATTGCTATAAATTTTAAGTCAGAATGCAAATGGTGACGTACACTTTTGACTCTTCGCTCTCTCTCTCTCATTTTGTGAGTCTGTGTGTGTTACACAGAAACACCATAAGCATATCTATGTTTTGCTCTAGCTCCTCGTTATTCCTTTAAGATGGTTGCAACTGAACCCCAATCTTGGATGGCAGCCAACAAGCCCCAGTGATCCCTCTGTCTTTGCTCCCCACATTGTTGAGGTTACAGATGCACACATGAGCACCCCTGGGTTTTAGGGACTTGAGCCTAGATTTTCATGTTTGTACAGCAAGTGCTCTTAGCCACTGAGCCATGTCTTCAGAGTGCTCACATGACTAATTTCTCCCCACACATAAGGGGGTGACAACAAAAGCAAGTTTCAAAAGCAACCATGGAAAAACCCATTAGCTGAGTATTTCTGCATATCGATCCCCAGGGGCTCATTCTCTCACAATGCCCCCCTTCTCCAGGCAGAGAACTCTGGCTGTCCAGTGACCTTGGCCACATAATCCATTCAATCCGGAGATAGAATATTTGATTCACTCTACGTAAGTAATTATTTTTCATAGGAAGATGAGCTGTTATTTCAAAGCCTCCCTGTGTGGGCAGAGGACTATTGGTGGGACCGTGTAAAAAGCAAAATATTGCTCAACAACAGAAAAGCATTCCTGACTTTAAGAAAGGATTTTTTAATTTATAAAATCAATTATTTTCAGTCATTTGAGAGAAAGTAGAAGTGGTAGTTTATTTGATGTTGGTAGCATTTTTTTTTCTTCTGAAAAATTGTCACCAAGTGCAAAGAGAAACATAAAAAGGGAGTTGTTTTAAACAAACCATTGGTTTTGATTAATTTTGCTGGGTGCTTCAAAGTGAATTTCACAGCCACAATTGCATTCTTGCCTCCCCATTTTCTGCCGCGCTGTCCTGTTCCCACACTGTTATTTACCACATTTTTCAAATTGAGCTGGACATTTCTGTTTTTTCACAAAACAGCAGCGAAGGACATTTCTCTGGAGGAGATGTGGGTAAGGCCAAACACAGCCACGGCATTTCTCACACGAAATTCCTTAAAAATCTGTTTCCAGTCTCCACACAACATACTTTGCTTATGACAGCGGAGAACTCTCCAGTGCAGTATTCCTATCTTTGATGGAAACTAGTATAGGTTTGTAGCACGAATACTAATTGTCCTTAATAAAAACCTGGGATCAGATAATAGGGGTTGAAAGCTGAGAGATCAGAAAAGCAGTGCAGTCAGCCACTAGAGAGACTTTTTAATCCTCAGGTGAAAAGGGCAATTCTGTCCTCAGACTGACTGTATCCTTAGACTGAATGCTTCAAACTGCGCCTCAGACTGCATCCTCAGACTGCATCCTCAGACTGCA
>NC_022010.1:74209451-74219856 GCF_000317375.1 Microtus ochrogaster
CATCCTCAGACTGCATCCTCAGACTGCATCCTCAGACTGCACTTCAGACTACATCTGAGCTCCTATCTCCTCCCTCCTCATGTTCCTCTCTCCACCCAGCCATACCCCTTCCTGTCTCTACCTCCCTAGTGCTGGAATTAAAGAGGTGGAACTCCCCACTATCATTAAAGGTGTGTGCCACCACTGCCTAGCTTCTAGTGGCTTAGCTCAGCACTCTGATCTTCAGGGAGCTTTATTTGTTAAAACACAAACAAAATATCACCGCATAGGTGGAATTCTATTAGACAAAGTTTTGTTTTTAGTGTGGTTTTGGCCCAGGAGTTCATGTATGCTAAATACACTAATCTCCATTCCCAGGCTTAAAGTATGTCTTAGAAATAGTGCCCATTTCATCCAATAACTTCTTGAATTAAAAGAAAAAAAATGAAATCTCTTAGCCCTTCCAAGCTGTTGCAAAGAGTAACATATACTAGCTAGTTTATAGACAACAAAACCATATTACACATAGGCATAGTAGTTAAAAGTACAACACCTAAGATACCAGCAAATTTGGTGAGTGCTATAAACTTTCTTCTATATACATGGCACCTTCTTCACACATCCTCATACGGCCGAGAAGTGAACAAGTGCCTTTAATATATGGGAGCTGTTTTCATTCATGAGGACAAAGGTTTCCAACTGCATCGTCTCCCTGAGTAGCCTCCTTTAATACAATCAGGCTGGTAATTAGGTTTCAAATTATGAATTTTGTAAGGCACAACATTTAGACTATAACAAAAGTCCACAAGTGGTTATTACAAAATTGATGCTTATTTGGCAATGGGAGAGAAGGAGACTAAAGAAGAGATGCAGACTTGGGAAGGAGAAGCTTGTCGTCTGTCATCTTGAAGGGAGCTTAGAAGGTACTTTCGAGAAGGAACTAACAACTACACCACATATTGTGGGTGAAGATCCAGGGCTGGTTAATCTTGATTGTCAATTTGGGACTAATATTCACAATGAAAACACACTCGGGTGTGTTCATGAGAGAGCTTCAAGAGATTAACCTGAGGAGGGAAGATTTGCCCTGAAAGATCTCGCTCTTCTGACAAACCCATAAGTCCTGCTGCTGCAGCATTTCCTCATTGATTTTAGAAACATTCTATAGGCTGTGGTCCCAGGTTAAACGCAAATGAGAAACGCATTCACTCCCTTCAGCTTTGTGAGTATAGCTGCTATGTAACCAGCTGCCTCAAACTCCCGCCTTTATGACTTCATACCACAGTGAACCACACATTCAAACTGTGGCCCAAAATAAACACTTCCTGCCTCAAGATGTGTTGGCTAGCTATTTTTTTCCCACACCAATGAGAAAGTTAACTAATACACCTCATTTGATCTGTGAAGTGTGGGAAGCGAAGATGGAGTTAATCTGAACATCTTTTCTTGCTATGATGTTCTGCTCCTGGCTTGGCCCCATCCCTTTTAGTCAGATTTGTCCTACAGCTTTGGTTTCTTTTTCTGAACTTGGTTTTCTTCTAGGCTCAACAAGCATCACTTACTCTATTCCTTCCTAAATGTCACCCTGTAAAATATATTTTTATTTCACTGAATATGAAAGCTTATGGGGAAAATATACAATGTGTAGAACTTGAATCACTCTGAAAAAAACATTGTAAAACTGATTTTTTTTAAAAAAAAATTACGGTTAGTCCCTGCTATGTAGCAATTCCCTGCATATATGACTTAGAAAAACACATCCAGTCATCTTTTCCATGTGCTATCACATCTTAGTATTTCCCTAGGCTGCTTTATTTACTTTTTTTCTCCATCTTGAACATATAGTCCTCCCCAGAGGTACTGAGGCAGATCAAATAATGAACTTTGGAGAAGTGCACACTCTACTCTTCAGATTATGTGAAGCAAGAAGACCAGGTGTTAATCTGGGCCATGCTGAGTAGCAGTGTAGCTAAAGGGACATTGAAGAAGAAACTGTTTGTCCTCACTCTTTCTGACAAATTCATCAGTCCTGCTGCTGCAGCGTTTCTTCACTGGTATTAGGACCAACTTCTTTGGGATTCCAACATAAATAGACTGGAGACTGGTAGCTCTCCAGGAATCCTGCAGGGCTTCTGATCGGGACTGTTGAGACATTTAGCCTTGTGGAGTGAGCATTACCAAAGTCTTAGTCTTTGCACTGTAAAACAGCTATTGAACTACCCAGACCTCATCCTGCACATAAATGCATCTGTGTACCAGGAAGTGATAGGACCAATAAGTCAGAAGACATTTGCTGGCTTCATCTTCCACCACTGCTGTAGGCAACCCCATAGAGAGAACTTGCATTTGGCCAGGCTTTACATCCAGCATACAGCAGCAAGTACGCTAAACCTGGTCCTGTTCTTTGGTCTTTAGAAATATAAGCAACCCCTCCATACACATTCAAGGTCTTCTATCCTATGCTCTCTCTCCTACACAGCTCCTACCTCTGCTAATCTGTCATTTGTTCCTTCGTTTCTTGCCTCATTACCCATCTTTTACGTCTCTCAGTCTGATGCCTAGTCCAGGACTTCATTCAAGATCTTTTCTTCCTACAAATAGAAATCCCTACAAACCTTTAACTTTATTCCATCTGTGATGACTTTTCTATGCCTGTCTCAAAAGTCATGTTCTCATCAAGGTCTTCTGGATCTCTTCAGGTTAAATCCTATTCACTTGCTATATGTTGTCATCATTCCTTTAAGTGTTGCTGTCAGAGTTCATAATTTATACGTATGAATCATTTTCTGATCACATTTTCCTCCCTCTTTGGCCACATGTTCAATTGAACAGTGGGTTTTTTCCCACATCTCTATCTAAATTGCTGAGTGCAGGAACTGGTATTTTGATACATATTGATGAAAACAATGAATGTGAAATTTATTTTAGGATGGGCTGGTTTTGAAAGCTAGCATGAAAACAGGCACATTTTCCCAAAGAAAAATAGCTGACTTCAAAATAAAATTTTATAGCAAATCTTGTTCTTTATTTCTGACAGGTGATATGTAGGTCGGTCAATTCTCAACTTTGTTCTGTCGTTTGTTTTTCATTCATCAATATGTAACAAGTAGCAGGTGTTGGGAGTAGAGACCTAGCTGGGCTCCTCCCTTTGGGAAGTTTAGCCCATTAATCAATTGCTCATGCTGGCTTTGCACTGAATAAATGCCCTGAGAGAGCTACGTGCTGTTTTTATTTGTGTGAGGACCTATGGGCAGTGAAGAGCATGTAATCAGGGCATGGTTAGAATTTGACTTATGTCATTTCCAGGAAGACCTGTGTGCTCTGCATGCTCAATTTTTCAATCAATGTCATGGCTAAACCCAAGTCCATTGCAATGAAACAAGGTGTAACATTCTGCCGCCTCCTCTCTTATGCAAGAATTGTTCACAATGCAATAATTATTAGTATTCATAAGTATCTTCAAACTTAATAATATGATAATAATAACACTTCAGATATATTTGACTTTAAACACAAGGTAGATACTCTAGTGTATCAAATATTGCCTATTTTATAGATTTTTCAAAAAATAGTAAGAACAAGCATTAATTAACTAAAATCTCATGACTTACATATCATTCTTAAATTGAAATTCTCTTAATCTACAGTGAAGTATTGTCGTATGAAAGTTCAGGATCTCACCCAAAGTATGAAGGCAGAGATGTGCTAAGGCTTGCTTAGCAGGCAAATGTTTAGGCTTAGTCCTGAATGATGGGGAGAAGAGTAGGCCATAAAAAACTAGGGGATGAAACAAGAAATTGAGAGGACCTAAAGCAGACTCAATGTTGGTATAAGACAACACAAAATGAGACCCTTTGAGCCCAAACCGTGGAGAGAGACTGTGGCAGATCATAGAAGATATATCTTTGAGTTCAACTCAAAATCAAAGGAAGGTTTGAATAGCAGTGATGTAATGTTTAAGCAATCCCTCCTGCTGCCAAGCGGAAAATAAACTAGCATTGAGCACGAAGGAATGAAAGGACATTAATTAAGACATTGCATTAGTTCAAGGAAGAGACGACAGCTTTGGGAATCTCAGCAAATCTCAGCAGTAGCCATGGAAGCGGAGAAGTTTCCCATTCAGAATGTAGCCTTAAGTATAAATCCAGAAAAACTAGATGAGCAACCAACTTGTACAAGAAAGTATTCCACAAGGCAGCTGCCATTCTTCATGGGCCAGGCTCAGCACATATGCCATGATATTGACTGAAGTAATAATTTTGCTTCGTATATAAGTTTAATGCACAAATCACCTAGTTCTTTGGTCTCAGTCAATCCTTTTGCCTCTATAACAGATAGGCAAGGCAATAACAAGGAAAGACTGTTAGAACTCTGTTTTTAAGTAAAATGCAACTATAATAATTCAACATACTCACTTTTGTGGAAAAAGGCAGTTGTATATGGTCATGAAATTACCTATTAACAAAAAAAACTGCAAATTAAAAACAGTATCTTTAAGTATCTTTGGATTCTGAAAATATTCTTGGAATATATGGACATTTGTATAATACCTGCAGTGCAAAAATAGATCTCTAGGTAATTCACCTCATGATCCAATCAGTTCTCAAAATAATTGTAGACAATCACATTTCCTTACACTAGAGACATCAGTGTTTCAGGAGGTGGGAGTCACATGGGAAACATAATTCACCCTTTCTTGGTCTGCAGATATTTTTACTTAAGTAGAGAAAATAACAGGTTGATAACAAATTCATAAATGAGAATTTGTGTACATAGGTAATATTTTACATTGATATAGTATAAAATGAGATCGATTTTTATCAGACTACAGGGAGCCATTTTAGAATTGGCAAGAGGCTTGGCTCTAGAGGGGTTCCCAGGTGTCTACAAGGATGTTTCCTGCTAGATCCTTGGGCAGCAGAGGAGAGGGTGCCTGAACTGGCCTTGTCCTATAGTCACAATGATGAATATCTCAAATATCACCATAGAACCTTCATCCAGCCATGACTAGAGATAGAGACCCACATT
Organism: Microtus ochrogaster; assembly: GCF_000317375.1. Lineage (NCBI taxonomy): Eukaryota > Metazoa > Chordata > Mammalia > Rodentia > Cricetidae > Microtus > Microtus ochrogaster. Next base: position 74,214,459 of record NC_022010.1, read on the forward strand.
GGAGCACTGGACTGAGCTCCCAAGGTCCAGTTGAAGAGCAGAAGGAGGGAGAAGATGAGCAAGGAAGTCAGGATGGCAAGGGGTTGGTCCTCTCATTGAGATAGTGTGCCTGATCTAATGGGAGTTAACTAAAGCCAGCCTGACTGGGTCTGAACCTGCATGTGATCAAACCAGACTCTGAACGTGGCTGACAATGGGGGCTGACTGGGATTTGTTTCTACTGCATGTACTGGCTTTTTGGGATCTTAGTCTGTTTGGATACACACCTTCTAGGCCTGGATGGAGTGGAGAGGGCCTTGGACTTCCCATGTCTTAGGACTGGAGGGGGAGGGAGCAAGGTGAGTGGCAGAGCAGGAGGGAAATGGGAGAAGGGGAAGAAGTGGAAATTTTGAATGGTATTATTTATAAAGCTAAAAATACAAAACAAAACAAAAAAATTGAGTGGTGTCATTGCTAGGGAAAATATGGCACTGCCTGCTTGCCCTGTTCAGTCTAGCATGGCAGAGCTATTTGCTGCCTCTGAGATCCATGCACACTGCCACAATTTTAGGCACACAAGCCAGTCTATGTTGCCATTAATCAAATTATAGCAGTCTGCTCACAGACCCCACTCAAATTCTTACTCCTGAAAGAGTAGGAGCCATTTGTCCTGGTGAACCAGGAAGCTGCCATGTTTTAAAAGAAGCCACACAGTTTTTACTGTGCCCTGCAGTACCTTGCTTGCCACAAGCCTATCTAGAAAAACAAATTGTGGCTACCAAGAAACTATGATAAACTCTTTTCTTTTGTGTCTAAAATTACTTTTTAAGCTGTTAGGTTTTACATGGATGTAGCTAACACAGGTTGGAGCACCAATTTGTAATAAGAGGCTGCTTGTTTGTTTCCTGGCTGTCTAGACTCCCCAAATAACCACACAGAAACTATATTAATCACTACACTGTTTGGCCTATTAGCTTATGCACACTTTTAGCTAACTCTTACATCTTAAATCAACCCATCTCTATTAACGTCTACATCACCACGAGGCCGTGGCCTATAGGCAAGTTTCCAGATTCCATGTCCTCTGGTGGCTACATGGCATCTCTCTGACTCCACCTACTTTCTCCCAGCATTCAGTTCAGTTTTCTCACCTAGTTCTGTTCTGCCCTTTCATAGGCCCAAGCAGCTTCTTTATTAACCAGTGGCATTCACAGCATTCAGAGAAGAATCCCACATCAGAATCTAAAACAGTTCATTGGCTCCTCTGAAACTAGCATTACAAATCCCCCAGTTACTGTGTAATGGGAATCAAATTTAGGTCCTCTAGAAAAACAATGCATTCTCATAACTTCTGAGCTATCCCTCCAGCTCATATACATATAAAATATTTAAATGGAGTGCACTGGCTAGATTTTTTTTTTGTCAACTTGATACAAACTAAGTCATCTGGGAAAAGAGAACCTCAGCAGAGAAAATGCCTCTATCATATTGGCTAGTAGATAGGTCTTTAGGGGCATATTCTTGATTAATGATTGATATCAGAGATTTCCATGCATTGTGGGTGGTGCTATCGGAGGAGAAAAGTATAAATTTTACTGATCTGCAAATCCTATGACTATTGACTATACTGGAAATATATGACTGGTGTGATAGTGGCATGAATGCTATAGAAGTGACCCAACGCTTTATGATTGTATTCAAGTCTGGTTTCACAAGATATAGAACCCACAAGTGGCACCGTTACTGAGGATAAGAATATATAGCTAGACAGGTCATAGGCCCTAGGGTAGAGCCTACTACTATTATTCTACTAAATGGACATTGTATTAAAACAACTACCAATGATTTATTATTATACTCACAGATTAGTGAATCTCTTCCCCTTACCAGAAAAGCTTCTTGTAATAGATATGAATTAACAGAGTGTGGCAGTTTGAATAAAAATAGCTCACCTAGGCTCATAAACTTATTTAGACATCAAAAAGTGGCTTTATTTGAAAGGATTAGAAGAGATTAGTAGTTGAGGCCTTGTTGAAGGAAGAGGGTTGCTTGGGGTAGGCTTTGAGGTTTTGATAGCCCATGACAAGCCCTGTATCTCTCTCTGCCTATGGACCAGGATGTAGGTCTCAGCTGCTGTTCCAGAGCCTTCTGCATGCTGCTGTGATCTCACCATTATGATAATGTAGCAAACCTCTAAACTGTAAGCAAGCCCCCAATAATCTCTTCACAAGAGTATAACAATGACTAAAACACACAGAAACACAGCTGGCAAATACTCAGAAAACAAAAGAATGCTCTGCTATAAATGGGACCTTTGTGTTATGCACAACCTGCAATGGTCAGAGATCTCCTAGGGGCATACAGAAAGATTGTAATGTGTGGCGGTGGTGGATGACTTTAATGAAAGTGCATTTCCCACAAATAAGGCAGTTGTCACAGGAACAGTGACAGCATCTGTAAGAACTGTGTAAGCTAAAGCCACAAAAATCCAAGCAGGAAGGGGTGAAGGTGAGACCAGAAATCTACCCCTAGTTGCTGAGCTATTGGCATTTGAGAGCTGTTCAGAAAGGTAGAGTCAGTTTTTTTTTAAGGGGTATGACCCCTGAATGGACAGCCATACCCAGGATATACTCCACACCCAAGAGTATCTGGGCAACACAAATTGGATTAAAAACAAACATGAGTCTGAGTGAATAGGGAGGTGGGGTGGCTCTGAGAGTAACTGGAGGAAAAGGGTGAGTATGATTAAACAATTGTGAATATCTCAAATAATCAATAAATTATAATTAAAGTTTTAATTTGAGGAATCCATCACTTTTATCATACCATCTTTGTTTAAAGTAAGTTAAGTCAGGAGTCTAATTAATCCGTACTCATAGAACAGGCTCTGTGGTTAGCTGCCACAACCTCCCCAAAATAGAAATAACAACAACAACAAAAATCTAAGCTATAGACATTTTGAGAAGCACAGACTGCTTAATGTTTTAAACACTTCTGCATTAAAGAATATAATGTATCAACATGGAATGAATGATAGCGTATTTACCTCACGTACTGACCTTAAACAAATTAGCCCTTTCAAGATAAAAAGATGACTTTTAAGATTTCCATTTTAACTTCAGAATTCACAAAAGCGATCAGATAGTATAGTCTATTACAAAAAATATTCTTTAAAGTTATAAAATGTTTTCTTTCGATTTTTATTCTGACTTCTGAAGAGTAAATAGAAAGTTCAGCTTTGGAGCCTATCAAAATAGTTCACACCTGCAATCCCAGAACTTTGGAGGTTGAGGTCAAGAGGATTCCCATGGTTCAGGTCTGCCTGGGTTACACAGTAAGTTCTAGAGTAGCCTAGGATGTATAGCGAGGCCCTATTACAAAGAAATCACAACAAATAAACAAAAGTAAGTTCTTGAGACCATTCATGAGCATACCTTCCAGGCAAACACCCCTCCAGGCAGCTCATCTGTGAGAATCTTTAATATCCTCAGTATAGAAAGAGGTATAGGGCATACGTTTGTGCTGGAGATCATCCACGGGACCTCATGCACAGTAGACAAGCTCCCTACCCCTGAGCTATTTTCTGATCCTGATTCATAGTATCCTAAAAGCATTATTTACCCAAAGTATTGGGGCAATTATTGTGTTAGTGTAAAATAAAATAATTCAGCTATCTTCTAGATACACTAGAGATATGAATATAAATACTTAAAGTACAAATATTTGTAAATTAACCTTACGCATCACAATATCTGATTTCAAATTACACCATAAGTGGTAATAACAAAAACAGTATGATGCTGGCAAAAAAACACCCCTCAGACATGTAGACCAAAATAGAGCAGAGGACCCAGAAATAAACCTGTGCATCTACAACCATCTGCTTCTCAGGAAATGTGCCAGGAAACATACATTGCAGAAATGACAGTTTCTTCAACAAATGGTGCTGGAAAAATTTGATTCCACCAGGAGAATAATGAATCTAGATCTATCGCCCATTCTGTACATATATGAAAATGGATGAAAAGCCTTAACATAAGATCAGAAGCTTTAGAATTCCTGGAGAAAATAGGAACATCACTTAAAGGTCTAGGCATAGTCAATGCATTCCTGAATGGGACTCCAATGGTCCAGGAATGAAGAGCAAGGTTAAAAAATGGGATTGTGTCAAATTGCAGTATAAAAGCAGTTGATAGGCTAAGGAGACAGCCAGAAGAACTATAGAAAATCTTTGCCAACCATTAATCTGAAAGAGGATTAATATCTGGAACACGTAAAATAGTGTAAAGTTCAACCAAACAAACACATTTCAGAAGAGGTGCAAATGGCCGCAAATCCTTCTTTCTCAATTGGTTCAGAACTCATGTGGGAAAGAAGTGCTAGATTTGCAGATCTAAATAGTGAGTTAAAATTTTGTTCTCCCAGAAGATACACCAAGGTTACCTTAGTTCCTCATAACATGATTTAATTTAGAAACAAGATCAAGGCAGATGGCATGGATGGAGTTTTATGAGACTTTGATCCATTTTGTGTCCTGATAAGGAGAAGAGACAGAGATGACAACAATTGCCAGCAGAGGTAGACATAGTAATAGTTAGTGTTGGCACATCCCAACAATGCCAGGGCCTAAGAGATCTTGATTGTGATAAGGAATTCTCTTCAAATAGCTTCAGGAGGGCCAAGTTTTCATTAAAATCTTCGTCTGGGGAGTCCTCTGAAGATGCACTAGAGAACAAATTTCTGATGTCTTAAATTATGTAACTTACTGTTACATTGTCAGTGCAATTTACTTTCTTATCCAGGATATCATGACACAATAGTATAAGCTCGGTACTTTGCTGTTAGTAGAAACCTATTTTTCATAATGTTGAAGTGTAGGACACCTAATACCAAGGTGCCAGTATATGGGTTATGCTAAGGGCCATTCTTGATTTAGAGAGTGCTACCTCACACTAGGCCTGCACTTGGAAAAAAGTTGAAGTGCTTGTGGGTGGTATTGTGAGTCAGAATCATAGCCTTGTACATGTCATGTAGTGATAAGAGCAGCGGGGCTGCGTCCCCAGCACCCCGGCCGCCTGGCTAGCTTATGCCCCGAAATAATTACACGGAAACTGTATTCTTTTAAACACTTCTTGGCCCATTATATCTAGCCTCTTCTCAGCTAACTCTCACACCTGGACTAGCCCATTTCTAATATTCTATGTAGCACCCCAAGGTGCGCTTACCTGGAAGATTATAACCTACGTCCATCCTGGCCGCTTGCTTCATCACTTGCGTCTGCCTCAGAAAGCAGAGCTATCACGTCTGCCCAGGAGAGGGGAGCATGATGTCTCTGAGCTCACTTCCTCTTCCTCCCAGCATTCTGTTCTGTTTACTCCTCCCACCTATGTTTTAACCTATGAGGCCAAGCAGTTTCTTT
>NC_022010.1:74220471-74248246 GCF_000317375.1 Microtus ochrogaster
AATCAAACAAAATATAATAGTAATAATCCCTGGAAACTGTCATTTGCTTGTTGGAAATGAAGCTGCTTGGAAGTTTAGTTTCCCAAATCAGGGCTAAAGCATAGAGATAATATCTCAAAAGAGACCCTCAAGGATTTCAACTAATTACTGGGAAAATATCTGGATTCAGTAACTGTTTCGGTAATTAAAACAGTTCATATGAATGGATATAGCCCACTAGAGTAGATTATATATCTCAGAAAGCTTTCTTGAAGAGGTGCTATTTTCATACAGTGGGATACTTAATACTTAGTTTGTATGGTATTAATAATTTTGGATCATTAGATGCATTTTTAGTGACATACCATCAAACTCTCCTGAAATTCATAATGTAGCCCAGGCTGACCTTGAACCTTTGGAATCATCTTGCCTAAGGAGTGCTGGAATTACAGGTTCAAACTACCATTCTGGCTGTTAGTTGCATCTTGCTGAGAAATCAATTTATCTTCTTAATCAGACTGAAAGCAAATAATCACTCAAAGATTTGGCTTCTGGAATGATTCTATTCAGCACATACAGCAGAGTCTAATATCAGTGTCTATGTCTAACTGCAGATCTATGCAGAAAAAAAAATGATCCTGTCCTCAATAAACATTATCAATGTGTGTACTTGGTGGAAGCTCTGTCGTTTCACTAAATTATCATCTGTAAGAGCACAAAACCGATCATAAACAAAGTGTGACACAGAATGGCTTACTTAAAAGCAGGAAGCACAGTAGGTCTTACTTCTTTAGCTTGGACTTTTCTGAGGGGCCTGTAACAAAGATTTGACCATTCATCCCTCTTTGCATATGCGAGAGCTTTGGAAATAGAATGGACTTCAGGGCAGATGAAAGTGAAAACATCAATAGATACTGCAAAGTGGGAGACTATATTCAGACATAGAAAACAGTGATATTTCCAAAACACTGTGTGACGGCATTAAAGCTAGTATCATCTGTGAGACGTTCATCAGCTAAACATAGACATGATAAATAAATGAGACCTAAATTGAACTTAATTTGTCATTGTGCAAGATGGCTAAGCACAATAGCTTAGTAGACGCATTCCTTTTGTATTTGAATTCAGCTGTAGCTGGCAACCAGCATTTATACAAAGTGGACATCTGAGTTGAACATTTTGTACAAATTGAGAAGGTAAAACAAGCAGCATAGTCATACGCATTCCAGTTACAAGCTTTTCTCCAAAGGGCATAGCGAAATGTCATATTCTTAGAAAAAAAAACAAAAAAACAAAAGAAAGCACCACTGTTCTACTATTTCAGGCACAGGTCTGAGGTTGAAGGGCACCTTCTCTGCTTCCAGATTTTTTGTCCTGGAAAGAAAAGGATTGTACAAGGTAGACAAGGTTTCTAATAGAAAGACAGTTTATTAAGAAAAAAGGAATGGCCTCACGACACTTATGCTTCTGCATGGGTCATTTACACGACTCTTGCCTGTTCTATGATTGTGGATGGTGGTCTTCCTTGCACATGCTCTGTTTGTTACAAATAGCCCAGTGGGAAAGGGTTTTCAGTCCTTTTGCGAACTGGTTTCTTTCACGTGCTAATCTTGTTTCCTAGTGATATCTATAATTTGATTGATGTTAATGTTTTCTATTTTTCTATTATTAAAAGTAGGATATTTTATACAATATATCATAATTACATTTCTTCCTCCCTCAAGTCTTCCCTGATTCTCCCCATCTCCCCTCACATCCAAATCCATACCCTTTCTTTCTCTCATTAGAGAGCAGGCATGCATTTAAATAATGGTACTAAAATAAAATAAGATAAAAACAAACCAGAATAAGACAAAACAACAACAACAAAAACCTGTTAATCTTGATGCTGCTTTTTCCTAGTCTCCTCCCCCCAGACTATTACTACTGAAAAATGGCTCACAAAATAAAGTTTTTTTTTTTTCTTCTTGGATATCTAGGGCTTTAGAACTTTTGAACTACACCTAAATTAGCAGCCCCCCCTTTTTTTAACTCTGAGGAAAACTTAATTCAAGGATTTAGAATTTCAGGGAACTTCCCTTTCTTCCTCCATGCCTTCATTCTTCCCCACATTGCTCCCTCCTTTCCTATGCACTGCTTATCTCAAAAATTATCATCAGTATAAAGTGAAAACAAAAAAGGAAGGGAAGGTTGGGCTGGAGAGCTGGTCCCATAAGAACATTACTGCACTAGTCTGAGGACATGAGTTCGAATCCCAGTACACCTTGCATGCAATGCACTGTGAACACATCCTCCTTATTACCTTATTATATATCTTCCAGCAGAGCCTTTTTTCTCCCAAGCTTGTCCCCTTCTACTTTCTTATCTTATTTTTTTTTTATTGGTGCAGGTAGGCATAGATGTGTGTACACATGATTATATTGTGCTCATCCTTGTCAGCATCGGGCCTGGGCTGTCTTGTCATCTTGAACATTGATGGAGGGTTGTGTGATTACCCCATGAGAGTACAGTAGGGTGTGTAAACTGCCAATGGACATTGTCTGTGGATTCCAGAGAGCTAATAAAGGTAGTGATTCCCAAAGACATCACTTACTCACTCAAGATTGTTCTTTAGGTAAATAAACATTATATGTATTTACTTGTTTGTTTATTTATTTACTTATTTGAAAAAGAAAACCATAAAAGAAATCCCACAGTAGCTCAGAATTGAGTATAATAAAGGTTATTTATGTCAGCATACAGCATATACAGTATAAGAGGCCATGCCCAAGATAGATGCTGTGTTCTTTGCTATATTTAAAATGTTCTATTTTCAAAATGTTTACCACCAAATCATATTTCTTCTAAAATTTTAATTTCAAATGCATTTCAATTAAAAGTTGTTTCCTAGACCTTTTATCCAGTTGAAATCCTTAATTGTCATTTTTTAACCCATCCTGGTATTTTTTTTGACATAACAATGGTTGCAAGAAAATAGTGCTCATTTACATTAGTTGCAATGGTTGGTACAGCATATGAAAAAAAGACTAATTAATAACTAAATATTAGTTTTTCTTTTATATTTATTTATATGCCATTGTAGATGTAATGTGCTCATCATAACCATATTAATGTTTAAAACTTAATAATGAAACCTTGGCAAGTTATCTGTAAGTCAAAACAGCAGTGCTATAGTATAGCTAGGCAACAGATGGTATAAATGAGATGGTTGAATTTTATGTCCAATGTTCTCTCTTCATTTTGTTTCCTATGTGCCCACCATAACCTGCATTTGTACTAACACTGAAACAGGAATGAGATGGTGGGAGACAGCTTCTCACTGTTGCAGTGTCTGTATTCATCCAAATGAATGAATTGTTTTGTTCCTCATATGCTTTTAATATGTTCTGTTCTGAAAGGGATCCTTCCTATCAACCAGCCCTCGCCTCTTCCCAGGAGTATCAGACTCTTTTTATGTTGATTGTGATGGATCTAGATTAGTCTGTGGAAGCTGCCGAAAGTTTCTAAGGACTCTGCTCCAGTTTGTTCCATCTCCGTGTACACAGTGTGTTGGTAAGGAAGCAGACATGTAACATCTGTCAGTAGAGAGACAGAGTGGATCTGTGAGGAGTGGGAGAGGAATGAGTGAATACGACCCAAATGTCCTAAAATGCTCAAAAGGAAATAAAAAATTGTATTTTAAAAATGACGGACATGAGGAGTTATTTTTGAGACATTTTCTTGATTACTGAGATAAACGCCTTCTCCCAGGTGTGAAGGTACCCTAAGGGGCATGGGTTCCAGGGATCTGCGCTCAGCTTCTTGCTTGTGTCCCAGAACTCAGGTTAAAAAGAAGGTGAGTCTCTGTCCCGGGTCTTTAGTTGTACTTGTTAAGGGGGTACAAATGCTGAGGGAAAAGGACTCGGTTTGGTTTATGGTTGTGTGGGTCAGTACAGCATAAATGTTTTAAACCATTTTGTTTGTGTTTCTCATTTCTAGCAAAATACTGTAGCTCCTGTAATCATGCAGGTAGGAACACTTCCCGTGCTGCCTCCTCCCTTCTGAGTTTTAATGCAGCTTGATCTTCCTTCCTCCTTGTTCTCCGCTCTCCTGAGAACACTACTTAGATGTCATTTCCATCATAGTTGTCAGAAATATTTGTCCTCATTTTTAATTTATTTGTTTCCTTGTTTACCATTTTAATTAGATTTCATCTTTCAAAGCCAGTAAGCATTATATACAGATAACAAAAAAATATATATACATTCTACTGTAAAAGATATATATGTATATATATTATATATATTCTATTGTAAAAGTACTTTTGGTGGCATAAAATTCATAGCAATAATTTTAGGTCCATTTTTCAAGCTTAAAGCCATTGGAAATATTTATGATAGCAACATATAAAACTATAAGCTTAATTTAAAAAATTCATTAAGCGAGCCGGGCGGTGGTGGCGCACGCCTTTAATCCCAGCACTCGGGAGGCAGAGGCAGGCGGATCTCTGTGAGTTCGAGGCCAGCCTGGTCTACAGAGCTAGTTCCAGGACAGGAACCAAAAGCTACAGAGAAACCCTGTCTCGAAAAAATAAAAAAAAAATAAAATAAAAAAATTCATTAAGCATTAGAATAACCATAACTTATTTGCTTATCTGCTTATCAAATAATTGTATGAGTTTTGTAAATTAATACATGCATTTTTGTCATAGTCACTGTATTTAACAGCATACTAGCTAAAATAATTATATGTATACAGCATTTAACTTGTGAAAATATATCTAAACATTGCAATTGTAAACTAAAACATACACATTCAGTAACCAAAAAATGTGAAGTTTTGCCATTAATATTCTTTAGAAATTAAAGGTTATTTTGACTTTCTATAGGCCCTCTGTTAGCATCTTAGGGTAGATACCTAACATGTAATCTTACACCCTTATTTACAAGGATAGTGTCTGTATATTGACTAAGCATTAGGTAAAATGTTTCATGATTTCACACATAAATACTTGCTGTAATTATAGAAGCCAAACATAAACCTTTGTAAAAAGCAAAGGAATTTGTTTTGACGTTTTCATATGAATCAAAATTTCAGATGAACCATGACTCAAAGTTAAAGTAATATGAGTATTATGTGTGTGTGAGTGTGTGTGTGTGTGTGTGCGCATAACTATGTGCCACTGTGAATGAGCAAGGTCCCTTCAGTTGTGTGGCAGAGGATGAGGCTGCTAGAGATCATGAGTAGTAGCAGAGTCATCAACAGCTGAATTATTTAAGAATCGGTTGATGCTGAGACAGTGCAAAAATTGTTTTGTGTGCACATGCTGTTAATACATGCTAAATACTTAGTTACCATAATTCCTGATCAATGCCGCCAGACTTTCTAGGTCTCCACCTTTTCCAAACAAGTCCTCTTTTACTGATTATTACTCATAATGCACTTTTGGTAATTACTTCTATATCATCCCTAGATCAACATTTTTAGTAGCATTTGGAACATGCAAGCCCATTGCTAATTTCCCTCATGAATTTTTCACAGTGTTGATAAGTGACTAATACTCCAACTCCAGTTTCATGCTAGCTGATTTATTTATTTTTTTCTACATTACAGATATAAAATTGCTTTGAGCTTCTCCACAGGTTGTAAGGAGGGGGTATTAAACATTTCCCTTCAACACCCCCCAACTTTTTAAATGCTAAATTAATTAATTCCCTGTCATCAGAAATAGTGGGAGGTATCCCAAAACATTCTTAAATTTATATTTTAAACAGGTAAAGTAACTCCTGCAATTCTGCCTTCTGTATAAACAGTTCCTAGTTCCCAGGCTGGAAAGGATTCAGCCATGGGTGCCTTCGAGATGAATCACCAGCTTTTGGCCTCCAAACAGAGCTCTTGCTACAACTGTTGACTTCACCAGTGACAGTCAGCACTCCACTATTTCCACCTGCCATCCCACACAATCCTGTCCCACTCCAGGATCTATACCCCGGCCTGCCCCTACCTACTAGCTACCTCTCTATGCCCGTACCAGCTGCTGCAGGTTTTGAAGACAGAGCATGCTCAATGAACAAGGTGGAATATGAACTTGGTCAGATCTCTGGGGTTATGTGGAGCGATTTACCTATTACTAAGGTTGAACACTTTAGCGTATATTGATCCATGCCTACCAGCTCACATAAATTCACATCTACATCCCTGAGTTCCATTCTTTTGAAAACTGACATCTCTTAGGACCTGCCACTTAGGAGAAGTTTTCCCTTTCAATTTGAAAAGCTTTATAACTCAAAGTAAGTGTAGATTTTTATGAAAAGAGTGAATAAATAAATTCCCACATTTCCAGGGTTGATTTTTGCATGGTTTTATTTATTTTAATCACTGATGAACATTGTGATAGTTTATTGATCAACTATCTACTTGTGATCTCAATATACAAGAACAACATGCAAATACAAGTGGTTGTGTGGTTCATACATTTAGTGTGTGGGTTGTGGAGCAGTGTGATAGGTTAAAAGAAATAAAGGATACTTAACAAAGTACTTTAAAAAGATAAAGGATACAATGTACAGTTAAGCACAATGAATAAGCTACATGAATAATAACGCAGGGATGAGTGTAGAATGGTAACCATAGAAATACCTTGCCCACACATCTAGGTTTCCAAAGCTGTCACTAATAGCAATGAACATTCATTTACTAAGAATGTCTGGGCTAATGTCCATTTCTGAATGGAGAACTGAGAGAGAATGCTGAGCCTGGAAGAACACAGAATTGCTTATGAAAGGGAGCAGAAGAAAACATATTCTAGATGTCAGGGGCATGAAGCAGTTAAGAAAGAGATGGAGACATCAATAGATAAGATACTGGGTACAACAACCACAAGCTACAGAGGAGCATGGACTGACAGTTCTGAAACCTGTTGAGAGAGAATGTTGAGGGAGTGGAGCAGGCTCCATTCCATAGGCCTGACATTCCAAAACAGTAGCAGCTAATCCACATGAAATGTCATCCCTGCTTAATACACAGTCTATTCTCAAGAACTTTCCTCAACATTTGACGTAGGAGGCTATAAATTATATATAATTATTAAGAATCATACATGTATACGAGATTTATAGATGTCTTCAAGATAATTAACTCCAGAAATTGGAGTTCAGTACAGTTCAAGGGTACCAATGATAAGATATGCTGACTTCCAGCGGGAATGTCTGCAAGGTCATTTGACAGGTAGCACTGCTAATTTCCAGAACACTCAAAAATAATTAATTTCTTAATTATACCTTCTGGCAAAATTCATGATCAGTTGTTAAACTTCAAGCCTTTTATCTGACCCAGAACTATTTATACATATGTTATTATGCTGGATATTTGATATAAACTTCTGTGTTTCAAATATATTGTTAGACTTTCATAGGATAACAAAATTTAGCATTTAGAATTCAGCTTTTATTTCAAACTACTCCTTTAAGGTTGAAGAAAAAGGCTACTGAAAATATTCCGCTGCCTTGGAGCTGAACGATTATTCAGAATGGCTGGAACTCTATGAGCTTACCAGTTCAACAATTGTTTCTAGGTACTCTTCAGACAGTTACATTATTATGTGTTTTTGGATACTAAACAATTAAGTTAAATTGGACAAATCCATGCCAACTCGTGAGTACACGTTAGTTTTTACTTAAGCATTACTCCTTCTGTTACTGTCAAGGAAATCTGTCAGAAATAGATTTAATAAACTCCAACTCTGTTTCAAAAATAAAATAAATGAATGGAAGAAGGGAAGAAGTTAAAACATTCTGGTGATACATCTTTGAATATACTTTACCACTGAATAAGGATTAAATTAGAAGCAGCTTGTTGTACAAAGGGGATTAAATGATTATAAAATTTTAAGGTTTTTTCCTGTTACTTGATCTCATCTAGAAAGAGAAAGAGCAAAGTTTAAGCAATTAAAATTTAAAAAATATCAATCACTAGCCAAACATTATCAATAATATCTCATGGAAACATTCTAGATCACTTGTTCAGAGTTATAAGGTGGTTTGGGGAATTAAAGACAAGCTGAATCCCATCCCTCCTAGCCCTATCAAATATGTTACAGATTGTTCAGTGTCTGAATTATTCTTCCAGTTTCTGGGACAGGATACCCTGGCCCACACAACTTGATGGGAAAGGGATTATTATAGGTCACAGTTCCAGGATACAGTCCATCACGGCAGGGAAGGGAAGACAGCAGGAGCTAGAAACAGCTGGTCATGTTCTGCCCACCTCCGGGAGATAATAAGAAATGTATGCTTGGGCCTCAGCTGCCCCGCTACTTTTCTTTGAGTTTGGGATTCAGGGTACCAAACATTTGGAGAAGGTGTCCTCCCACTTCCGTCTACACGGTCTAGAAAATGTCTCACAAGTATGACCAGAGGCCCATATCCCAGATGATTCTAGATTTCATCAAGTTGTAGATCAAACCTAACCACCATGCTCAGGTAAGAATATTTAGAAAAAAGAACAATTTTAATTTACCTTTCTATCCAGTTAGATGAAAACTATAGATTATTGTCCTTTATAAAGTTTTTTTTCAGAATACTTTTTTTCTATTTAAAACTACAAACTTAAAATCACACCACCATCCTTCATTTTGGAGTGATCTCAATTCTATGTTCTATTTTAGACTGCATTACTTATTTGAAACTTAAATAAGAGATTGTAGGTGTAGCCTCTGCATGTCCTGTTCTAATTCTATTATTCTAATTAGATGGTTTGGTATACCTAAAGTGTCTTTTACTTTTTTCCTTTATTCTTAAATGTGTTGCAAAACTTACATGCTACTCATGAACTTATTAAAGCAGCGGTTAACAGAAAAAGTGAAAGTTCTTTTGAACAGTGATGTGTCAGAAATACAAAATAATAAATAAAGCAAGAATTGATTGAATAACTATATACAACAATACCTAGAGGAAATAAGAATAAATAAGTCAGTTAAGATATGGAGCAATAATACAGAGGGTAAGTCTTATCAAAACTTTCAGTTTTATTAATTATCAGAGGGTTGGGATTTATGAATATGAATTTTAAATAGATTTATTTTTATTATTTCTGTGTGTGTTGTAGGCTAGAGGCTAATATCCAGTGTTTTCTTCTATAACCTTAGCTTATCTTCTGTAAAGATTTATTTGTTTTTATTTTATCTGTGTGAGTATTTGCTTGGATGGATGGATGTGTACCACAAGTGTGCTAGGTTGCCACAGAGGCCAGAGGGCGCTGTGGAATATTCTGCAATTGGGATTACAGAGGGTTGTAATCCTCCACGTGAGTGTTAGGAACCAAATTCACGTCTTCTGGAAGAGCGGCCAATGCTCTTGCCTGCTGAGCCATCTATCTTTCCATCCAATAAATCTTATCTTTGAGATAGTCTCTCACTGAACTCCGTCCTCATTGATTTGTGTAGGTTCACCAGACTACAAGGCCCCGACATCTTCCTGTCTCTGTCTTAGCAGGTCTAGGATTAAGGGTGTGTGCCTATGGGCCTGGTTATTTCAATATGGATTCTGAATATCCATATCAGGTCCTGTGTTTTCACGGCAAACAAAGCCCTTTCCCACAGAATCAGCTCCCAAGCTTAATTCTCTTATTGAGTGATTGATTGTGTGCTGTCACCACTAGCAGCAATACAAATACTAGGACACTGACTACTAACACAAAACAGTATCAGATGCTGGTTACCCAGTAACTGATAAATGATTTGGCCTTTCATCAGTGCATCTAGCATCCAATTCTTCAAATGAGATTGTGAAATAGTGTGTGATTTTTTTTCACATGATTCATTAAAAAAAATTCACAAGTTGTTTATTGACTTTATTAGCTCTTTTCTATTACCTAATATCTTTATAATTTATGGACCAATGCTCTTGTCTCTGCCGCACTTACCCTCTGCCTTGTCCTCACATTCATCTTAGCCCACCCAGTAGTAAAACAGCAAGTTTCATTCCTAAATTATCTTTGATGGGTGACTAAAATGACGTCTTGTTAACCTGCATGTCCTCCACAGAGGCATAATCATCAGAGGACACAGGGACCATGAAGACAGAGAAAACTAAACTTTCCAGTGTGTGAACTGCATGGAAAGCCACACCTAGTCACACAAACCAAAATAGATGACTAAGACGGTTAGTCACTCCACAAATATGAACGACGCATATGTAATTTAAGCCAGGTGTATTTCAAGGCATCTTGGCATGGCTGTGATCATTAGGGCACGGTAGGTGGCTGTCAATATGTGTGGTTTATTAAAGCAGAATTCATCAGCATTGACACTCTGTATGCTCCATAAACCAGCAGATGGTGTGTGACAATTTCTTCAAGGTGACATCGAAAACATCCCAAGGAATCCCTTCTTGTTTCTTTCAGCAAGAAAATCTCAGAACATATTTTCAAAATAAAAAAAAAAGATAGCAAAACATTTGATGAAATTTTGAATGGAGGGATGTGTGAATGGGAAGGGCTGTCTAAATCTGCCTAGATGATCTCTGTGTGAAATGTGCTGAAATTTAAAGAACACAGCTCACTAAAGCAGAGAGAAATTAAAATGCAGAGGGGAAGCACAGCAGATCATTGTATTTGGCCCTGCATGTTTCCCACCAAAGCAGTAGTTGAATGAAATCAGTGGAATTTGAAGATGAACTGAAAGTGGGTTTTAATTATTTTCTTATTTTGCAGTGGAAGCCAGTACAGCATACACACAGGAATTGCATCGTCTGCAGTCTTAACTAAGAAGAAAGACTAGGATATGCACATTTCTTAACATTTTTTTTTCATTAAGAGCCATTAGAACTCACCAGACAAAGCCTAAGGGTTATGAATGGAATACATCTTCTGCACAAATCTGTAAAAACAAACCATTTATAATAGTACTCTAAGACATAAGTTAAATTCACTAGCAAGGGAATCAGTTCATATAGTTATTCCAATATAAATGATTAGCAATTTCAATTAATAAAGTACATTTTTAATTAAGGACAACGTCTGCATTATATAAAACTGGAAAAAGTGCTAACATATTAAACATTGAAATGTTGCTGATTTTCCCAATGCTTTTGAGTCAATAGTATCATAGTTGAGTCATAAGCAATAGCTTTGTGGGAAATTTTCCAGTTCCTAACTAATTTTTTTAAAACTAGTTGGAGAGATGGCAGGAAGTTTCTTTTCAGCTGATGGGACATTTTCTGTGCCCTTCTGCAAATAGTCCAGTGCCTTACTCGGAATGTTTATGAAACCCCTTCGAAGGACCTTTTTACTTTTGCAAAGACTTCATCCACTTACTGTCAAGAGGAGGGCATTTTCCCACCGAATGGAGCATATTTTATTTTTTTATGAATCACCATATAAATCACCATGGCAGGTGATTCTCCCCACACTGGTTTCCAAGTGCCACCATGTTCAGATCAGAGTCCACTCTTCTCAAAGTGTTGAGACTTGTAAAAGATTGTCCTTCAGCCCGGCGGTGGTGGCGCATGCCTTTAATCCCAGCACTTGGGAGGCAGAGGCAGGCAGATCTCTGTGAGTTCGAGGCCAGCCTGGTCGACAAGAGCTAGGAAATGCTGGCACTGATCTGTGGGACTATGCAGAGGGCTTATGGTTTGGCTTTTTGAAAACGATTGTTATTAAGTGTATTGTCTCTTTGATTTGAGCTGAGTCTCCAACGCTTCCATGTCTTACATGGCAGGTTTTCAAATCTGGAACTAGTAACACCTTACTTGGAAAATGGTTGGTGTTTTATACTTTTAAGCTACAAACTAGAATTGCATGCATAGTGTTTGTCTACCAAACTATCTGGAAATATGCTTTTGTGCAGTAAAGAAAAAAATAAATGAGACATTAAATAAGATTTTTTTTAAACTTAAGATGGCAAAGAATGGGAAGGATGTGTCACCTGCCTGACTTTATGATGGCAGAAAACGTTCTAAGTGTGGCAGAAGGGGTGGGTGTGATTACAGGTGACTTCTGCGAGATTTCTCTAATTATTGTGATTTTTAATAATGGCTCCTGGAAAATTTGAAGCCTTGTCAGTCTCTCAGAGAGAGAAAGACCTCCTCTTAACGTGAATTATTTAATTCTATCCTTTAACCAACCTTACAGGAGAAAATGTCATCACAATGATCACGCTACTGAGGCTGATACATCCAACGACATCTTCACAAAGATGCTTACAGCCCCGTGGAGCTGGTGGGAGCTGAGCACCGGAGGAAGGATCAGTACTGGAGCTGTTGCTTTCTTCTTCTCCTTGTCAAGCTCCTGCTAGAATAAAGGAAAAGGAAGAAGAAGGATCTTCTGTTTTTGTTATTTTGATATGTAATATCCTATATGCAGTTGATAACTTAAACAAAAGTCCGCAGTGTCTTTGGAAAAACAGCATAAATTTATTTATCGCTTTAATTAAAGCAAACCCTCTGAATTTAATGTAGAGAAAAATACAGGGTCTGTATATGTGGAAAAGATAAATTGGGCCAGGCATCATCAACAAACAGAACCAAGGACACACACTTCTGGGACTCCTCGCCTCTATCACAGACTACCAGCCTCAGGCAGTGGGAGACAGGCCAAAGTTTGGGTGCAAGGCAGTGTAGGAAGGACTCAAGACAGCAATAAAACTTACTGAAGACAGTTTGCGTTTTATTATTCCTACACACCAGCCAAGGTAAAATACTACTGGTAGAAAAAGTTTGGTTTTGGGTTTTTTTTTTTTTTTTTTTTGGTTTTCTGGTTTATATTGTAAACAGTTTCTGTGGCTAATTAGTATGTTTTTAATTATATATATCCACAAACCTCAAATTGATGTTTTTTTTTTAATTACTCACTTTCAGTGACTATTGCATACTTTACGGAAGTTACTCTGGGAGGTTTTGGCTAGAATTATGGCTACACACTGTGCACACACGGGGATGGGGGTGGGGAGGGAGCGAGCATCTCATTTCTTTTGAGTTTGCTTTGATGCAGTTCTGTCTCTTGGCTAGTAACACACTCATCCTTCATTTATACAGTAGATCAAGACACAGAATGCCAGCCCCCTACACAGATACAGCAGAGCGTAGTTCACCTTATGTCTAGCATACAGTGGTGTGTGACTACTTTGTGGTTTTACTAGCAGTGGAAAAATAGAGAATGCAGATGTGATACATATTTCTTTGATAAGGGCCTACTTTTAGTTTTCATGGAAAACTTTCCTAAGTCTGAGTAAGGATACTTAAATTTTAAACTTATTTTTTCAACAAATTTTTTAACTAAAGAATAAATTAAGAAAGCAGAAATGGTAGCACCATGACCCATTACAGGTCTCCTTTGTTTAAAACATATATTAAGGTATAAATAAATGTGTTAATTTATTGTCTCTTCTCCTTTTGCTATATTTATATGTTTCTGTAACTGTCATGGTCATATGAAGTGCAATGAGACAAGTAATTTCCCATCTCTATTTTTCTTTACTGGAGATGTTTTTGAGCACAGGAAACTTTCTGTAAAAACAAACAAACCCCAGCTCTAGGGGAGGGAGCAACTCCATGGCTAAGACACCAGCTATGCCAGCAAACTTGACTTTAGAGAGCCAGCACCAGTGTAATCACAGCAGTGCTGGGGGTGGCTGAGGGAGAGGCAGGAGGATGGCTGGGATGGCTGCCAGCATAGCTGAGCAAACCAGCAAGCTCCAGATTCAGTGAGAGACTTCATTTCAACAGATTAAGGCAGGTCTTCCTTGGGCCTCTCTATGGGTAGAGACCAACATACAAATGAATCACATACATAGATGTGCACGCACGCACACACACACACACACACACACACACACACACACACACATCAAAACACAGAAACAACCCATGCCCCTCTCCCCAAAAAATCCTCTGAATTTTATAGATCAGGAAAGAATTCTGTAAAAAACCAAAAGGCTAGATTCTCGGATTTCCTGACAGCTGGGACCCTATTTTACCTCTTGCATCTACTTCCTTGGTAAATATAGCTAGTTATACAACACGGTCTTTCCTTTTTGGAGCTTATGATATCATCAGAAATGGTAAATGCACGCCAGGCCTTAGGAAAAATGAACTGTTGTTGTCTGAGCTCTGAAGAAAAGACTGACAAGTGTCAGGAGGGTGGGAACTGGGAGCGGTGCAGAGAGAGTAGGGGGTGTGTTGGGAGGGGTGCAGAAAGAGTAGGGGGTGTGTTGGGAGGGGTGCAGAGAGAGTAGAGGTGTGTCATCACAGCCTCTGTCATAGATGACGATTTCAGGTACCTACATACCTCACAAAGATCTTACACGCAAGGGAAAGGCTCAGTGGGAGGCGTAAGGAATGCACTGTGCTGAAGGATTGAGGAGTAGCTTATTCTTTGCTCCTGAGCAGCGGTAAGGGGCTATGACCTTTCTGTGTCTGTCAATTTCCGTAAGCACTACTGGATTCTATTTTGAGCAATATCTTGAAAACACTTTGGAAATAACTGAAACACAAAATAACTCCCGTAGGACATTTTTCTTTTCATTCACATCTTTTTGTCTAGGAACCCTGGACATTTCACATCTGAGGCAAACACTGTTACACTGATCAGTAGCCTGGCTTAGTAATCTGTATAGGAAAATGTAAAAGCCATCCACATATGTTTTCTGGTACAAATATGGGACATAAATCCATGCAAAGGCCTCAAATCTAACGTTTGAGATGAATTTGAAACATAATTGCCAGAGGAGGCCATAAACACACTCTCCCATCACCACAAATTACGGGTGGAGTTTCCTGCTTTGGGGGAAATCCCAGAGGTCAGCATGCCCCACATGTCATGGTTAAACCTCACAAAGGAAAAACCACCTCTGTGTTCATGGCATTCCCCTGCCAGCTAAGTATGCTTTTAAGTGGGCTAACTGATCCTACCGTTCTCTGTATAAAAAGCATACAGCTTCACTTTCCCTTAGAGCAAGTTCTGCACAAGGAGATCAGAGATGTCAGGAGAAATGCAATTCCATTGAAAGCTCTTTGGAAACTCTGGGGGGTCTCCAGCCTAAAAAGAGTGCAAGCAAGCACTAAGCGTGAGCAAGCCTGTGTGGTGATGTGGTGACATAGTGTTCACACTTCTTGCTCACATCCGTCTTCAGACTTGGGACAGGATATGAATTGTCAGCCTTCAGTAACAATATATTTCAAGTTCAAATTTGTGTAGGTAATTCTTTAGCCGTGTTTGTACATGCATGTGTGTGTTTTCTGTAATGATCTCTGTTATAAAGAGAGGTTTCCTTGATAAGGAGTTAGACCCACACCTATCTGTGGATAGGGGAACCAATATTTCAAATGTAGCTAAGGGTTATTCTGGTTTAGTACAGTGTCTGTTGTAGGTTTTCCTCCAAGATCCACGACTACACTAGCTCTGGGTAGCTGGTGAGGTTTCTGTTTCAGGTTATGTTTTCCCTCTTCTTAAGCAGTTAAAAGGGGAGGAGGGTCAGAAAAATCAACATGGCTTGAAAGTTTAAATAGATCAGACTATTAACTAGCCATAAGTTACTATAATATACATAAGTTAGTATATACTTATACAGCTCAAGTAAAATTTCCCCTTGTGGGCCGACATTGCTTCTTCCAAGAGCTGAAAACATCTAGCAAACCCCCTAACTAGGGGTATGATGCATGCTTTCGAGTGTTGCTTGGTCAGAGTTCTTCAAGAGACTCAGAAAGCATGGAGTCTCTTGCTATTGCCCTGTGTTGCCCTCCAGAGGTAGATGTGAGTCCCCATTGCTGAAGATTTCATGTACTTCAGACCCAGGACACAGTTGCCCTCCGAGCTAGCAAGTGACTTTAAAGCCTCCTACCCAGAGATAGCTTTCTGAAGGGGAGAAGCAGCCAATAATCATACAATATACAATGCTTATGAGGCACAATGACGAGCATGGCATGATAACCCTAAGTGTGCTTTTCATGCAGTCCAGCCACTCTCCAGGTTATACATAAAAAATGAGTTTTTACATGTGTGGATTCTGGTTAATATCTGTGATCTCCAAGCAACAGAAGAATCAACTAACACTCTATTCCAACTCTGAAAATATCAGGAGAAATCAAGCAAAGATGCATAAGCAGATAACCCCATCCTTCCTTATATATTCGGAATGCTAGAACATACTTCTGCTGTTGACTATTTTATTAAAAGGCTTTGCAGTCCCAGCCCTTCATTAATTGGATCAATTTAACGTAGGAGAAGAGATACAACATGTACAAACTTGTAAAAAACAGTTTGATACATATTCCGTGTTAATTTCAAGGCATAACTCTCTGTTTCTGGTTTTTCTTTGGAGTTAGACACTATTGAATGTATAGGGTTTATTATGAGAAGCCTCTTAACACCAATGCAGGGTGCAGGCTCAGTTGCTATAGTATTTGTTTTCCTTCTGGTTCCTTAATTGGATGCTATGTGGAAAAGTTATTTAGGCTCCCTTTGGATGCATTTATGCGTCTACAAAGTGGGTTGGCAATATTATTCACTTTTGGGATTTTTTTTGCAAGGGCTGCATGAACTCAGTGAGACTTTATATGTTTGCAGTCATTAGCACTGTGATCATGCAGCGGAAGAACTTAACATGTTCTCTTCTCTACTGAAATGTCATAAAGGATAATCATATATGACTAATGACTACTCCATGAAGAGTAGGGGGAAGCAACTTTATCTCAGATGTAAAGACGTGCACATCAATGGAGATGATCCTAACCTGTAGGCTGTTTATGTATAGATTATTGGAGGTTGACTTTACCCACTGCCTTACTGTAGAGCAGAGGTTCTCAACCTTTTTTTGTGCTACAATCCTTTAATACAGTTCCTCATGTTACGGTGACCACGCCAAGCATTCAGTTATTTTTATTGTTATTTCATAACTGTAATTTTGCTACTGTCATGAATCATAATGTGAAATCTGATATACAGGGTATCTGATATGTGACCCCTGTGAAAGGGTCATTTAACTCCAAAGAGGTCACAACCCACAGGTTGAGAACCACCACTTTAGGATTTTTTTTTAAATTCCTTTATTTATCTCTATAGTTATTACATGCTATGGTAGCAGTACTTAATTTGATGTGTGACTTGTTCTTTTTTAGAGTACTTGCCTAAGTCTTCAGGAGATAAAATGCTGTGAAAATGTCTAAGTCAAATGAAAGCTGGTTCACCAGTCTCTCTAAGAGAACTCTGGCAAGCAGTGCATGCTGTCACATGACTCGAGCAGGATATCATGAGGAGAAAGAACAGGTCCCTCCACTAGGGCGACTAGCAAAGCTCATACCACGCAGGCAAACAACAACAAACTACCTCACTGACGAAATGAAGTTCTCCAGATGGTGGTGGCAGCTGTGTGACCAGCATTCCCACAACAGCTTCTGGCACAAAAGATGTCCCTGAAGATAGCTAACTAGAAAAGTGGCCACTAGTGAGAAAACCCAGGATAATATAGAAGAAGAAAATAAGCGATACACCCAAGAATTCACGTATAATTGTCACTAGCCAGATGTTTGAGCTTTCTAATTCTGTGGGAACAAAGCCATGTTAAGTATATTGTATGAATGTGTCCGTGATGGAAACTTAGGATAATATCAATTCAAGAAGATCTGTACTAGTGTGTCCTGAGAGTTATGCTCCAAAAAACCCATCATATTTTACTTCTGTTGCATTCCAGAAGATCTACATTTAAAAGTTTGGAATTAGTGTTGACATTAATTATTTTGCCCAGAGTAAAATGAGAAATATTGGCTGATGATTAAAGAAAAAAATTAAGACACCCAGTAACAATTCACAAAATTGTCGATTTTCAGATGCCTATGAAGAGTCAGAATTTACACCTGTAAATTTCCAGACATCTGTAAAGAGTTCATTAAAAATATGCCTTTAAGGACTATGCTTTTCCAGAAGTTCTCAGAATTCCGTAAAACTAAAGTACAAGAATTGTGAGTAAATAATAACATTTTTTTTGGTTACAAATCCTTGAATATTTGTGCAGTAATCATCCTGGAAAAATAATAATGGCCCTTGAAGTTTTGAAACAGCTAAGATTATTTCTCTTCTATTTCTCCTTTCTGAAGCCACTCACTGTCAATAAATATTAAAATAAAAAATATTGCCGGTACACACAATGATGATGATGATATTTTAAAAACTGAATCTAGAAACATGTCTTCGTTGACAAAATGTTAGTATGAAAGCATAATGTCCTGGAGTCCATCCCCATAACTTACATAAAAGAGAGACAGAGGAGACAGATAGAGACAGAGATGACAAAGAGACATTGAGAATAACTGTAAAAAAAAGAGGATAATTGAATAAAACCAGAAAATTTTGTTAGTCTTGAGAAAGTAGCCCACACTCCATAAAGTTCATGGTCTCTGCTATTATCATTTGTATTTTTTATTTTGTGTAATCCTTTATAGTTCATTGCAGAGTCAGGTAAACATAGTTCTACAATATCAAAAGCTTCTTGATTGCACCAAATGATCTGGCATACTCAGGCTGCTGCAATGCTCCTGTGATATCTGTTAAAAGACATGCCATTTTACAGCAACCTTGAGGTTGCAAAGGATTGAGTGCTTATAGTTTGTTTTTCACATTATTACAGTCTAGGTTAGGATTCTATTCCTTCATGTGTAGTGTGAAGACTTTGCTATCATAAGATTCCACTTCTCTCAGATTCTGTGTTTCTGTTGCCGTAAGAATTGCAGCTATGGAGCAGAATTAGAGGGCAGATATAGAGCACTGGAAAATGACTGGTTTTCTGAATGTCACCTTTGAAAATACCTTCAGAGATTTGAATTCATAAAGGCACAAGAAATGTTTTGAACTTACTTGTGTATGGGTGGTAATTGAGGTGATTAATAAATTTGTATAGACTGAGTACAGTAGTAAGGAAGAAGAAACGGTGGAATTCTCAGTTGATGAAATGAGAGACGCTGTGAAGGAGAAATAAAAACCTATGACAGATTAAGATAAGGAGTGACATGAGAGGAAAGAAAGGAAATACTCGATATTGTGAGAACAAAAATAGGAACAAATTTAGGGACTAAGAAAGTATTAGAAGAGGTTGATGTATCATTTTCAGGTGGAAGAATCTTATAGTAGTCAATCAATATAGTATCTATCATCTATCTATCTGTCTGTCTATCTATAGGTAGTCTCTATCTATATATTTTATATATGTATGTCTATAGATACTCATACATTTCTAACTTTTATAAATAATTTTCCTAATTATACCTTTTATGCAGTCTACATAGACCAAGAATCTATAAAAAACAAACAAACAACTACCTATTGGTTCTCACCAAGAAAAAATTGTGAGACTGGTGGCCAGAGTATAAATGAAAAATTCTATAAAACACTGAAACACTGAAAATTACCAAACAGGTATAAGTTCTGAGTTCAGGATCCACAAGGGGAATACTTTGAACTTTTGAAACACATCCATGCTTGTCATTCTGGTCAAGTATAGTAGAGACAATTGTCAAAGACATTTTTGTAACTTGATAGTTCAGTATGGTAGATCCCACACAATTTCATCACAATTTCAAATGTAAATAAAATGTATTGTATTTTAGCTTGGTGGTGTCACCTTACTTTGTCTGAGGTTGGGAGTTGAGGAGGGAAGGAACAGAAGAGAAATAAATAAACTGTTGCTGCTTTGACTGGAGCTCATCTGCTTCTCTTTGCAGGTTACCTAAGTGAAGGACGTGGGGTCAAAATTCAGAGCTGGGCATTCAAGTTTTGCAAGGAAATTTGTTTATTTCAATACCAAAATGTAAAATTAAAATCTTTACAAAATAATATTTGATTAAGAACAGACCGTAGCTAATATAAATGATTGTGCTGCAATTGTATACATTCCCTGGAGACTAATTTTGTCAGATGTAAGAAAGCTGCCTTGCCTATTTTTAAAGAGTCAAATTACATTTCTGTACTTTCAAGTTTAGTGTATCTTAGCAACCCACCACGTAGAATATGTATGCCTAAGGCAAAGAAAAAAGATTCTCACTTCTCTATGCTTTGTTTATAGCAATGCTAAAATCCAGTACTTCTCATAGCATTCTCTGAATGAGATCATATCTCCCTAATATAGGAAAGCCATTTACTTGTAATGTATTTCATAGAGAAGAGGTTCTTTGGGAGTATTCCTTGGTTTATAGAATCTGAAAACACTTAAGACAAATGAATCAGATGGCACCACAGAGTCTGAAACACATAAATTCTACACAGGCATTTGTAAAGACAAGAGTATTGGATGATGCATCATAGAGTTGATGATTTTTAAGTCAGTTAAATATCACAGGAATGGTCATTTTACAATTATAAATCAATTGATAATACACTAAGCATCTGTCATGGCCATGCACCACATACAGAACTAAAGAAAACGATTGAAAGTGGCCGTTTAAAGGTGGGGAAGGAAGCAGGTATCAATAATTAAACAATGCAATGACAGAAATATGGAAAGATTTTATCTCAGGACTCGGTACAAACACAAGTGAGGTAAGGAATAAGTTTTCATAAGAAAATGTTTATTCTTTAATGTGTCCTATAGAGCTCATTAACCTTTATATATACTTGAGTAAAAAGAAAATATAACCCCATGCTGGGCAGTGGTAGTGGTAAATACCTTTAATCCCAGCACCTGGGAAGCAGAGGCAGGAGGATCTCAATGAGAACAACCAAAGCTGTTACACAGAGAAACCCTGTACCTGGAAAACAACAAACCAAAACAAACACTTTTTTGAATTCTACTTCAATGACACTTGAACCATTTTTTTTATAGAATTTACTTGTATAATTATCATTTTTATGCCAATAGTTAGTTAGTTAGTTTGTTTGTTTGTTTGTTTGTTTGTTTTGATTTTTCAAGACAGGGTTTCTCTGTGTGGCCTTGGCTGTTCTGGAACTTGCTCTGTAGACCAGGCTGGCCTTGAACTCACAGAGATCCTCTTGTTTTCTGCTTTCTTTAAAATGTATATTCCCTTGTTTGTAAACTGTGTCAGATTATTATAAAAATACATTTATCTGGAACAGTGAGATGACTCTGTGGGTCAAACCCTGTTGTCCTCAGTTTTGTCACACGGAACAAGGAGTCCTCAGATTGCATCCAAATGCTGTTGTTGGTGCATGCCCCTGTAACAAGCAAGCAAACAAATGTATTGAAAGTATTCTGACAGAAAAGCAAAATATATTGTCTACATTGAGAGTATATTTCTCAGTCATGAGCTCTGGGTCTTACCGATGTTTACCTGTTTTCTGTCTACTGTGTTTTAAATGCTGTCTTGGTCTTCTTCATGAGTATAATGTAGCTAGACTGTTTTCTATGTCAGATCTCATTTTCTTTTGTTGCTGCTTTGGAACTTGGAAAAGTATTAGTCATTGACTAAGATAGGAGATATCCTTTTTGAATTTTTCATTGTATTTAATTCAAAAGTCTCTCTTACATTTTCTCAGAAAATCCTTTTAAGTATCATTAAAAGAATAAATTACTAACCACAAAAATAAACTCTGTGCATGGTTTACAATATACTGTTTGTTAGTTATGTAACAAGTTGGAGGCATGTCAATAGTTGAAAATGTTGGATAGACAGATCTAATCCATGTATAATATTAAAAATTACTCCAACCCATGCTTCATACTGATAATTACCACAAGTCATGAGCAAGATGAGTCATTGATTTCTCACAGTTTCTTTGGGTTACAAGCAATGCTGTTCTCTCTGTGACTACCTGCAGAGAATAGCAGAGCTTGCTTCTCAATTAACAGTTTTGCTCAAATTAATTGCAGTGTTCACATGTATTTAGTTTTCAGTTCATTTGAGCATAGAAGATATATTATATTCAGAGTTTTAACATTTGAATTGTGGCCACTGACTCTTGTATTCTGAGGTGGATGTCTCAGTTTTGCCTATTTCCTTCCCAACATCTCTTTGTTTAATAATGAACAAGGCTGCTAGCAAGTCTTTCTCAGGACCATGCTTTCACTCCCATTGGCTAATTCTGTCATGCCCACCACCTTGGGTCAGACTATCTTCTTTTATCTGACCTATTCTAGTCACTTCTTTGCTGAAGTTTCCCTCTGGAATCCAAAGTAAATAAGATCTTCACATCAGGTTTAGCATGGATCTTAATTTGAGAACAATTTGCATCTGTCTCAGGCCACTTTTATTTGGACTCATAGTTAGCCTTGAACATGAACAGAGAAAACAAATGTTTCAGGTAAAGATCAGTAATGTTTGCTTTAGACGTGTTTCCATTTCCCACTGTGCTCATGGCCTTGAGCAAAGCAAAGAACAAGGCAGTTCTAGGGTGGAGGAAGAGGCATCCTTGGCATTGGGCATGGCCTTAGGGAAGTGACTCACTACAGCACTGAAGACTCAGGTACTGACACTGACATTTAGAGCCTCTGCTGTAAGCAGGTAGTTGGGATAGAAGATGGGATTATGATTCTGACAACACAGGCATGGGGGTAAGCATGGACCACTTGCAACAAGCTGAATCAGGGGCACAACAATATACTGGATAAAATAATGCAACCAAATATAGCTTAGTGAGCCAATAAACTTATTGAGGTCACTTGCAGGAGAATAAGTGAAAAGTTACTTACAGGAGCATGGAGACTCAAAGACAGATGCATCATTAAAAATCCTGTTCCAGAAAATCCCCTGCCCACAGAGATCTAAGTAGGGTTGATATATATGTCCTCCTTAGGGCTGAGCATTCAGAAGTCACTTATGCTTAACACTCTAGTCAGGTAACTGGTACTTAATGAACAGTGAGATTTTTTTGAACAAAGATTAAAGTAACACTAATCTATAAATATAAAGATAAATATTTATAAGGAAATTTAATGAGCACAACACATTCATTTATGATGTGGTATTCCCCTCTGTATGCTGTGAATGTTTTATTACCATTGGTTAGTAAAGAGATTGCTTTGGCCTATGGCAGAACAAAATATAGCAAGGATGGAAATCCAACCAGAGATGGAGGAGGAAAGGAGGCAGAGTCAAAAAGATGCCAAGTAGTTGCCAAATGAAAAAGACTCTGGAATCTTACCAGTAGGCCAAAGCCTCATGGTGATACATAGATTATAGAAATGGGTTAATTAAAGATGTAAGAGCTAGCTAGAAATACACCTGAGTCATCAGTCAAACAATGCTGTAATTAATATTGTTTCTGTGTGATTATTCAGGTCTGGGCAACCAGAAAATGAAAGCAGCCTCCATTTATACATTTAGCAAAAGGACAGTAATAGCTTCCTTGATTTTTCTTTATTAATTCAGGAATATAGAATGATTTTCAGATCAACAGAGTGTTTCTTGGCTCTTGGATGACCTCAGCTTTGTGAGCTGGAGTCTAGGAAGCATAATGGATATCAAAACCTTCCCTGCCTAGGTTTTCACATTCTTAACTCCCAAACTCAAATCGTGAAACTCATAGGCTACAAAGGGTGAATGTTAGAAAGAAAAATTTTTTACAGGGTGCTTAAGAGAAAAAAGAAGTCTAAGCTCCTACAGAACATGGGAGTTCCTAGGAGTCAGGTATCCCTGAGCTGTAAGTCTGGGGGCTTCTGAAAGAATGTCTGGCTAAGAGTAGCCTGAGGTATGTATCAGGAGGTAAATAAGTTGGTCAGTCCAGTTGACTGAGTCGTGTGTCCAAGTGCCTCCTCTTATTTTCTGTCACATCGTCAGGTATAGCCTTTAGGCAGAAGTGCTAAACTAAGAGATATCAAAAATAGAAACTAGAACTCTCCTTTGGCCTCCAGTGGGACTTTCTCAGAACTGCTGTGTGATGGTCTGAATAAGAATAGCCTGCATAGGCACATGCATTTGAGTCTTTAGTCATCCGGGAATGGCATTATGTGAAAGGATTAGAAGGATTAAGAGGTGTGTGGTCTTGTTGGAGTAAGTATGTCATTGAGGGTAGTCTTTGAGGTTTCAAAAGCTCATACCAAGCCCGAAGTCTCCCTGCCTGTAGATCAGGATGGAGCTCTCAGCTACTGCTCTAGCTTCTATTGAATGCCACCATTTTCCTCACCATGATGATAATGGACTAAACCTCTGAAAGTGTAAGCCAGTCCCCAATACATGTTTTTACTTATAATAGCTTCCTTGTCATATGTCTCTTTAAAGCAATAAAACAGTGACTGAGACCTGCCATTTTTGGTTCTGTCCTACACAGCCAATTTTTGTCTCTTGTTCTCATCAGAATGGACTCAAATCCAATCAGAAGGCAGTTGGTGACCTCATAACAGACAAACCATTATGGCACAGCAGGCACATCTTGCCTGGAAGGCTGGTAGTGCATCACAAAGGGCCCACAGCTGAATAAGACTGTTGATACTTTTGGGGTTTCCCCTTACCAGTTTGTATTGCAGAAGAGAAGGCAGAAAGAATTTAGGAACTACAGGAAGGGATAGGATGCTGTGAAACACTGTTTTCTGGAGATGGCATAGCTGCCGCACTCATGAACCCATAGCAGCTGTGGCTATCTTCACAAGCCTGGCACAACACTGGCTCTATCATGGCTGAAGGAGGGATTCAGGAGGCTCCACTGCCTCTAAGGTGACAGGCTAACAACCAAATCTGTCAAATTGCTAAGGAAAGATGAGTTGTGCTTTTAACAGAAAGTATGAACACGTATAAATAAAATTATTCAAAAGAAGTAAATTTAAAAGCCCGCTTAAGGTATTAAGGTTAAATTTAGGGCATGCAAAATATAAAATAAAACCAGTGATTTTACATTAAAGCATTAAAATGAAAATTAGACTAGGGAAGGGTAAGGATGACAATTGGCAAGAGAAATTTAACATATTTGAAATTATAAGACATGGTGCTTCCATGATAACTGCTTTTTAAACTTATTATGTAGAGTATGTTTTCTTTTTAAGGAAACCATAACAATTTTAAGTAATAGACTGTAATTCAAAGATCTATGTGGCTGATAAATGACACCATCTTCAAAAATATGATTGGCAGGGCAAAAGTCCCATGGAAAATAGGAAAATGAACAAAAACAATAAAAATTACAGTCCCTAAAAAAAAAATTACAGTCCCTGAGTCAAGGGTATTAGAAATGGTGGCTTTTACAACAAAAGACTAGATTGTACAGCAGATTCTGTAGCACTGAGCCCTTTTTATGGATTGCTTTCCTTTTTTATTATTTATTTATTTTTTTGGTTTTTAAAGACAGGGTTTCTCTGTGGCTTTGGAGCCTGTCCTGGGACTAGCTCTGTAGACCAGGCTTGGTCTCGAACTCCCAGAGATCCGCCTGCCTCTGCCTCCCGAGTGCTGGGATTAAAGGCGTGCGCCACCATTGCCCGGCTATGGATTGCTTTCCTACACAGTGAATCTGACATGCTCTGTCCCAAATGCTCTCATCAACCTTACATCTCTGTATGCTGTCAACTACCCACAATGACTCTGAATTCTGTGCTTTCTACCTCTTCTCCCTCCACTCCTTTAATGCTGTGGTAGGCAAACAGTTTAGATGTTGAAATTAGAGCATCTAAAACTTGTAATATGAAAATTAGAGATGGTACACAAAGCCCATCAAACTCTCCAAAGCAAGGCTGCAGAAATTACAGGAGGCAGGGTGTGACTTTACAGGTTCATGTAGACAAAGTCACATGAAATCAGAAAATGGGTTTCTAGAATATTACTTGGATAGTCAAAAAGATTATCCAAATGCTGTGAATATTCTGCCTGGGTAAGCCAGTTAGTATATAATAGAATAGATGGGTGCAGTAGACAGAGAGATGCTTTTTTCCAAAGATGGCCAAGCTTTACCTTTGAAACCTGCTACTATTACGTAATCAAAGGAATTCTCAGATAAGATTCAATAGAACTTTCAGATTGAGAGATTATGCTGGACATCTTCACAGACCCAGTATAATCACGCGGGTACTTTAAAAGCGAGGCAGGGGTGTTGTTATCAGAAAGAGGGCTGACCACTAACTAACTAGAGTTTGCAATACTACATACACTGCTAAGTGTGGAGATAGAGAAGGAGCCTTGTGCTAGTGGATACCAGGGAGCCCTAAATGCTGGGAAGAGGAGAAAGCCAGTCTCAGGAGAATGCAGGCCTCCAGAAATGTTGATTTTAGGCCAGCGAGTGAGCTTACATTAGACATCTACTCTATAGACCTTAAGACAATACAATACTTTTCGGTCTAAAATACTACCAAATGTGAGGTAACGTGTATTAGAAATAGAAAAAAAAAAAAACAACATGAAGAGCACAAAAATATATGCCATAGAAGTAAGTACTTTCCAGTTTTTAAAAATCAGTATCACAAGATATGGGAAAAGTGAACTAAAAAGACTTCCAGGAAAGATAATCAATAATTACAGTTCTCCTCTAAGCACCAGCTGAGAACACATGTCATCCGTGGCTTGCAAATACTAATTACAAATGCCAGGAGAGCACACTCTCTGCTTTCGACTGTTCAAAGGGTTTGAACGTCATCTGGTTCTATTTTACAGTCATGTTTCAATGTGGAAATGGACAAGCATGGACCACAGCAGAAAACATAGTTTGCATTATAACTCAACAGAGCTACACCCACCTAATACTGGACCACAAACTTAGTGTGCTTTGTTATCTTGCAGTCTCTCCTTCATTTAAATGTAGTCTACTTCATTTTAAAACGTTATTTAGAACTGCGGAGTTGGTTTTGATCTTCCATTGGTGTGTTGTAAAGTGGTAATAAATTGAACCTTGAGAGGAAGGACTGAATACTACCTATATTAACAAAATGAAGATGGCCATTGTGCTAATCATAAGACAGAGCCAGCACTAACATCTTAGTGTTTCTCTGTCCACTCTTCTATGTGAGTACTGGACAATGGGAGGACCCTAAATGGGCATTCATAAAACTTTCAATATCCATATAAGAATGTCCACAAGAGAATTGCTTAATCACCACGGAAGTTGTGCTTGAGTTGCATGAAAGGACATAAGCATGGATAGGAACCTATTGCTCTGTAGAGCTAAGACATGACCAGTCCAGTGACAGCATCTCATTGTCCTTGGTGCATTTCATTGGATTCAAACTTCACGGAGCCCAGGCCCCTTCATTTCAGGAATGACAGTTTAGAAGGGCTGGTATCAGAGCGCCTTAACAATCTTGTTTCCAAGACTAGTAGATACGACTACACTTGTTTGTTAGGAAACGTTACCCAGCTCTCCACTGAAAACTTGTTTTCATTGTTAACCTGCCAGAGTGGAATGACTGTGTGGGAAGAAATCATTAGCTAACGCCTACATCTCTGTTCTCAACATTTGGCAAAGGGGCCTGCTGAGCAAAACATGGGTAGCTTAGCTCCTTTCCATTTGCCAGAAGACATCACATTTTATTTCAAGGAGAATGAGTTTGCTCTATTAGCTGGTGAGTCTCAGAGATCTGCTGTCACAGAACTTACGGAGTACAGTGTTCTGCATTTGCAGCAAGCAGAGTCCTGCTCTATAAGCTCTGAGCTGAACACATGGAAGGTGTGAAGCCATGTAAGTGCAGTGGACTGCAGATCACACCCACTGAGGATTCTCCCTTTACCATTCCACCCCACCTAAGCTGGGGCAACCATGTAATCTTTGTATTAAAGAATGCAGCACTTACTTTCTCCCTACATCTAGACTTTCTACATTTTTTTAAAGGATAAAAAAAAAGTTTATTTCAGTTTACATGAGTAATCAGTACATAATGAAAGAAATTCAGTGCAAGAATTCAAACCAAGAACCAAAGAGCAGGAATTGACACAAAGACCATAGGAGGAATACTGTTTACTGGCTAGCT
>NC_022010.1:74249316-74266698 GCF_000317375.1 Microtus ochrogaster
TTTTCTATTTCCATCCATTTGCATGCAAAATTTGAGAAGTCATTGTTTTTTACCGCTGAGTAGTACTCTAATGTGACTTTCTACATTTTTGGGTTGTTTAAAATGTTCTTGGTGTAGGAGGTCCTTCTGTTTATGTGTTTCTTTCATTGGTTAATCAATAAAGAACTGCTCGGCCTGATAGGGCAGAACTTAGGTAGGTGGAGAAGACAGAACTAAATTCTGTGAGGAAGAGAGCAGAGTGAGGAAAGAGCCGCCATGGAGTCACCAAAGTCAGACATGCTGAATCTTTCTCAGTAAGCCATGACCTCATAGTGATATACAGATTATTAGAAATGGGTTAAATCAAGATGTGAGAGTTAGCTAATAAGAGGCTAGAGATAATGGACCAAGCAGAAATTTAATTAATACAGTTTCTGTGTGATTATTTTGGGTGTAAACTAGCCAGGCAGGAAGAACAAGGACCCACTCTCCTGTAACACATTCTTTCTGATTACACACTATTTATCTATTTATTTATTTATTTATTTATTTATTTATTTATTTATTTATTTGCATGTGTATATATTGTTGGGCATCATTGTGTGGAAATTAATGTGGACAGTTTTCAGAAATTTGTTCCACACTGTGAACTCTTGGGACGGAACTCACGTCTTTATGGTAAGAGTTTTAAGCTCCTAAGCCATCTAGTTGACTTTCATTGACAATTCTATTCCTATCACTCTGTGATCTAAAATCCCCCCTCAATGGAAGACTCCTAACGATTGTAATAAAAAATGAGATTTAAAAGATTTAAATACAGTACTACTTCTTGAAGATGTAGATCAGTGGTAGAGGTCTTACCTAGTATACAAGACTACAGACTTTGTTATCAGGGTTGTAAAACATTCGTATGAATTACTGCCATCATCATCATTATCATCATCATCATTATTGTTTGTTTTGAGACAGAGTTTCTTTCTGTAGCATTGGAGACTGTCCTAAACCTCTCTCTGTAGACCAGGCTGGCCTCTACATCACAGACATCCACCTGTTCTGCTCCTGAGTGCTGGGATTAAAGGAGTTTGCCACCACTACTTGGACTGAATTATTATCTTTAAGCTTTTTTATAAGAAAAAATTTTATAAGAAAAAATTCAGTATTAATGATGCTGAAAGCATATCTTTTTCCCTCTCTGCTCCCATGCAGTTTCCTCCAGTGTCAAGTACAATAACCCCCTGACTATTAGCACTTATTTCCAAATGTCTCTAGGCATCTTGGAAATGCCTAAGTGACTTTATATTTCCTTAAACTCGAGGGACAGACAGAAAACTGTGATTGCTACTATTTATGACAGCATATCTTTTTTAGAGGTAAAACGGAGAAAGAAAGTGGAAGACAGAAAGAAAGAAGGAAGAAAAAAAAACCTGTTTTTAAAGAAAAACATAAAAACATTTCCCCATAAATTTGATGACTGAAACCTAAACCAAGCCAGGATTTGTGTTTCGAGACTGCTTGCCCCCAAAATACCTGAAAAACTCTGTTTCTCTTACGCTTACTTTCAGGATAGTGCCTGAAACACATGAAGACCAATAATTGTGTTTAATTAAGCATGTACGATAAAAAATTATTTAAATCTGATTTCCCCTCCTCCATGAACTACCCAGATACCCTTTTTCCTTCAATCACCAATGTGTGTTTAGGATGCTGAGATTTCACGAAAAGTAGATCTGTTTACACTGGCAGCTTATTCCATTGCTTTAGAGCATTTTAAAGTTCACCCTGTAATAATCTCTTCATATTATCTGTTTACAAACACTCCCTTAAACCGCTGCTTAATCCTTAGTCTGATGCTCTCCGAGTTCAATTTTTCAAGCACTTTAAGATTCCTTCTAATAGGTTCTTTCTGGCAGTTGGTCCCCCACACACACACACTGGTTTTTGTTGTTGTTGTTGTTTTTTCTGTTTTTTTTTTTTTGTTTTTTGCCTAAAACAAAACCTGGCTCACAATAGGTCTCAGTTAGTTTTGTGTGGGTGAATAAACGAATTCTCACCATCACTGTGGATTTACATTTTCCACCAATGTGACTGAGTAATGAGTAAATTTCCTTTCTGTCTTCCTTCCTTTTTGGCATCAGACTCGTGTGTGTGTGTGTGTGTGTGTATGTGTGTGTGTGTGTGTGTGTGTGTGTAAATGGAAAAACCATATTTAGTGTGAAAAGCTGTTATTACGATCCATTATAATCTACACCTGAAAAATAGAAAGGAACAATTTGTCTTTTCCATCTAGCGTCTAAAGTGTAAGCAACAAGCTTCAGTGTCTGAGTGCAATTGCTGTGCAGGTCCTGCCCCTTTGTTCTCGGTGGTTCTCCCTGAAGCATTCCTCTGGCCCTCTACCTCTGAGTTTTGTTTAAAAATACACTTGTCAGTTGAGATTAAGATAACATTTCTATGTGAGCACGAAGGTGAGAAAGAATTCCAGTCCGGCTGGATGCCAGAGGATCCAGGCCATTTAGCTCCTCCAGGCAGAGTAAAGCTGGGCCCCAAATTACAAGTGCTGACAGGCTTGGTGGTGGCATTGCAGTGCTCCCTAGAAAACAACAAAGGAGTCCAGGGCAGATGGAAGGCTAGCCTCTGCTTCCTCTATTAAACCTCTCAGAAAGGTTTGTTTAGTGTGTTAGAGTGTTTGATGGGTCTTTGTGAACACCCTAGTCTGTTTCAACATAGTGAAAATAATAATTAATAATAATGATAATCAGTCTGCATTTGCATTTTTATCAAAAATAATCAGGGTAGAGCTTCTATCAAAATGTCTAGAAATTTCTCAATTCAATAACTACTGGTCTTTATTATAACAGTTTTATGAAATGTTTTTCTCTGAATCCTTGTGCTCATGCGCCTACTGCTTTGTGAAGTAACTTCAAGTTGAAAGTGACTTCAAATTCTTTCATTTAGCAAGCTCTTTGTGTGTGGTCTGTGTGGAAGCAAGTCCTGGGAAAAGACTGATGAAAATGGCAACTACCAGATTAGTGCATTAATGATATTTTCTTACTAATCATTTGTGCTTGTTTCTGTTGAGGCAGGGTATGCCTTTGCAGCCCAGCCCATCCTGGAGCCTCCCATCCTGCTACTCCAACATGCTCAGTGTTAGAATTACAGACTTGAGCCACCACACCCAGCTAAGGAACATTGAGTTCAAACATGATAGGGCCAAATTATGAACCATCCATTCTACAGATCTTTCTGCATTGTATTTTTATAGTGTTTCCTACTTTCTCTCTCAGAAAGGGCTAAGATGCTTTTATGAAAAATTATTTAGCGCATTTACTAAAATTCGGATCCTCCGTCTATTAAGCTAAGTAACACTGGTTGCAGTGGGCAGGATTGACTCAGGAATTTATGTTTAGGAATAGAAATTTAAGATGCTGTGTGAAGGGAAACATTTTAAAAATCACTGAAAACCTGTCCAAGAAAATTTATATAACTACATATTTGAAAAGAATTTATGATGTTGATTCAGTAAGGACAAAAGAGTCACAGACATCCTGCCTTGATGCAGCAATGACCATGACCCAGAACAATGACTAACCCTCACATTGCCCTGCAATTTAACCTTTCTCCATCTCGTGTAATACCAGTTACAAAGAAATGAGTGTTGTAATGAGGGCTGCTAGTGTGTTCCTGGCTGTCAGGCAGCTCAGACCTGAAATAATCAAGCAGAAACTGTATTAATTAAATCACTGCTTCCTCTAGCTTCTTACTGGATAACTCTTACACATAAATTTAACCCATCTCCATTAATTTGTGTACCACTATGTGGCAGTGGTTTACCAGGTAAAGTTTTTAGCATCTGTTTCCAGTAGGAATATATGGCTTCTCTTTGACTCCACCCTTTTTTTCTCCCAGCATTCAGTTAGCTTTCCTCACCTAGTTAAATTTTGCCCTGCTATACGTGTAAAGCAGTTTCTTTATTCATTAATGGTAATCACAGCATACAGAGGGGAATCCCACATCACCTCCACTTTTATGTTTAAATAAAAAGGAAGGTTTTAACTTTAACATAGTAAAACTGCATGTAACAAAACAGATATAAAGTAAGAATTACAGTAATATTTATTTGTACTTTATCTTTGATCATATCTAAGGAAAACTATATTATTACTATATATTCTTCAATGCTATCAAAGACTCTAGAAAGATATATTGTTTACCTAAGTAAACAATAAGTTCTTTGTAAGTAACTTTCAAAACTCTAGAATTGACAGAGACGTCTTGCTGCCTGGACAATCACCCAAAGGTCTTCTGTATCATTGGAGCATCCATCCATCTTCAGCCTACAGGCCCAGAGTGTATAGCAGGCTTTTCCATGAGGCAGGAAATTTCAAAGACAGTTCCACCTATATTGGCAGTTTGTCCATCACATTTTTCTGTGTCCTGCAGAATGTCTGGCAGACTCTTTCATGTAGCAGAACTCCAAAGGATTGTCTCACCTTTAAGTAAGTTCAGCAGTCATTTCTCTGTGAGTCCTGCAAGTCCAGTTCATCAAGCTGTCTAGGCAAGCACAGTTTCTTGCCCAAATGGTTAGCAAACTCCATGAGGAGAGTCTTTGATGCCCATCTTCCTCTTGAAGCAATTGGTACTACTGAAAGCAGATGTGTCTCACTGTCATGAAAAGTTCTAAGTTCTTAAAACATCTTAAATGCCATATTCTGAAGGTCTTAGAAAGATTTAAAGAGTCCCTATCCATCTTAAATATCTCTATCCATCTAGAAAGCCTAACTATCACGACTACAAGCCTGACTATTATAGATGACTATCTATTTATCTATATTTCTTAATTATGCATTACATTTTTAAATGAGCTGCACAAACACAATACCTTAATCAAGAACAGAAATACATATACACAGTATAACAAAATTGACCTTAACTTTGTATTCATAAACCAAGATCCATACTAATGCAAATTATTCATATCTATATCATATCCCCCATTAATGTAAACAATCATTTAGAAACAATCATTTAGGGAATTTGGGCATAGTTCTCTCCAAACTGCTTCCTGCTATTTATTGGGTGAAGTAATTTTTTGAGGGGTGTTCAAGGTCTTCAGGGGGTCTTGGTCCATCAAGGCACATTAGTCTGGAAGGATTCCACTGGTCTCATCCTCTGTGGGAAGGAAAGAGGAATCTCTTTTCCAAAGAAACATATCCTTAGATTCATATTTTGAAGAGAAAATACCTTTAAAGCATATATGTTGGTTACTTAGCTCCTTCACAGTCAAAAAATTCAAAGAAAACACAATAATATACAAAATACAGATTCTCTGTACGTATTGCATCTTTATGTGGCTTGTTTTTAGTTTTTACTCTATTACTTTTTAATATTTAACATTACCTTTACTCCTTTAATCTATGATTGTCTGTACTCTGTCTCTTTAAAGACTTTTTAAAAACAATTTACTTCTTTTCCAACTCTCTCCCAAGCATGCGGGAGATGCGGACCAATACCCAATGTTATCCTCTGACATCCACACAGGTGGGAGATGCGGACCAATACCCAATGTTATCCTCTGACATCCACACAGGTGAGAGATGAGGACCAACACCCAACATTGTTCTCTGACCTCCACATAGGAGCCTTGTTATTTGGGCACCTGCATTCACAACCGTGAATGTGCCTGCACACACGTGCACACGAAGGGTTAATATTAAAATAAGTATATTTTAAAGAAACTCTGTCTTATTCATGTGGATTTGTCTTTTTCTTTCTTTCTTTTTTCTTTTTCTTTCTTGTTTTTCTATCACTCTGTAGACCAGGCTTTCTTTGACCGCACAGAGATCCAAGATCCACCTGCCTCTGCCTGCCAAGTGCTGGGTTTAAAACTGTGTACCACTACCACCCAACTATTCATGTGGAACTTAATGTTTAAGCCCACATTGGTCTTAGGCAAAAATGATACCATAAAAGACACCAGTATGGTAGCAACATGAAATGCTGTGTCTTAAATCCATCTCTAAGAAGTAAGTTTAATTAACTGGACTAGTTCTCCTCTCGATAAAAATTCTTTAATAACCATCTTTCTGATTTGTCTAATCCCTGGCCCGTAAGTGACCAACATTCCATAGAGGTGTTCTCAAGGTAGGTGAAGGAGTCATATCCCATTTGTCTACGAGAACATCACTTTCAGAAAAACAATTGATGTCTTTTAAGGTTGATTTTAGAAAGATCCATTCCCTGAGAGTTATCTTACAGAGAGTCATGCAGACATATGGAGATTTGTTCCCTTTTATAGAAATGTAAGCCATAATAGCTTAAAAATAACAAATGCTAAATTCTTCAGAAAAAAAAAACCCTCACAATAATGACATATATTTCCACCTGACTGAACTCTTTAATTATGGGAAATAAATCATGATCCTAAATTACTGTGCTAAAATATGATCGTGTGTGGACACCACCAGAGATCACCCTCAAGAGAGTTCATGCTCACAGAAGATACTCTCAAAAGGCCTCGGGCCTGAACAATAAATAACAATCAACAGTAAATAATCAATTTGCCATGACTACTATCATTTTGCTGGAAATATAGAGTTTTCTCAAAGATGTCAGGTAACTATAGGTATCACGTCTCCCTATGCTTCTATGTGCACTGCAAGACTATGCGTGGGAATGACTTATTTTCTGCTGAAAGTAAGGAATCTTTTTATTTGGTTTAATTTCCCTCTTTTTGTAGTGTTCTCAACAATCTACTTCTGGAAAAAATAATGACAGCTACCAAAGTAATGTGTGCACACGCTTATAACCTCTACATTAACCTCGCTGCAGCTTCTTTCTTGCCTTAGACCAACAGAAGTTGGCTGTCTTTACATTAGATCAACATGTCAGTTTCTCTAAATTGCAGAGTATCTCCTATAGTTTAGTCTGGGTTAATTAACTCGTCTGCTTTCCTTGTGAAAGCAGGCCTCGTTTGTCTACAGATTTTGTCAGAAGTTTGATTGCACCGTTCTTTTAGCAGGTAACTGGAATTTGGGATTCTTTCTCTCACACATATAAGAACATTGAATTTACTCCAGATAATGTGATTGGCAGATTGAGGTCTTCAAATAGTGTGCTGAGGGTCCACAATGTTTGCCACATCTGCATCATCTCCGTGCCTACCTTTTAATGTAGCCTTTAGTCAAACCAGTGTCTGTGCTGGACTGTCAGGTAAAAGGGTTTCTGTAAAAGCAGTGTTTAATGGCTTCATAGTGAAAGCCTTATAAAGGTTGAGAAGGAGAAGCATCTATCTGATTGGTCCATTTTTCTTTTCTTTTCTTTTTTTTTTTTAACCATTTTCATATGGCACCTGCTTGCTTTTTAAGTCTAATATCGATCTACCATAATTCCGCAATATGAATGTTAGCACGCATAGAAACAATTTAGGGAAAAAAATCAGTATTGATTTTCACAGAGCCATATACTAACCTAAACTCTATGTAAACAAAATAGGTTTGATCATTTTATTATGGTTTAGAGTTATAATAGGAGATAGCATATTGAAGTAAATTGTAATTTTACTCAACTAGCAGTTTTAGGCCTGTTTTTCTTCATACGATATACAAATATGAGCAGATAATTCCCATACTAGTGATATTCTTGTAAAAGAACAGAAACAGAACAAATATAGAACCAGACCAAGACTATGACTTTCTCTCATTAAGCTCCAAGCCACCCTTCACATTTAATCATTAATTTGAAATTTTCCACACTTTTTCGCTTGGTTGTGCATAACTTGAAGGTTCAGTTAGTTTTGTGGCTATACATATGCAATAACTTTAAAATTTAAAGCTTTATATTTACTATTATATCGATAGGATTTAAAGCTAATTTTTCATTCATTTGGATCTAAATGTTGAAAAATCATATAAAGGGAAAGTAAGGTTATTCTCTTTTAGTTTATTGTGTAACTAAGCAGAAATTCTACCTTTATTAAAAGAACTTAGGAATTCTTCAGAACAGATGGAAATGGTTCCACCAGTCAAAATGTATTAACACTTTTAGTCAGAAAAAGGCATATATTTTTCAAAAATAAACATTTTATTTGGTGATTTTTCAATAACATACTCATGGGTAATTGAAGGTGATTCATTTTTAAAATATTTTCAAATGAGACCATTAATTGTCTTGTATGATTTAAGGCAAGTGCTAAAGTCCCGTGTTGTAAAATATACCCTTGTAACTGGTGTTTCAAATGTGGTTCTTAGAATTTTCTTATTCTAAGTAGAAATCCTGATGTGTTTTCCTTTCCTGACTTTGATTATGTTTTTAAAATATAAGCTTTATTAGGATTGTGAGGCTGTGGTGATAATTTTCATATTTATACTTGTAGTACAAAGAAAACTCCTAAAACCTTGGGGGTTGTAGGGTTTTGCATATGAAATAGTTTCTTCTGTTCTTATGGTGGCTTCTGGAAGAAGACCTATGATTCTCTCTTAAAAGATAAAGAAGTATGGATAAAGCATTTTCCCGAGTTCATAGAATTAGTAATTTCAATGAGCAGATTAGGCCTTGGCAATGTCTTAACTATATTCCTACTCTCCACACCTGCTGCTCTGGAGCCTGTGTCCCTGGTCCCCTGATTCTCTCATTCTCCTTGCTTCTCTAACCATGGTTCACATAACTAACAGAGTTATCTTCTAGCTAAAATAAGCCTGGTCCTGGCACTCACATTGTCAAAAGAAGCTAGTGGTTTCACATGCCTTGATCTTTCTCCCTTAATCTCACCTGTGGTCCCTTTTCTTACAACCATTGGATGATGCATAAGATGAAGGGCAAATAGCCCTAGCATGTCTAAGGAGGCAACTGGGACTGAAGTGTAATGATACAAGCAAAAAGAACTTGAACCCAAAACAGGCATTATGTTATCTCTCGTAAAAAAAAGAACTTGAAACCAAAACAGGCATTATGTTATCTCTCGTAAAAAAGAACTTGAAACCAAAACAGGCATTATGTTATCTCTCGTAGCTTTTTTTTGCTCTTAAATAACTTCTTGTTTCCTTATATAAGTTTTGTTTTTGAAAATCTGACATTATTACAACCTATTAATTTCTCAGGTGTTTTAGCCATGATACAT
The DNA here is from genome assembly GCF_000317375.1 of Microtus ochrogaster. Classification (NCBI taxonomy): domain Eukaryota; kingdom Metazoa; phylum Chordata; class Mammalia; order Rodentia; family Cricetidae; genus Microtus; species Microtus ochrogaster. The sequence continues at coordinate 74,258,408 of NC_022010.1, forward strand.
TCAGGCAAAGGGTAGGTGCTTTTAGAGTTCTGTTTCTGGATAACCTTCTGCCCTACTGGCTCTGCATTTATACTGCCTGACTTCTTCCTGTTCTCTTCTGGTGTCTCCTTAAATTCCTTAGGGTGGGATTGGTGTCCCAATCTCCCCCTGCAGCTAACCTGTCTGTGTGCATTTCCAGAAGTTCAAGGGTTTCTTGGCTCTGCTTTCATAAAGTTGATGTTTAGGAAAGTAACAAAATTATCCATCAGTTACCCTTTAAGATACCTTACAACCTTCATTCACCACATTGTAGTTTCCCCACTAAGTGTTGTTTGAACTCAGTAATTGAGCAATCCTACTATTCAAGGGCTGTTGACTGCTTAATATGAATTCACACAGTCATCAGCCCATGAAGGATCTTGGGTGACCACTTAGCTCGCCTGTTTCTGCTTTCTCAAATTTCTGTTTCTTTTTAATGGTTTTCAATGAGGGTCAAACACTGTCAACTTTTGTAAAAACATGGTTCTAGAAAGAGAGTTAAAACGTGAGTGGAATATAAAATTGTGAAACAGAAATGCTGTAATTCTCCAGAAAAAAATGAGATATGTGAGAAAATTTAGAGCGTGTATCCCTAGATATCCATCTATGTTTAAAAGAGTATTTTTCTGAAGTATTGGGACATAACCCTTGTTAATATAAAGTTTAGTACATAGTGATTTAGCAATTACTCATGGTGTCTCTTTATATAGATTGGCTAGTTAATGTAAAAAAAAAAAAGCAATGAAGCAGGGAAGCACCAGGAATTGTAGAGATAAGCTTCAAATTTCAAAGCTCTGAGACAAAGTCACCGGCATACTTGATTATATCTAAAGCACCCTTAGGATCTATAATAAATCCAGCTAGACTGAGGAGCTCAAATTTATGTTCAAAATGACCTCCTGTGGATTATTTATTACACATTAATAGGAAGATTACTTCCTGGAGTCAACATAGCTGCTTGATTCATAAGTTGATTGATGTTTGCTCTCATGGTAACTGACACACCCCAGTTCACTGATAGACAGCCTCCAGTTGGCTGACAAAAGATTAGCTGCAACCCAATGCTGCCTCTGTATGACACATGAATGCTTCTTTATGTTGACTCGTTCTTAAAGGGTTTACTGAAGACCTAGAGGTACAGAAAAATTGCATTGTCAAAGTGTATTCATATTCTGTATAGGGTAGATCTCTAATAAAGAGGAAAAATGTTAAGGTACAAGGAATTGGAATATTGTTGCTTTTCTAACATCAATATGATGTGAAAATATTTTTTAAAGTACACCCAAAACTTTCATTTAATAGTATCTTAGAACCAGATAAATTCAGTATTTTTAAAATTTTTTATTGTTTTATTAAGTTATATATTATTCTCCACTCCGTTCTCTTCCTTTCCCCTCCCCTTCTATCCTGTCCAATGGTCCCCATACTCCCAATTTACTCAGGAAATCTTGTCCTTTTTTTTTTTACTTTCCCTGTAGATTAGATGCATGTCTTTCTCAGAGTCCTCATTATTATCTATGTTCTCTGGGATTGTGAATTGTAGATTGTAGACTGGCTTTTCTTTGCTTTATGTCTAAAAGCCACTTATGAATGAGTATATATGATATTTTTTTACTGGGTCTTGGTTATCTCACACAATATGATGTTTTCTAGATCCATCCATTTGTCTGCAAATTTCAAGATGTCATTATTTTTCTCTGCTGTGAAGTACTCCATCGCATAAATGTCCCACAATTTCGGTATCCATTTTTCAGTCGATTTAGGTTGTTTCCAGGTTCTGGCTATGATGAACAATGCTGCTATAAACATATCTGAGCACATGTCCTTGTGGTATGATTGATCATCCTTTGGGCACAAAGCCAAAAAGGGTATTGCTGGGTCTTGATGTAGGTTGATTTCTAATTTTCTAAGAAATCACCAAACTGATATCCAAAGGGGCTGTACCAGTTTGCACTCCCACCAGCAATGGAAGAGTGTTACCTTTACCCCACATCCTCTCCAGAATAAGTTGTCATCAATGTATTTTTTCTTGGCCATAAATCCATATCAATCACCATACACAAAACTCAAGTCCAAATGGATCAAAGACCTCAACATAAAACCAACCACATTAAACCCCATAGAAGAGAATGTGGGAAGTACACTTGAACACATTGGTACAGGAGACCACTTCCTAAATGTAATCATAGTAGCACAGGCACTGAGAGAAACAATAAATGGGACCTCCTAAAACTGAGAAGCTTCTGTAAAGCAAAGGACACAGTCAACAAGACAAAATAGCAGCCTACAGAATGAGAAAAATTCCTCACAAACCCCACATCAGACAGAGGACTGATTTCCAAAATATACAAAAAAACTCAAGAAATTGGTCATAAAAAAATAATCCAATAAAAATGTAGTAAAGACTTAAGCAGAGAATTTCCAACAGAGGAACTAAAATGGCTGAAAGACTCTTAAGGCAATGTTCAACTTTGTTTTTCTGTGTCTATAATTCCTTTTCAAGCTTTCTCAGGTTTTACATTGATATAGTCAGCCCCACATTGGTGTGCCAATTTGTTATAAGTGGTTATTTTGGGTCTGAGCAGCTGGGAACAAACAAATGGCCTTTAACTACAGGAGACCGATGCTGGAACTTTATCAAGTAAGCCACAGCCTTGTGGTGAAATACAGAATAGTAGAAATGGGTTAATTTAAGATGGAAGAGTTAGTTAATAAGAAGCCTAAGCTAATAGGCCAAGCAGTATTTTAGTTAATATAGTTTCTGTGAGATTATTTTGGGCATGGCAGTCTGGAACGAATAAGTAACCTCTGGCTAAAAGGTAGGACTAAACTTCCCCCCTCATATTATGTGTTGGTAAGGCAACCCAGTATGAGGAATAGGTTTCCAAAAGCCTGCCAAAGTGTCAGGGATAGGCTCTACTACCACTGCCAGGAGTTCCACAAGACCAATACACATAACTGACATGCATATATAGAGGACCTAGTTTAGTCACATACTGCTTCCTTAGCTGTTGATCCAGTGTCTATGAGTTTCTATGAGTCCAAGTTAGTTGTCTCCATGGGTTCCCTTGTGATGACTTTGATTCCCCCTTGGCTTGTACAATCCTTCCTCCCTCTTTTCACCAGGATTCCCAGATCACCGCTCAGTGCTTGCTGTGGATTTCTGCATCTGTTTCCATCAGATACTGGATAAAGGCCTTCTGATGAAGACTAGGCTACTCAACAATCTGGTTACAGAAGATATCCAGTTCAGACTACCTATTCACTATTGCTAGAAGTCTTGGCTGGGGACATGCTTGTAGATTCATGGGAGTTTCCCTTGTATCAGGTTTATATCTGTCCTGAAATGTCCCCATCAAGACATCTCTTTCATTACTCCCTTCCTCTAACCCATCCCCAACATGATCCCTCATGTTTCTATCCCCCCACTCACCCCTAGTTTACCCAAGAGATCTCTTCTACTTCTCCTTCCCAGGAAATCCATGCATCCCTCTTGGGTTCTACTTGTTATCTAGCCTCTCTGGTTCTATGGACTGCAGCATATAACTATTCCTTTACTTTACAGCTAATATCCACTTATGACGGAGTGCATATGTACTGGCTGCTTTTGTGTGTCAATTTGACAAAAGCTAGAGTCATCAGAGAAGTAGGAGCCTCAGTTAAGGAAATACCTCAATGAGAACCAGCTGTAAGTTATTTTTCTCATTTAGCAATCATTGAAGGAGGGCCTAGTCGAAGATTGGTTGTGCCAACCTTGGGGACTTGGTACTGGGTTCTATAAGAAGTTGGGCTTAGCTGGTCAGGGCAGCAAGCCAGTTAGCAGCTCCCCTCCATGGCCTCTACACCAGTTCCTGCCTCTGGGATCCTGCTCTATTTGAGTTCCTGTCATGCCTTTCTGCGGTGATGAGCAGTGATGCTGAAATATAAACCAAATAAACCCTTTTTTCCCCAGTTTGCTTTTTGGTCATAGTGTTTTGACACAGCAATAAAAACCCTAAATAAGACAATATATGATTTTTACTTTTCTAGGTCTCATCAGGATGATTTTTTTTCTAGTCCCATCCATTTGCCTTCATATTTCCTGATCTCATTGTTTTTAACAGCTGAATAATAATCTGTGTAATAAATGTACCACATTTTCTTTATCATTCTTTGGTTGAGGGACATTATAGGTTCTGGGCATTATTAATAAAACTTCCACAAATGTAGTTGAGCAAATTTGTGGAAGGATAGAGCATTTTTTGAGTATTTGCTCAAAACTGGTATAACTGGGTCTTCCTAATTTTCTAAAAAAAACTATCATATTGATTTTCAAAGTGGCTGTACAAATGTGTGCTCTCACCCACAATAGCTGAGTGTTCTCCTTGTTCTACACCCTCTGCAGCATGAGTTGTCATTTGCGTTATTGCTCTAAGCCATTATGAGATGGAAAAATGCTGAACAAAGGAGATTAGATTCAGGATCTCTTTCTGAAGAGAGGGGGGATAAAGTATAAAAAAGATGGATAACAGGGTAGATTCTTGAATCCACTTTTAAACAACCATTAATCTCAAATATTTTATATTTGTATAAATTTTTGTATATAATATAATTTTTTGTTATACTGTATTTATATTTCTACTCTTGTCTAAGGTATTATAGGTATTATAGTATGCAGTTCATTTAAAACTAATACAAAGTTTTAGTCTTAAAAACTATTTAGGATAATAAAGAAATACAGGTTAGTAGCTAACCATCTATAACAATTAAACTTATAGTCATGTTAATTATGTTTTCAAGGTCAATAAGAGACATATTTTAAGTAAATAGATGGTCATCAAACACTTCAGAAACCTACAGAATATAGAACTTAAATGCTTTAATAGTATAAGGCTTTTCAGGCATGACAGTGAGACATGTCTGCTTCTGACAGCATTAATTTGCTTCAAAAAGGAAGAGGAACATCAAAGAACCTTTATATGAGTTTGCTTTAAATGTAGCAGATTTAGCCACTGGGCAAGAAATTGCCGTTGCCTTGACTGCTGACAGTATGTTGTCAAAATTGAACAAGCAAGGTGACTGACAAGTTCATCAAGACAAAATAAGACAGTTTTTTTTTTTGGAATTTCTGCTTCACATAAAGGTCTTTCAGACATTGTAGCCCTGTAGGATGAATATGGATGGTCCAACAGTGCAGAGAAAATTTGTCTGACAATCCAGACATATCTTTGTCATTTTTATAGTTTTGGAAGTTGTTTGCTCTGTACTCCTGTTTACCCAGGTAATACTATAACCTTCTTGGATCTTTGATGAAGTTGAAGACTATATAGTTACAGTTAGTTTTTCTTGCTCCCAAATTCAGAAAAGAAATTCATAAAAGAGATATAAAGTATATAAAGTTGAGAGACATAAAAGTCTAAGAAAATGTTTTATGGTACAAAAAGTTAGCTTGGTGTTGGTAGTACAAGTTAGGATATAAAATAAATTAGGTACAAAACCTTGGATCCACCAAGATAGGGTAGATAATGGAATTTTTCTCTGAATTTGCCAAATACTCATAAACTGGAAATTGTGAACATGTTTTTTTACTTGATAATTCTTATTATATATAATTTTACTGTGTTAGAGTCAAAACCTTTTATTTTTATTTAGAGAAAAGAGGGTAAATGCTGTTGAATATTAGTACATTATGTGAAAATGTATTGCTGTGATTGGTATAATAAATGTTGAATGACCAATAGCTAGAAAAAGATTAGGTAGTACTTCTGAGGACAGAGAGGACTCTGGGAACAAGAAGGACAGAGCTGTCTGGAGACACTGAGAGGAAACTGGAGGTACAAGATGAAAGAGAGGTAATGCCTCATGATAGAATGTAGATTAATAAAAATGGGTTAATTTAAGTTATAAGAGCTAGTTAGGAACAAGCCTAACCTATAGACTGAGCTTTCATAATTAAGAAGTCTCCATGTCATTATTTGGGAACTAGTGGATTAAGTGTGCCAGTATTTTACTGAGTATATTTGCATCAATATTCATGAGGGAAATTGATCTCTAATTCTCTTTCTTTGTTGAATCTTTGTGTGGTTTGTGTATCAGTGTGACTGTAGCCTCCTAAAAAGAATTTGGCAAAGTTCCTTCTGTTTTTATTGCATGGAACAAGATGAGGAGTATTGGTTTTAACTCTGAGAATCTGGTAGAATTCTGTGCTGGGATCTTTCTTTCTTTCTTTCTTTCTTTCTTTCTTTCTTTCTTTCTTTCTTCTTCTTCTTCTTCTTTTTCTTCTTTTTGATTGGGAGACTTTCTATGACTGCTTTGATTTCATTAGGGGTTATAGTTCTATTTAAATTGGTTATCTGGACTTTATTTAATTTTGCTATATGGTACCTTTCTGTCTGTTTCTTTTAGATTTTCCAATTTTATGGGGTACAAAATTTTGAAATATAACCTAATGGTTCTCTGGATTTTCTCAGTGTCTGTTGTTATGCCTCCCTTTTCATTTCTGATTTTGTTAATTTGGATATCATTCTCTCTGTCTTTTAATTAGTTACTCAATTATTTTAACTTATGAAACATAAACCCTAAAATTCCATATGGATGTGTGTTTATATATAGTAATGTATGAGGCCTTAGGGGAGTTTTGTGTATATGGAAAATCAAACATAGTTTGTGAAGGTCTAGTCAAAGAAATTATTATAGTATCATCACTAAAATTATTTTTGCCTAAGTAAATAGTAAGCTTTACTTTCCCCATTTTGTATGATTTGTTCAGGTGCTCAAGTTTAAAATTTTATTATTTCCTGCCCTACCTCTGTATATGCCTTTACTTCCCCACATTTCCTAGAAAGGAATTTTTTTGATGCTGTTTAATTCAAGGATTTCGTATTGGTGAAGTGCTCCATTAAACAGACGATCAGCTGGGAATCTGAAGAGATGTCTCTGTGATTAAGAGGACTTCCTGCTCTTCCAGAAGTACTGAGCTTTATTTCCAGGACTCCCATCACATGGCTCTCAACAACCTTTACCTCTAGGTCCAGGAATCAGGCCCCTTATTATGACCTTTATGCGTGCCATCAGTACACAAATGTGTACACACATGCACATGCATGCACACACAAACACCACACACATGCACACACAAAACAAGTCTTTGAGCTGGATAGAAGACTGAGTGGGCAAGAACATGCATTACTATTCCAAAGTGTTTGAGTTTGGTTCCCAACAGCCATGTTCAACAGCTAAAATACTGTGATTCCAGCTGCAAGGGTTAGTCCTCTTTTAGCCTCTGAGGAATCTGTTTCTATGGTACTTGTATATTCTCTCTCTCTCTCTCTCTCTCTCTCTCTCTCTCTGATGTGTATTTTATATACACATGAGTAAAAATAAAAATAGTCTTTCAACAGGATGGTTAATATGGGGTGTTGAGGACACAACACCACTATATATGGCATCTTGCCCAGATGAATATTTTAGTCTGAAATTATTTAAGAATGGCAGGTATGACAAGGACTTTCCCCCTAAAGTACACTGTCAGTGTTGGGAACCACGTTTTTTTTTTTTTCTTTTCTTTTTCTTATTGATGTTAAATCTCCTTCCTGGAAAGTTTTAGACTGTGAGATATTTTTCAAATTTTAGACTCTAACAAATTATTGGATTAGAACAGACTGTTAGAAGTTAATACTTTTCCTTCTAACATTGTGTGTAAAGGTTGTGAAATTTCACTTATTATTGCTGATAAATAGAGGATATGATTCTTGTGACTTCCCAAGTACTAATACCAACAGAGTACTCTGAGCCAAACTAACTTCTGTGAGTGTGTCTCTATATAAGGACTAATCTTACTTATACACCACATACTTTCACCCTAGAATTGAAGGTTAAATATGTCACTCTTAAATATTAAATTATTCCATATGGATATTGTAAAGTTAACAGATGTTAATTCATCATCATCTATAATAAAAATTTTAGTGTCCAAAGTATTTTAGAAGCTAGTAATAGGCTATTATTAAATTACTTAGAATGCTATTCCATAGAATCAAGAATGGATGGATGACCTACATAACAAAAGAGCAAATTTATAAACACCAGCCAGATGAATTTAGGCACCACTTTTCTTAATGTTGGTTTTAGATAGGAATAAAGACAGCCTCTCAGGACATTCATGGATGAGGGGGGGATAGATAAAATCTCCTGAGAAGATTGCAAGCCTGGGGGCAAAGGAGAAGGGAGGGGAAAGGAGAGGGAGGAGGAGAACATGAGAGAAAGGGATGTTCAAAATGGGGAAAGGACAGAGA
>NC_022010.1:74267864-74275562 GCF_000317375.1 Microtus ochrogaster
TCTAAGGAGTGGATGGGAGATAGGGTTGGGGGATACTGTGGGGAGCGGGAGAGAATAGGGCTGGGATACATATGTAAAATGAGAAAAGATCATTTTAAAAAAAATAAATTAATTTAAAAAAAAGACAGCCTCTCAGAAGGAACTCAAACATCCCAGGAATGTAAAGAATGGCTTCCCAAAGATGGCTTGGCCTGTAGGGAGCTTGTGGGTGCAGGAGGGGCTTCCTTCATTCCTTTCCCAGAGGACAGGGAATGGAAAATTCATGTGATTCTATTTTCAAAGATTTGTTTTGGATTGTTTCTATAAATTTCCTAGAACAATAGTGATGGCATCTCTTCTAGCCATGTTGATGCTAAGAAAGATTTACAGGAGTATCTTATAGAAGGTAGCTGTTTATATCCCATCTCCCACATACAAAACGGTCTGTCCAGTTTAACTGTTTATATAATGGCTCCGGGTTTTTTTGGGGGGGGGGAGAGCATGTAAACACTAGGAAAACAAGAAGAAAAAAAATGACATGACAGGATAAGTAGAACTTAAAAAAAAACCTACATTTTTTATTTCCACAGTTAACTAGTTATTGGATTGTTAAAGAGTTAGACTTCCCCTAATTTTAATTTTCTAATCTTGAAATAAGAGAAATAAGCCATCTTTGGTGGTTGCTGTCATGTTCAATAATAAAAATTTGAGAAAAGAAACCTATATATTACTATTGCCTTAGTCATAGTAATTTGTACACAGGTTCATAATTTCCTACAATTTCTTAATATCTGTAAGTTCATGTCTTACTAATGTGTGTGCACACTTTTATCATTGATTAGTAATTTAACCATTGAAAATTTTCACATAAGAGATTCACAGAAATAATGTAAAAGGACAATGAAGATAATCTCACTGTTTAAAATATAGTTTTAGGGACTGGGAAGATCCCTTAGTGGGCAAAATCACTTGGTATACAAACCTTCTGATCTCAGTTTGGAAACTCTAGAAAATTGGGGGAAGTGACATGCATGCATCTGGACTCAAAACACTCCTATGGTAAGAAGGGAGGGAGACACAGGATAATCTCCCAGAAGCTCCAGGGCCCTGGCTGGTATGAATTATGCAGTGCAGTGGGGGAGACAAACAACACGCTTCTAACTCTGTTGAAGGTGAGCACTAACAACCGAAACTTGTCCTCTGATGCCCACGTGCGTGGCATTGCACATGTGCACCTACCTCCATGCATAAGATACACAGGGCACACACATAAAAGCAAACAAAATAGTTTTATTGTGGCACTAACATCACATGCTTGTGATGGATATATATGAGCAAGTCTTTGTAATATTGAGCAAGATGAGTAGGGGCTTGAAATGCTGCTTCTTCCTGCATCAGAGAGCAGCTAAGCCCAAAGTATAACAGAACTTCTGTGCGTTAACCCACTGCACACTCCCACAGAAGCCTCCCATTATGCCTTGACAACAGCTTGTCATCCAGTTGGCAGAAATTTTATCCTTTGAGAACAACCAAATTCCACACTGTGGAGGTGTCTTTTTCCTTAAATAGGAACTTCCGTTTGATTCTTTCTTTTCCCCCTTCTATGCTTAAAGAAAAAAAAATCAACTCTTTAAATGATTTTTATGTATAAGTTTTATAATTGACCCCATTTACATTTCAAAGATCTATCATTCAGAGAACATTTGTAATTATAACAAGGATATAGTACACAGTGAATTTAGAGGAAAAATATACTACCTTTGTGAATAGAATTAGAATCCCGTGTTTTGTGGTATTATTCTTGGTTTTCAATGTTTGAATAAAAATGTTCAGTTATCCTAGTTTTCTATCTGTCAGTGGTTCACTTTGAAATAAAAGAATCAACAAGGCAAAACGACAGCCTACAGGATGGGAAAAGATCTTCACCAACCCTACATCAGACAGAGGACTGATCTCCAAGATATACAAAGAACTCAAGAAACTGGTCATTGAAAGAATAAATAATCCAATAAAAAATGGGGTATAAACCTAAACAGAGAACTCTCAACAAAGAAATCTAAAATGGCTGAAAGACACTTAAGGAAATGCTCAACATCCTTAGTCATCAGAGAAATGCAAACCAAAACAACTCTGAAAGTCCATCTTACACCTATAAGAATGGCCAAGATCAAAAACACTGATGACAACTTATGCTGGAGAGGTTGTAGGGTAAAGGAAACACTCCTGAATTGCTGGTGGGAGGGCAAGCTGGTACAGCCCCTTTGGATATCACGATGGTGATTTCTCAGAAAATTAGAAAACAACCTTCCTCAAGACCCAGCAATACCACTTTGGGGTATATATGAACTTGTGGTTCAATTGTACCACAAGGACATGTGCTCAACTATGTTCACAGCAGCATTGCTTATCATAGCTAGGACTTGGAAACAACCTAAATGCCCCTCAACCATAGAATGGATAAGGAAAATGATGTACCTTTACACAATGGAGCACTACACAGCAGAGAAAAATAATGACATCTTGAAATTTTCAGGCAAATGGATGGAGCTAGAAAACATCATTTTGAGTGAGGTAACCCAGACCCAGAAAGACAATTATATGTACTCACTCATAAGTGATTTTTAAGCATAAAGCAAAGAAAACCAGCCTACAAATCACAATCCTAGAGATCCTAGACAACAATGAAAACCCTAATAGAGATATACATGAATCTAATATATATGGGAAGTAGAAAAAAACAAGATCTGAGTAAATTGGGAAGATGGGGACAATGGGAAAGGGTTGAAAGGGGGAGAGCGGAAGTAAGAGGAGCAGAGAAAAATGTATAGTTCAATAAAACCAATTTTTAAAAGACAAAAAAAATCAACTAAAGTAAGAAAAACAGCTGGGCCGTGTAGGACAGAATAGAAACCTGGCAGCAAACATACCTTTCATTCTTCTCCTCTGTGGAACTTTTTAGCTTGCACTGCAATCTGCATTTCTAAACTTCTCATCTGAATCGAGTTTTCTGCTTGAATTTTGACTGGTTCATTTGTTCCTGTGCTACTATCTTGCATGTACATTTACTTTGATGTCACTATGTAATCGTGAGTTCTCAGAGTAGGAACTACTCCTATGTTAACCTAGGTCCAGGTTAGTGACCTAATTTGGCTGACTCTGCCTATCTCACTATGCCAGAAGAAAAATCTTCAGAAATGCTGAATCCCAGTTAGTCACTTGTAGTCAGAGACTGCTTGTTCATTTTACAGCTGCCTAGACCCAAAATAATCATTCAGAAACTATATTAGTTACAACATTGCTTGGCCTATTAGCTTATGCATTTTACTTGCTAACTCTTCCATCTTAATCAACCCATTTCTATTAATTTGTGCATCACTATGAGGTCGTGGCCTACCGGCAACGTTCATCCAGCAGCTACATGGCATCCCACTGACTCTACATTCTTTCTCCCAGCATTCAGTTTAGTTTTCCCACCTAGCTCTATTGTTCCCTGTCATAGGCCCAAAAAACTTCTTTATTCATTAACCAATAAAAGCAACACATATACAAACTTTCCACATAACTCACGGAATCTGATGCTTTCAAATGTATATAATTGCAGCAAAGCATTTGTAAAATATTTTGAATAACTATAATAGTTTTAACAATAAAATCTAAGAATCTATTAATAATCAATAATCTTTTGGAAAGCTGATAATTGCACACATATACCCATGCATATTCATACACGTAGTTACATACATACTTTCATTTACTTTTATCAATTTGCTTCTATCTTACTTCACTTTGTTCAGAAATAAAACATTTATGTGGTGTATAGTCAGCCAAAGGAACTTTCTTTTAAAAATTTAAAGGATGTAATTAATTTTACTAAGGTCATAATTTGGACAGGCAGAGGTACGAGTCCATGGTTGTCTAATTATATTACTTTTATTAATTCCAACATGCACCATGTTTTCACATAGACAACAAAGCAGAATGCTGTGCTTACACAAGATGCCCTCTTAAGAGGCATAAATATGTGGACAGTTATTTATATTTCATATGGTGAACAGGATAAGCTTGATAATTTCATGGAAATTTATAATGGAACCATATATACCATCAAGGATGAGTTCATTAAAGAAGTTTGAAGAAGAAAAAAATAGTCTTTTCATAACAGTAAGGAGGAGAGAATTCAGGGGGATGTAGTTCATGTAATCATTAACAGATGAGCGCAACACCCAGAAATTAAAAAGGTAAAGCTGAGAAGAGCTTAGGGAGAAAGAGGCTCCATTAAGTCTTCAAGTCTAGGACATAATACAAAAAAATTTATTCTCTATAGTATGGATAATTAGGAGCCATAGGAGGATTCTTCCTGATGGAGATGACTTCATTTACTTAATGAATTCTTGTATGCCTGTTGGTACTGGGCACTCATCCTATTCAAAATTGACAATGGTGTGATAGCAATACAAGGTGAAGCAGGAATGAAAAGACTAAAAGCTATTTTAAAATCTTCAAGCAAAACAAAAAACCCAAATTCATAATTTGAGTAAATTATTTCCAGATGATAAAATAAGAGCAAACACCATAAAGTTTTCTTCCCATCCTTCTATATGCCTACCATGTACAGCCTCCCAGCTGACTTCCATGTTCAGCACCCAAGCTGACCTCCATGTACAGTATCCCAACTGACCTCCATCACCATCATCCCAGCTAACCTTCATGCCTAGCATCCCAGTTGACCCCCATGTCCAGCATCCCAGCTGATCTCTATGACTGACATCCCAACTGACCTCATGTCTAGCATTCCAGCTGACTTCCATGCAAAGTATCCCAGATGACATTCATGCCCAGCATCCCAGCTGACTTCTAAGCAGGGAACAAATTTGACTGTAAAGTAGTTATTATCATTTGCCTTCTTCTAAGCGATTTCTGTAGTTACTAGGTCTGGTTGAAGGTGTGTGCACTTGAACATTTCGTGTGGTGTCATAGTCTTTTCTTCCTCTGTTTTTCCAATTACACAAACACACACACACATACATGCACACACTCACACTCACATACACACACATTCTAATTACTTTGTTACTGTACTTATTTATTTGTTTATTTCAAAATAATAGGTGATATGATGAAATAAAAGAAACTAGTATATCTGAAAAGTAAAAAGAAAAAAGATCTGACAATTTTAACATTCTTGCTAGATGCACTTTTAATACTTGGTTAGTTTCTCAAACTAAGTGTTTCTCAGTTTGTCTTGCATGTGCCTGCTACATAATTAATTGGATTAAGAGTCCCCTTTATGCTCTAAGTTTGACCTGAAATTATGGTCCTCTAGTAAGTGCTGGGACTACATGTCTCTGTCATCAAATCTAACTTGTAAAGTTTTTTTTAATATATAAATTGTGAATGATATACAGACTAAAATGTGAATTTCTGTAAATATGACTTTGGTACATAAGGTGAAAAAAACAAAGAGAATTAAAGAATTCTATTGTCTTATGATGAGTTATTCTTAAGCCTTGGATCACGAATTCTGTTTTCTTCCTCTTCACTTGAGTAAGGCAGCATGGTTTGAGCCTTGGGTATTTCTTGTCTCTGTTGAACGTAGAAGGGTTTAGTTGGGTATTCCCTTTACTTTACTAGGCCAGTAAAATTCTGGTCAAACTGTAGGGAGTTAGGCTGTGGTGAATCAGTTGCACTTTGGGGAGGAACGTGTTAAACAGGACAGGATGCTGTACGTATTTCAGGATGAGTCTTTTTTGACTCCTCTGCAGATAAGCAAGGTGGAAACACTGCATTTTCTGCAGTGTTCACTGAAAGGACCTGGTAGATAAAATTCTTAGAACCGTGGTTATCCAGGAGATAAAATTCTTAGAACCGTGGTGATGCCACCATGACCGAGTTTCCCTAGTCTGTCTGAACTTGTCCACTGAGTGCTAGCAGCCATGGAAGGTTGGAGTTTGAAAAAGATCTGTTTCAGCTCTTCTTGACAGGTACTTTTTCCTTTGATCATGAATTATAAGGTTGACGTGGTTTCTGGGTCCACAGACTGCAGGCAGGCTAGAATTGCTAGCGAGCAGCCAAGGACAGAAGTGCTAATGGTGCAGGCCCGTTTCCTCTCTTCTAATGTCTGGTTGCTCTATGCTTTGCTTTTTCCTCTCTTAGCCAGTTGTTGGTGAATGAGAGTCAACCAGCAAATTCCTGTTTCTTGAAATGTTTTCTCCCTGGTTTTACAATGTGGCTCTAATGTGTATCTATATTTGGGTGTTGACGTCTGCCATATTTTCTTCCTGAACTATGACCTCGCTGAACATGTGTAACAAGCCCTGAGACCTTGGCACAACTGATACCATGCTAGGAGCACAATTCTGACCTTAGAACCTGACACATAGGCCCCAATACCTGCCAAAAAACGGGAACAAAGACCTTCTTTGTCAAAGATCAAGTCTATAGTTCCAGGATCCAGGAAAAGTCCCATCTTAGGGTTACTATTGCTATGATGAAAAACCATAACCAAAGCAACTTGGGGAGGAAAGGGTTTATTTAGCTTATGCTTCCATATTCCTGTTTATCACTGAAGGAAGTCAGGGCAGGAACTCAAGAGGAGTGGAACCTGGAGGTAGGTGTTGGTACAAAGGATGGGTGCTTCTTACTGACTTGCTCCCCATGACTTGCTCAGTCTGATTTCTTATATAACCCAACACCATATACTCAAGGGTGTTACCACCTACAATGTACCGGGTCCTTCTGCATCAATCACTGCTTGAGAAAATGCCCTATAGGCTTGGGTATAGCCCAATCTTCTGGAGGAATTTTCTCAGTTGAAACTCCCTCCTCTTCGGTGACCCTAGTTTGTGTCAAATTGATATGAAACTAGCCATCACAGTCCTTAAATGTACTATTTCTTGCTTTTTGGCTTCTGTAGTCTCTCTTCTCACTAACTATTCTTGCTAACTGAATTGTGATGACCAGGAGGAGGGTATTTTTTTTGGTTTTGCTTTTGTTTTGTTTTGTTTTGTTTGTGTGTGTATGTACATAAAAGGCAGAGAATGGCATGGCTCAGAACTGCATGATTTGGGCAAGTTCCCCATGCAGCTGCTGGTCAGCAGTGTAGACTCTGTTAGTGTTCTCTAGTGGATTATCTTGCAACAATGCTTAGAAATATGTTTCTAAAGTTGAGAATGCTCAGACGTGTACGCTCCCCAAAGAGTGACCTCCATGTGGATATATACAACTCCTCAACCTAACTAATTACCCACTCATTCTCTGTAGAAATAGAGCACACAATCTTCCAAAGTGGTGCTCATTTGCCTTTAGGTAATAAAATCCCTCCCTCCTTTGCTTGCATTTGAAGGTATGAACCCATTGTGTACAGTTACACTGGAGGCTAATGTTATTCTAGTAGAGATCAAATTTTTTTTTTTCTGATGTGGAGGTGGGGAGTGTCTTATGACGTTGTGATGGTCTCAATTTACATGTCTGTCTCTTCAGTTGAACTTAGGCCTACAGGCTTTTGTGCTGAGGGAGAACAATTTTCCTTGTGGTCTTGATTTTTTTTTAATGGATCTGAGGAGAGTAGTAGATATTTTCAGTTTATATAAGTTAAAGTGGATCTCAGTGAGGTTAAGACCAATCTAGTCTACATAGTGAGTTCCAAGCCTATCAGTCTGAGTGAGAGAGAAGGAGGAGGAGAAGGAGGAGGTGGAGGAGGAGGAGGAGGTGGAGGAGGAG
>NC_022010.1:74275692-74288088 GCF_000317375.1 Microtus ochrogaster
ATGTAGGGAAAAGAGTAATCAGAATGTGTATATAGAAACAGATATATATTAAATTGCTATGTAACCAAATTAATAAATAAAATTACATTCTATTTCTCTGTATAGCACTGTATTTCCACCTAAGCTATGAGCAGAAGTATAAACAGTCTGTAAAATCATTCATTTTGCAAGGCACTTTAACTTCCAGATGGACATACGATCTGAAAACAGATGCACTTCCCCCTCAAGCTCTGCACAAAAGACATGCTGCTTCTTGTCACATTCTTAGACATTTCCCCCCTGTACTTGGCAATTTGGGAATCCCCCCTACCTGATTCTAAAGTCAGTGTGATAAAATATCTTAAGGTTTACAATCCAGAGATTATGTGAAGCAATACAGATCTAAGATTAATTACTCAAGATCAGGTTTGAATATGTAACTGTGCTTTCTGAAGGAACCTTTGAGTAATAGAAATAACGTGCCATCACTGTCCCCAACACCACTGACAGTTCATACTCATCACCCCCTCCTCCCTCTCTTTGTCCGCTAATTTTCTGAGACAGCTTCTCATGCTACCCTAATCTGGCCTGCACCTCATCATTTTGATGAAGATGAACTTGTCAGCTTGATCTTCCTACTTCCACCTTTCCAGTGCTGGTATCACAGGCATGTGCCATCATGCCCAGCGCAACCATTTCTCTCCCATAAAATGGGAAATGCTGTGTATGACTCATTTCGGTACTTAATTGTGTTGTCTTTATTATCCTTTAAAGTCTTAATAATTTTGTCTTTGGTTTTATTGGGGGAAAATACTGAAAAAGACTCACTTGGTATCCATCTTTCTGTTTTGAGAAAACTATCTTTATAGCCCTCAATCATTCAGTAAAAAAGGTGTCATGGCCCAATTTAATATTCAGTTAACATAATCCATTAATTTGAAAACCAAGTTTCAAAATATTCCCATACTTCATGAGTATGTATATAAACAGCTCAACAAAACTTCATTGACTAATGCCTGGAATTAAAAGTAGTAGGTGGCTTAGCAAACCCCACAGTGTGGAATGCAGTCTATCTGGAATCTCTGGATTTGAGGCTCTGGCCAAAATAAGCCGCTGCTTTAATGATGTCTCCTCCTACTCCAAGGCCTGGGAAACAGGAAACACAAGTTCAAATAAGATGGCCTTTCTGTAGTAGAAAAGTAATTGCCTCATGAAACGATCGCCAAGTGAATATTTTTGATGTTTCCATGATCAAAAGAGATTTGGGTCTTGCTTTTATGACAGCTATTTGATGGCAGCCATGCAAATCATCACAAGTTCATGGGATTATGCAAACTGAATAATTACAGCAGTGACAAATTCTGCTTTTGATCCTTAGAAGAGGTGGGGAGTATCAAAATGTATTCAAGGTGGAAGTTATTTAGTTACCTTAAAAGAACTCAGTGGTAGAACAAAGACTGAGCAGAAAGATGGTGAAAGCATCTTTGTCCATTTGTACTCCAGGAAAGCCTGCCACTCTGCTGTGGGTGATTTCCCTCGAAAGAAGTATGGCCGTTCAGGAAAAAGTGTCATCTGAATATGCTCAGTCACAGATGACGGTGGAGAGCAATTTGCCTTATTTAAAGTGAGTTGACTACAGATGCTAACCACTTCCCAAACAACCTTTACAGAAACGTTCAGACTAACCCTTTGCTGAACACCTCCCATCATAGGCTAACTAAACTGAAATAAAATTAGCTGCTATGGCACCTGCTACATGGCTCGGGAGGTAAAGGTGCCAGTGACCAAATGTTCAGACTTGAATTCTATTCCTGGACCCTCATGGTGGAGAGAAGCTATTTGTGCTGGTTGTCCTCCTACCTTCATGCATGATGTGCTCATACACACATGCCCACACATGTACACACACAAATAAAACAAAAAAATTTAAATACAATACAATAAAATTAACTGCTACAGAAAATTTGGAGGGACGATCACAGTGTATCTAATCTGATTTCAGGATTTCTTTCTCTTTTATCTGTTTATTTTTTGGACATTTGTTTGTTCTATCTTTTTATCAAGCCATAATCTATTATCTATCTACCTATCTTCTTCCTACCTACCTACCTACCATCTATTTACCTGTTTTTGAGACTAGGATTTGTATAGTCCAATTTGGCTTTGGACTTTGTTATGTAGCCAAGGATAACCTTGAGCTTCAGGGTCTTTTACCTCCACCACCCAGTGTTGGGTTGCAGGTGTGCACCGCCTTTCCTGTTTATGTAGTACAGGCTTTGGAAACTAGGGCGTCTTGCAGGCAAGACATGTATTCTGTTCTACCAATTGAAATGTATCCAGCCTTTGGTAAAAACATGTTTTTCCTCTTTTATAGTCATTGTTAGTTGTTATTGCTTCCCACGTGAAATCATCCTGAATATTATAGACCTAGAATCATTTAGTATTGTGCAGTAGAAAACACCATTATGACAAATTCATCCCAGGACAGTATTGAGGACAATCTCTTCTCTCTAGCGCATCAGCATCTGGTGGGTGATGTTTTGCTTGATCATTGAATGCATGTGCTCACATAAAACCAGTGTAAAGAACAGAGTAGACAAGTTGTAACTGGAATTACACAAATGAGAGTTGTACCCTCTGAAATGAGAGAGTAAGAACGTTTTGTTCTGACATATTGAAAACTAAGAAAATAAACCTGAATTAAACAGGATGACATTTGGGATGTTTGAGGCAGAGTAGCAGATTCTAAATCTTCATACTGCCATGTGTTACAAATCAGTCCGGCTGCTTACCACATTCTACTCACGGTTTCATCTAGAGTTGCGCATCAAGACCTTGGGAAAGTAAAACATCCCATGTCTCGAAAATCAAAGGCTACTAAATACTTATGCATAAACCAGATATTCTTTTGTCTTCTGTGATTTGGCAATTCATACGTCACTGAGAATATTTTTTGTTGTTGTTCTGGAAAAAAAAAGTTGCTTCTGTAACCAATCTCCACACTTCTGCCAAGTCACAGAAGCAGGTCCTAAAAGTGGATAGTCACATCACATCTAGGAAAAAGCAGAGAGACATAAATGTATGTGTGTTAGAACTCAGTTTGATTTCTCCACTCACACAGTCCAGGATCCCAAATCAGTGAATGGTGTTGCCTGTTTTCAGGCTGGATCGTCCCACGGCAGTGAGGGCAAACAAGACAATCTCCCACAGGCCTGCTATGGGCTGCCCTGGTCTATACTACCCTTCCTGAGCTTCTCTTTCCAACTTCTTCCAGGTTGTTTTGTTGCTGTCAAACTACTCATCACAGTTTCTCTGAAGACAGATTGGATTCTGGGGAAGGTAATTTAATCTGATTCAGGACCTCAGGACCTGTCCCAGTTTGCCTTCTATTGCTATGATAAAACATTGATGAAAACCAACTTGGGGAGAAAAGACTTTTTCATCTCATAACACCCAGTCGTCCTTGAGGGGCATCAGGGAAGAAACTCAAATGCAGGAACCTCGAGCAAAGACGATGGAGGAATACGGTTCAATGACTTGCTCCCATATGCTGTTCATCTCAGTTTCTTATACAACCCAGGACTACCTGCTCCAGATGTGGCACTGCCCGCAGTGGACTGGGCCCTCCCTCGTCAATCATTGAGAAAATACCCCCATGGACTTGCCTATCAGACAATCAGACGGAGGTGTTTTCTCAGTTGAAGTTCCTACTTTCTAAATGATGCTGGTTTGCTTGTCTTGGGTCTGCAAAAAACAAACAAAAAACGAACAAGCACAGAGCCCCAGACTCCAAACTGGGCCTGGATTCCACCTTTTTTCTCTTTATCTATGGGAAGGTGTC
Source organism: Microtus ochrogaster (assembly GCF_000317375.1). Taxonomy (NCBI): domain Eukaryota; kingdom Metazoa; phylum Chordata; class Mammalia; order Rodentia; family Cricetidae; genus Microtus; species Microtus ochrogaster. The sequence continues at coordinate 74,279,513 of NC_022010.1, forward strand.
ACGAATACTAGGGCAGTCAGAGTCCCAGCGTGTCTACAAGACAAAACTGTCTACTAAGCTGGCTCATTTATTGCTCCTTTTCCAGATCTTGGCCTGATACATGTTTACTAGTCTGTGAGCTTTTCAAATCATGCAGGCTTTAATGGCTTTGATATATTGTTAGCATCTTCTTTAGCACTAATTATACATGTTTTTATAAGCATAAACCTGATAGTCTTCTATATGTTGTGACATGACAATTAACAAGTCACTCAGAATTATTTTTTCACCTGCAAAACATAAATATGTCTGTATATTTAATGCTAGAGACATAGCACATAGACACCTCACATTCGTTAGGTCATTTGACTGTTGCACCGCATCCTAACAAATTTCCATCACTTGCTCGGTCCTGTACATGATTTTGAATGCTATCTTAATGCAATGTGCTTCACAGAGACAGTTTTAACTGGTTCTTATGCAGATTTGACCTGCCAATTTTAATATTAATCACATTTTAATAGTTATGTAAAAACTTAACTCATGCTCTCACAGAGAGAGTTACAGTAGTATATACTTCAAGAATAATAGGTGGTTTAATCAGTGTGATTAGAAAATCAGAAGCTACTTGGCTAGATGATGAGAGACTACGTGGAACAGAATTGTTGTAGCCTAGACCAGCCAGCTCCAGGCATCTCATCCAGCTGCAAATGAATAAAGAAATCCAGCCAAGATGGGTCCCCGAACCAGTCCTAGCTGGCCCACAGACCCAGCTGCAAAGACATTTGGTGATGCCAGGGAGATTTTCTTTATTAGTGTTTTTGTAGTACTAGAACATAAATACGGAGAAGAACCAAAAAGTGGAAACTATAATTTACACACTTTATTGGTCATTGCCTTTGATATCTTGATAAGTATTCATGCCAGGACACATTTCAGTGCCAATTCCAAGTCAGGTTGTGGGAGAAACACCAGATGGAAGCCATTATCCTTCCAGTAGGTGAACGTGAGAGTCTGTTTGTACTTCTACTCCTGTTGAATTCTCTTCTTTAACCTTTTCCTTACTCGTGTATTCTGAAGCAGTGGAATATTGGGATAGGCTAAAGAGTGGAGTTCAGAAGGAGAGGATGGTTCAGTAGGATTGCTTTAATAAATATTAATTTGTTGTTACTTTTAAACAATATTAGTTGAAGATGTGTTACATTGGTTTTTGCTGTGGAATAGTTGTTTAGTGATGCAAGGATGTGCTGCATTCTTTTACGTGTCGTTTGTTTAACTTGGTGACACTGTCTTACTTTGCCTGTCTAAAGCACTTGACTGGTCTAATAAAGAACTGGACAATCAATAGCGAGGCAGGAGGAGGATAAGTGGGGCTGCAAGGTAGAAAGAATAAATAGAAGGAGAAAAAGAAGAAAGAAGAGTGAAAAGAGGTGAGGGAAAGAAGGACGCCAGGAGCCAGCCGCTCAGTCACCCAAACAACTATGAAATAAGAAGGAAAGAAAGACATCTCTACTAAAGAAAGGTAAAAAGCAAAGGAGCAAAAGGAAGGCAGGATAATTCAAGTTAAAAAAAAATCTGGCTAGAAACAAGCCAAACAAATGCCAGGCATTCATAAGTAAGAATAAGTCTCTGTGTATCTATTTTGGGAACTGGGTGGTGGACACCCAAAGAGTTAAAAGAAAATAAAACTACATTAATTAGTCTCTTTAGCTGTTTTAAAGTAAGAAGTCAGACTTGGACTTTTAAAATACATTCTGTTTCTAAGCAAGATCTCTCTTTTTAACTAGAGTACTTTCCTGGAAGGGAGAATTCATCTGCTTGTCAGTGTGCTGTAGTAATGGGGAAGAACGTTGGTTTTGGAGACCACTGCCTAGCCCTAAGTGAGTTACATCACTGGATAACCTCAGCTGTCTTGTGGACGATGCATCTGCAATAGTTCTTAAATCATTTTAACTTTTTCAGCATAAAATAGTGTAGATATATTTCAGTATGAAAGTGGTATACATAACCTCCCTGATGGAAATACCTAAGTAAAACAGGAATTTGTGTCATTGGAGACTTGTGGTGTCTTAGAAGCTGAGCAGCTGCAGATTCTACAGTTCAGGGCTGGCTCACAATTCTCTAAACACGATTAAACACAATGCCATTAAATTCATTTCCAAGATTTTGCACGTATAAAACAGAATACTTTGCATTTGAAATGTCCCAAACAAGCTCATATGATGGAGGAAGGTCATTAGTTAATTAATAAAGAAACTGCTTGGCCCTGATAGGTTAGAACATAGATGGGTGGAGTAAACAGAACAGAATGCTGGGAGGAAGAAGAAGTGAGGTAAGACTCCTCAGACAGATGCCATGCCGCTCATCTCCAGGGCAGACATGATACAGCCAGCCGCCAGGTCAGACATGCTGAATCTTTCCCAGTAAGACTGGTGCTACACAGATTACTAAATATGGGTTAGGCAAGATTGTGAGAATTAGCCATTAAGAGGCTAGAACTAATGGGCCAAGCAGTGTTTAAATGAATACAATTTGTGTGTTGTTATTTAGGGGTATATGCTAGCCAGGCGGCTGGGAGCAGGGTGGCAGGAATGCAATCCGCAGCTCTTACTACACTCATATATTGGCCCTTTGGTCCTAAGCTGGTGGGGAAATTTTGAGAGGTTCTGGGAGTTGGAGGCTACCTGGGGAACGAGGTCACTAAGGCTTGACTTTGAAGGTTTTACCTGGTCTCCAGTTTCTTTTTGCTTCTCTGTTCTCCATCTTCCACCAGGTACTGCTGTCACGATGCTCTGTGCCAAGGGCCCAGAATCAAAGCAGTCAAGTTCCATGAAATGGAATCTCTGACACTGTACATTAATGCTACATTTTCTTCCTCTTAATTTTCTTTTTTAAAAGTAAGTTTTTCCATTCAGGATATTCTTATCACCCTTTTCATTTCTGTAAGTCTTTAATGTGAGGTGACAGGAAAAGTTACTAATACAGTTTTTTTTTTTTGAGTGGGGGGTTGTTTTTGGGCTTTTGAACATGATTGACTATGATACAGTCCCAGTGAGCCCGGCAAGTGGTACAAGCCTGCAATCCTAGAACTTGGTAGAGGGAGGCAGGAGAATCAGGACCTCAAGAAGTTTCAAAGTAATACTCAGCTATGTAGCTGCAGACCAGCCTGGGCTACATGAGACACTCTCAACAAACCACACCAAATCCCAACCAAATCTAGAGCCCATTTCTTGGAGATGATGGTGATGTTTACTATTTATTAGTCTACTCTTTATGAGGAAAAACACAGTCTTTGGGGATATCCCTTAATGTACAAACTACTTACGTTTCCAAGGAATAACTCTCAGGGTAGGTCTCATGACATGCTGGGTCCATCTTCTACATTAGGGAGCAGTTATGATATCTTTCCTCTCTCTCTCTCTCTCTCTCTCTCTTTCATATTGAGATGTGAGTACATGTTTGCATTTTTGGGCATATATGCATGTGCACATACAGGTACATGCATGCTGAGGTCACGAGTCTTCCTCTATTATTCTACACCTTGTTAACTGAGTCAGGGTCTTTCAGTTGGATCCACAGATAGCTAAAATAGTTATCTAGTTAGCCACTATCTCTACTTTCTCAATGCTGGGATTATAGGAGGCCACTCAATCAGTATTTGCACAGGTTCTAGAGATTTGAATTTGGTCCTCATCCTTGGCAAGTGCTGTAACCACAGAGCTGTTTCCCTATCCCTAAAGTTTGCTTTTAAATATACATTTAGCAGGTTATCACTGAAACATACACACAAACACACACACACACACACACACACACACACGCAGAAACACACCAATTCTAAGTTTTATTCCACTCTAAATGACCTAAAATATCAGGTTACTTTTAGCTGAAAGTTAAAATGTTAACAGGCTTAAAGACACGGCTCCTTGACGTAAGAGGTTTAAATGTTCAAAGAGATTTGATTTAAAAAATTAATATATAAAATTTAGTATGCATGATATATAAATCCACATAGCTGAATTTCCTCAGCTATGGTTATTTTGTGAACTTTTCCCTACATACAAATGTTACAATCTGGAAGCTATTCTGAAAGCTATTTTTAGTTAAAAATCTAGGTCTGATTAAAACAAACAAACTGCTATTTAACTGTGAATGTAATAAGTTTTACTATACATTTATAATTCCAAGAATCACTGATGATTGCGCAGGTGATATTTTAAAGCACAGAATACTGTCACCTCCTGAAGGACAGATTAGGGAGGAGTGAATTGGCATCTCCCTCAACTCTCAAAGTGTGGTGTGCTGAGCAGCTATGACAAATTCTTATTATTTAGCTTACTAGTTGCTTTTTGTTGGTGTGCTAAAACACCACAACCAAGCAACTTATGAAAGGAAGGGTTTGTTGGAGATTGCTATTCTAGAGGGTGTAGGGTTTACAACGCAGGATAGCATAGCAGCAGGCAGTGGACATGGTAGCTAGAGCAGAACCTGAATTGGAAGTAGGAAGTGGTGCACATGTACTGGGAATGGTATAAAGTTTCTAAACCTCAAATCCCACTTCCAGTGACACACTTGGCCCAGCACAGCCACCTTCTGAAACTACACAGCTGAGTACCAAGTATTCAAACATCTGAGCCTAATGGGGAACATTCTGATTCAAATCAGCATAAATACTGAATCCATTTCATCCAACTACAAAAGCCTCCATAGTCTTTCAATGTCAACGTTGTTTAGAAGTCTTAATCCACTGTCTCTCTCAAGTCTCAAAGTGATCTTTTAATTGAACCTTCTCTGTAAAATCAAAAAGTGAATTACGTACATTCAGAATATAATTGCACAAAGTATACATTACCAACCCCAAAGGGCAAAATGGAGATAGTGAGAGAATACTGCACTAAAGCAAGGCTGAAACCCAGCAGAGCAAATATCGACCTCTCTAGTTCCATGTCTAATGTCAAAGTCTTAGAACCTCCAGATCTGCTGTCTGCAGTATGCATCCCTCTTGAGTTGGGTATGCTCCTTGTGTGATGTTTTCTTTGGTAGTATTCCACAGCCCTGGCACCCCCCCCCCCACATCTATGGGTTGATATGGGATTCCCTTCTGAATGCTGTGAATATTTTTTTAGTACCATTGGTTAATAAAGAAGAAGTTTTGACCTATGGCAGGGCAGAGTATAGGTAGATGGGAAAACTCAATTGAATGCAGTGAGAAAGAAGACAGTGAGAAAGGCAGATTGCATGTAGCTACCAAAGGAGAAGAATGCCAGAACCTTATCAGTAAACCACAGCCTCATGGCAATACACAGATTACTAGAAATGGGTTAATTTAAATACTAGCTAGGAATATGCTTAAGCTATTGGTAAAACAGTTTATAATTAATGTAGGACTCTGTGTGTATCTTTGAGACTGAAAGGCTGAGAGAAACTTCTACTTAAAGGAGTCTCCAGTACAACCCAGGCTTCAAGTCCATGGCTTCACAAAATGTCCTCTCAGGGCATCCATGCAGGGCCTCTCTTGCCACATATTGCCTTGACTTAGTTCATGTTGCTCTTAAACCATGGAAGAAGATTCCATGACCCCTTTCTTCTTTTATCCTCAGCACTGTGAGGTGAGCACCACGCGAAGGCACTGCTGCTGGCTTGAGATGGATCTTAATCCCCTTTAGACAGATTTGCAGTGTTTTTGTGTTTTGCTAGTTTTCAGGAATAGGCAAGTCCTTAGGCCTTTTCTCCTCACAAGGAAGATCTTTGAGGATGGGTCTTGTCTTGAGTTCACTCTTTGCATTCTAATGCAGACAAGGCTTCTATTAATCTCATCATCTCTTTCAGGACAATCCTTGGCTGCAACCTTCAATTTTCTCTTTCTTTCTTTAAACACACCGTTTGTGTTTCTTTTTGCCCCTCTTGCTCCCTTTTTTTGTAGACCTGCATAAGAGTGATTATGAAAAACCATGTCACAGAGCCGATATAGGCTGTCTTAAAATCTTCTGCCCAAAGAAATTATTCCACTACTTAAAATTTTTGCCTTAGTTGAAGTTCTTAGCATAAGGACAGACAACAGGTATATTCTTTGTCCAAATCTCACAAGAATGGTCTCTAGTTCTGTTGCTAGCATTGTTCCCCTCTGACACCTCTTGAACTAGGCCCCCACTGTCTACCTTATTCTGAGCACTGTCTTCCCGGTTTCTACTAGGACAGGTTTGTAAGTCCTACTTACAACTTTCGCAAATTCTCCAATCCAAATTCCCAGCATCTTACATAGTCTTCCAAAAGTGTGTGTCACAGCAGCAGCAAAAGACTTAAACCCTAGAGTCACCCCTGGTTCTTCCCACTGTGATGTCTGTGTCCTCGCTCTGTTGTAACTACTCACACCCATGTACATCACAGTCATGTTCCTGTACAGACGGCACCTGCAGCTTCTCAAATTCTCTTTCTATGTCTTGCAATATTTTGTTGTTGCCTCAATCATGCCACTTCATTCCTTCATCCAACAACTGTTGGAACTTTAACGTATGTAAAGCACTCACTGGCCTCCAGAGACCAACATATAAAAAAGGAGCCAGTGTTAGTTACCAATTCCTTATAATTCCATGTCTAGGAAGATAAATACCTTCCTTTCCCACCTTTGGTTTGTGTTTAGGCCAAAAGAGCCATCGGAGCCTTGTGAAAATCCCAGGGAGGCCTCTAGTAATTGCCTTTGGAGATAAAAATTCTGGGAAGGAAAACTACAGTATCTTATTAAGAGGATAATTATTCTATGTGGGTCTCCTTTTCCTCAGGGGTTGTTGGGCACTGGACCACAAGGGCAGATGGAGCAGAAGCAGTGAGCAGGGACTGCCTGACTGTCAGTATGACAGGAAGAACTTCTGGGAGTAAGTTTCAGGAGATAGCTCATTTTATTATCACAGGGGTAAGGTATGTAATGGTTCTTGGGGTTTGGGGCTAGAAGGGCTGATTGGTCATAACATGACACCTAGTTATCATATAGGTGGGAAGGAAGATAGAGACTTACCTGCTGAGTCATACAGTGTTTGCAGGGTCATCCTCCAAATAAGGTCAGGCATATGACCTTAGAGACACTCTCCAATTAAGGTTAGACAGAGAAGAGGAAGGCCACCCCCCCAGACACACCCCCACCCCCACATCCAGAGAAAGGGGGCCCTCCATTTTGTGCTGACCTCAGAGAGCTATCCGGACATGGTGGACTGTGACCTTAATAGCAGGGTTCTCTGATCTCATTCTACCTATCACTTTAGACTGGGAGCCTGCCTTCCTAAGCTCCCTCCTTCCAAGGGGTGGTCCCTTGGCCAACTGAAAGATTGTGTCTCCATCAAGAAGAGAACCTCATTCTCTTGACCCAATGGAGTTTTTCCTTAATGGGCTTTTTCTGCTCCTTGGACCTCATAATTTTAAGTATATTTGAACACATAAATTCTAATTTTACCCTCAGAGGTAGAAAGCCGTCTCCTAAAACAGCAAAGTTTAAATAAGTCAGCAAATAAAGATGAAAACTTTTTAATGCAGATAAAAGTAAGAACAACCTAATCAAAAAAAAGTAAAATAAAATTTGTACATTTATCTAGACACAATAAAATTTCAAGATCCCTTGTGTTAAGTAAGAACATTCCCATCACAACCAAACAAGCCTTAGTTAGTTAGTGTGCCAAGTGCACACAACAAACACCAAGGTTCATGCCACATTCTAGGAGCAGCTGCAAAGTTTTTTACAAATGTATAAACTAACCAAAACAGCTATGAACAAGACAACTTATGGAAATTCACAAGAAATTCATAACTACAGCGTTCAATTTTTTTTCACGTTTTAAATTTCTTTTATAGCATCTATACTAGCATTCATTTTATCACACACAGGGTTGGGCTCAATCTACTTATATACTCCTGGGGTGGCTCTTCTCCACAGTAACTAACAAAATCCGACTTTTCAGCCTTGAAGTCATGTCCATGAATTACCACTATTGGCCACTAGATGGAATCAGTATTCCATAGAATCTGCAGTGTTCAAGTTTTCTTTTCCTGAGTGTACAAGAGTTTCTTGAAGAAAGTTGTAGAGACTTTAGAAAATAAATATTAGCCACCAAATGTTTTCAAACTATGAAGTGAATAATTAAATAGCTAAATTTCACCCCCAGACAGTTTTTCTTTTTACTTTGGGCTTCTATGTTTCTGTGGGAGGACTGTTTACCTTCAAATTGTACCAACAAGTTTGTTTTTGGCATATTGCTATATGTCTTTAAGTTTTATTTTTAAATCTGTAAATATAATAACCATAGGGACTAACCACACAATGGGTAAATAAGAGACTATTCATAAATGATATAGATTAAGTAATTCTTAGTACTAACTCTAATACTAAAATGTATTTATAATTAGATTGAGAACTTTGGGAAATGTGAACAAGTTTACATAAAAAGGTTTCACTTTGACCTTAAAAAAAAAGAGAGAGAAAAACAAGTACAAAGGGCTGATGAGGGGAATACCTAAGAAGTTTGCTAAAGAACTAATAATCTAGCTTGCAAAATTTTCCCATTCCGAAGTCAGGAAAAACAGCCTGGCAGCTGAGCAGATATCATTAGAGT
>NC_022010.1:74289028-74303486 GCF_000317375.1 Microtus ochrogaster
GCACGCCCAAGTATGCCTGTGCATTTGAAGCCAGAGGTCAATGTCTAGTGTTGTCCTTATTTTATCTTGGTTTTTTGAGGCAAGGTCACCTTGAACCTGGAGCTCCGAAGCTTGTCATTGCCCTGGGGTAACACATGCATGCCACTAGGCCCAGTTTTTATGTGGGTGCAGAAGATCCACACTTGGGCCCTTGTGCCTGTGCAGAAAGCACCTTACTGGCTGAGCCATTTCTCTGTCCCCTCCAAAACATTTCTTTATGTCATAACTTCCATATCAATAAATACATTCAAGTGTTCATCATATAGTAAGTGCTGTATCATGTTGCTCTTTTTTACGTTTATAGAATTTTAAAGACACCTCTAAAGAACCTCTGATATTAAAGTTTGATTTTAGCATTTCCCTGGATTTGAGCTTCCTTCGACGTGTCTAAAACATATTGATCTAGCTAACTCTGTGCTTATTCTTGTATTCATGTTACAGATTATGACAATTTAAAATATTTTGGAACCAGGTGCAGTGGCTCATACCTAAAGTCTGAACACTTGAAAGATGAAGGCAGGAGAATCGAAAGTTCAAGGCCAGCCTAGACTACATAATATACTATGTAGTATATACTTCATCAAATACCCCACAATAGTAATAATAACAAATAAACAGACACCTTTATCCAAACAAATATTTTCTTCAATCTCTATCAGTGTTTTTTAGCTTCCATCTTCTGTATTAGAAAAAACTGAGAGACAATACAAATCATATTGAGAATTAGAAAGCACCACATTACTGTGAGTATACTGTGTACTTTTTTAAAAGTTAATTTTTTAAAAAAATTAAAGAAACAAAGGCTTCCAAAGTGATATCTAACAATTCTCTTAAAAATAGAGAATTACAAGAATTAATTACAGATTAATGGAGGTGAGATATTACATAAATTCTGTCAAGGTTAGATACAAATATTTACCAGATGAGTGATATTCTAAGCATGGTAAGGGAGAGTCACAGTAGCAATGTGACAAGCGTCTGTGTCCTCAATTCTCAACCTCGAATTGTATTACAGGAGCATAGCATGGACAGGGCATTAGCCTCATTTGTAGAGAAATTTCTGTACCCAAGAATCAAACCCTAGGAGACCTCTCACAATTTACATCTGCATTTGTCATTTTAAAGAGAGCAGAATGTATTATATGAACTATATTATATTACAATCAATTATGCTATGTCATTGTTGAACTGATTTTTACAATTGGAAACGTGAGTACTTGGAAGACTAATGACTTGTCCTAGGCCATTCAAATTGTTCCCAGTATAGCTTTGACATTAATTAACACCGTGGCTCCAGATAAACTAAAAATTAGATTCTAAATTTTATTTAAGATTTTAACCTTTTTGGAAGTGCTGTGTTTCCCCATATAAAGCAGGCCAAGGAGGAAGTGAGGGAAAAGACAAGCAAACCAACAGTGAAAACCCTTTGGGAGTCCAGACGAAGAGGACACTTTCAGTAGAGAGTGCTAGAGACCAGGAGGAGCTGCTGGTTTCTTCTTGTTCATTGAGGAAACAATGGGGAAACATCTTAAAATACTTCATTGCCACTGTTCCTAAAACTTGAGATGAGAGAACAATGGAGGAAAAGCCACATCTGGAGGGCCAGCGTGTGGAAAGCCGAGCACTTAACGGAATTGGTTGCCCTTTCCTCTTGCCTTCTTTCCCAGGGTGGTAGGACTGTGTTCCATATGTTGCTCGCTCCTGCTGGTCAAAGAGGCCGAGGCTTCTCATTAATTTAATGGGAAGCTGCTAAGTCCATCCCATTCTCACCACAAAATGCGCCATGGTCAGCACTCTCTGTCAGTCCGATTTATTATTGTCTGGTAGATAAGTGCCTCTGCCCTGGAACATCGTGAGGAATCCATCCTCCTGGGCACTTTGGAATGAGGTGTTTGAAGGAGAAGGGCAGCCCATTTGAAATGTCAAACAACAAACAAGAACAGGTTAATGATCTGAAATTTGTGTTCTCTTAAAAAAAAAAAAAAGAAAAAAAAAGCTTGTTGGTGTGTGAATCCAGATGACATTAGGCTATAAGTTGAGAGACTGAGCCTTTTTTAAAGGATGTAATGTAAGGCTCCTTTTTTGTCTTTTAATTATTAAATGCTAATTAGGGTAACTCACAAAAGATATCTATCCTACTAGAGATTTAATTAAATGAGACTAGAATGGTCTATGTAACCAAGGTTAACTGCAATCAAAGACAAGGAACACAAGGCCAAGTCTTAGTAAACTGCTGAGCACATGTTATACACCCAGTACTGGTCACTGGTGGATGGAGCTCAGATTATACAATTGCTTAACCTGTATAGTACTTTTCCCCATGTTGAACTGCCCTTAATTGTAGTTATTTTCAGAGTCCGAAGGATAACAAATGTAGCTTCTATGTCTTAGAGTTCTCATTGGGCATGGGCATATCTGTGGGAAATGGGACTTGGGGAATATCGAGCTGACCAAATTCTACAGAGGAGGCAGCATTTGAAACCACTGTGGTTTGGATCGATAGGGAGCTAGCTCCACTGCAATAGAAAAATTCATAGATCTTTTCAAAATGATAACCTGAGCACTTTAATTTTAGTTTTCTTAAGTAAAAGTAAGAATAAAGACATAAGCCGAAGCTACCAGGAAGTTACTGATGTTGTAAGTTTGGAGGGGTATGTCCAGCTCCAAGGGGATGGGGTTCACTCGGTATTCAGGAAGCATTAAAACCAATGTATCCATGTTCTAAATCTAAAATAAAAGAAAGTGTCAGGTAAAAGGAAGGCAGGAAGGAGATAGTCTGAAGTCTAATATACTTGAGTTCATTTTGATAAATGAGTTTTGCTGGGGAGAAAAATTAGTCTCTTACCTATATCAATATTCATACCTTCTATGAGACTTCTATGGCACAGGGCAGCTTAGCAATCCATATGAAGTTATTTGGTATGGAAGGGTCAGAAATAAAAACCCAAAGAAGCAGTAAACTGTGAAAGTTCCTGCTCCAGATGAAAAATGCTTGGACATGCAGAACAAGTGGGAACAAGGGATAGGACCCAGCAACAACCAACTAGGAGCCTTAAAAAGACCTGATAGCTTGGATTCTCCTCCAGGCCCTTGAGAGAGAAAGCCAGACTTTCTCCTGGTACAGGGAGGGTGAGAGGAAATGAAAGGTTTATGACCAGCTTCAGGAGAAGGTCAGCTGGGTTTTACAGGATGCCTTAGGGGAGAAGGTCAGAAATTCGTTCCAGGTTTTATGACTTGCTTCTGGAAAGAAGGCTGAAGAGAAGGTGAGAATGACCTTTCTGCTTTTGCTGTTTTCTCAAAAGTCCAGGGGCCATACTGGAAGGAGAGTGCCTTGATTCCCTTCAAATGCAAAACTTTAAGAATGGTAGGTGAACATCAGTGTCCTCTTCAATTTTTCTAGCAAAAGATACTTGGGTCAGTGTTTCCTCACCGTTCCTTTTCATTTCTGAATATCTTGGTCTTGGCAGTTGCTGGCATGTTAGAGGAACAAACACAGTTGGCTTCTAACAGCTACGCATTTTCTCTAGGAACTCTTTCTTGATCATAGTTAAATCATCCTTCTTGTTTTCTCCTTGAGCTGTGGCTGGAAGCAAGGTGATTTTCATTTGTCCTGTGATTGTATTTTCTGCATAGTATTGATCAGAAGCTGACTGCATGCAAAGGAGAGAATGTGGAGAAAACACCAAAAGAGCACTCTTGAGGTTTTCTGATTGCTATTCTTCACATCATTTTGTCGTATGAGTGGGCATTAAGAGAACATACACTCCATCGGTGCTTAGGGAATTAACAACAATCATTCTCACTGCCTTCCTGCTGTTAGTGAAGCTCTGAAACAGGAGGAAATAAGACACAGGGTCCCCGGGGAGTTCACCATTTAGCGCTTGATTCCGGAGCAACTACAACAATTCGCAGAGCTGACTTCTTAAACAAGAAAAGGAAAGAAAAAAAATCTACTGATTGTTTATAGAAAAATAAGTTTGCTGTGTTTACAGAGTAAAATACAAGGCTTTGCTGCAATGTAATCAAGTTTACCGAAAGGAGTCATTTGGCTTTTACCTGTGGGGAGTTTGATTACATTTGCACCTTTGCAAGAATTTAAATTTGGTTTGAGATATCCATTTGTCTTTCCCTTCAACCTTTTCATTTAAACCATTTATTCCCTCACTTTAAAGTTTAGATATGTAGACAGGCTATTAGATGTTTTAATAGAACATTTTGTTTCTTTCTGTCCTCCTTTCCCTCCTCATTCTACTTTTTTTCTCTTTTGTTGTCCAGTATTTTTCCATCCCTTCTTGTGTGTTTGTGTGGTATAACACATGTGTGCAAGTGCCCATGAGTGAAGGTAGAGGTCAGAAGCTGATGGAGAGTTCTATTGCTGTGAAGAGGTGCCATGACCATGACAACTCTTATAAAGCAAAAAAAATTAACTGGGGTGGCTTACATCTTCAGAAGTTAAGTTCATTGTCATCATGGTGCAACATGGTGGTGTACAGACAGACATGGTGCTGGAGAAGAAGCTGAGAGCCATAAATTTTGACCCTCAGGCAACAGGAAGTGAACTGTCTCACTGGGTGTGGCTTGAGCATATATGAGTCCTCAAAGCCTCCCTCCACAGTGACAACATTCCTCCAGCTAGGCCATACCTACTCCAACAAGACTATACCTCTGACTAATGCCCATCCCTTTTGGGGGTCATTTTCTTTCAAGCCATCTCACTTTCTAAAAGATCAGAATTTCTCCTCAGTGAATGGATTTATCACTAATTTGTAGAGTAAAAACAAAATGAAATAATAAAGTCTGCATAGGACACAATGGAGGTCCAAGACTGTAGAGAAGAAGATGAAGGCAAAGAAGCCACAGGGAAATGTAACATTTGACTGATATAACTAGTTATGTTAAACTTGGGAAATTAGTTTTGTCATATTTTAAAGATGCTATAAGATAAGGTAGAGACTGATATGGAGTAGTAAGGAAAGACAGTTTAGCAGGCAAAGATATGTGTATCCAGTCCCCAGAGTCCACGTAAATATGAAAAAACAGGCTGCACAAAGTTGCTTCCTGCTCTCCAGGGATGACAACGGGCATGCATGACCCCCACTAATATCAATAAGTTTCTGTATTTAAATGTTATTAAGAGGACAAATATTCTTTGAGTGTGAACACCACACAAAATATAAAAATTGAACCTCACATTACTTGTTATTTGAAGAACTCTGTAAACACTGTATAATAAGAATTTTTATAGGTTAAATAATCTACTAAAGCATAAGTGAAATGCATAATTTCATAACTTGTAAATAAATGTATTTCATTTCCTTGGACATTTTATTTACATCTTATTTTCCACCCATAAGTTGTGTTCTAATGAACACTTCCTATTTTAAGTCTTCAAATGTTTACTTGAGATTTTTATTGAGAACTATCTTTTTCTATACAGCAGTGTTCTCTCATACCAAATTCCTATGAGAAGCTGAGTCTTTCAGAACTTCTCATTGCTTCACGGGCCTGTCTGATCTTTTCTTGTTCCTCTCTGTTTAATCTTTTCTCTCTAATTTTATTTTAGCATCTAACTAAGCAAAAATACCACAGTTTAAAAAACTTCGCCATTCACTCACTTCTTTTCAATAGTTCTTAATTTTTTATTACATTTTATTTATTTTGTGTATGTAATTGTGTGAACATGTGTGTGTACTACATGTCGTATTTGTGTACAGGGGGCATGAATATGTGTCTGTATGTGGGCTCTGTGTGTGTGTGTGTGCATGACTATGTATGTGCATGTTTATGTATGCTTGTGCCATGAACTACGTATGGAGTACAACTTGTACCAAGTGAGTCTCAGAAATTGAATTTAGATTATCAGCATGCACCTTTACCTGTTTTAGTCATCCTTCTATTTATTTTTCCAATGTTTCTAATAATTTTGAAATGTATTGGATTTACAAAGCATTTGTCAGTTAAACTATAAACCATTAACACTTTAAAATCTTCATTTTCAGCCTTGTATGGAGCCTTCTTTTTCTTAGATTACCCTTAGCTTTATTGAAATGACACTTGTATTTTACTTATACCTTTGGTGTCAGCTTTGAAATTCCAATGTACAGTCTGATGCATGTTAAGAAATTATAATAAAAAATCTGGAATAGAAATTACACTTTATTAGGCAGATTCATTTCTGCTATTATGCTGCTCATATCATTTCTGTCTACATGAAGTATAAAATGAATAATACTTTAAAATCATGTGTATTTAGGAGGTGCACATGAGTACAGATGCCTGCAGCAGCCAGAAAAGGGTCTGGTCCCCTCTTGGGAGTGAAATTACATGTGTTTGCAAGCTTCTTGGCATGGGTATAGGAAGTTGAACTCAGGTTTTCTAAGACTACCACATGCTCTTAACTCCTGCTCCAAGAAGAATAAGACAACTAGAGTCCAAAGTGAATCATAGTTCCACTTCTGGAATAGCCAAGCTTGATCATAAGGAATGTATTCTCACTATAAGATAAGGACCATTGCTTTTCAAATATAATGCAATTTGCCCATGATTTATTGGTCTGTTTTTAAGACTCATGTTATTAGATGTCTGAAGAAAAGGCAAAATGCTTGTCTACAAAACTATGAGAACCTGAGCTTATGACCCAGCACATAGGTAAAGAGTCAGGTGTTTGTAATCCCGGTGCTTATGGATAGAGATGAAAACATCACTGGGGCTTTCTGGCGAGTCAGTTTCCCTGAATGGGATAGTTCTATGTTCAATGGGAGACCCTTTCTCAGATGATAAGGTAGAAAGAGACTGAGGAAGACACTATCAAACTCTAGCACACACACGCACACACAATTATCCGTACATTCATCTTCATGAATTTGCTCAGCTGCCTGAATGCGTTCCATACCAAGCACACTCCAGCCAAATCATGACTCTACTACTCCACATGAAGATGATGATCTCTCCATTTTCTTTCCAGATTTCTCTCTCTGCCCTGAAGTCCCGCCTATACCTCCTACCTAGCTATTGGCTGTTTAACTTTTTATTACACCAATCACATTACATTTTCACTCAGTATAAACATATCCTACAATAAGAGTGTGTATCTGGGAAATGTTCATCTTTGGCAGAATCTACAGTTGTGCTATCTAGTACACATAAAGTTACTATGCACTGGCACATGGTTAGTCTGAATAGAGGTTTTATAAGTGTAACATACAGGTCAAGATGATATACAAATAAAGAGGACAAGGGCTGTCCTACTTTTATTTGTTTTGTTGTGTTAAAACATTGATCCAAAGCAACTGGGAGGCTAAAGGATCTATTTGACTTACACTTCCAGATCACATTTCAACAGTGAGAAACTCGGGGAAGAAACTCAAGCAGGAACTGAAAACAGAAACCATGGAAGAATGAGTGAATACTGCTTTCTGACTTGTTTTTCTGGCTCACTCACTGGTTCAGTCACAGGCCCATGCTTAGTTAGCTTCCCTGTACATCCCAGGATCACCTGCCTGAAGCTGATGTCCCAGTATGGGCTAACCCCTCATATCAATTAACAATCAAGAGAATCCCTTGCAGATGGGACTAAAGGCCATCACCTAGGCATTTCCTCAGTAAAAATTTTCCTCTCAGATATGTAGGTTATATCAAGTTGAAAATTAAGGTTAATCGGGGCATGCATTATTTCATATTGATTATATTGTCAGATGATATTTGAATATAGCCACTTACAGAAATATAATTATATAATATATTAGAACTAATGTATTATTAAAATTGGGCATGTTAGTGGATTTCAATCTTTGACTGGGTTTGAGAGTAATCTTTTTCTTTTGGAATTTCTTCCTAGTATTACTGAGGTCTAACTGATAAAAATGTATGAATTTAAGTGTAATATATGGTAATTTAATATGTATCTACACTGTAAATTATTGTTATAGTCTAGGTGATTAACATATCCTTGATTTCATGTATATTTCTCTTGATGATTACAGTGGGGATATTTACAATCTACTTTGAGCAAATTTGGAGTGATATGCTATTATTAATCATGACCATCACATTGTACATTAGATTTGCAGAACCTATTCTTCTTAAAATTGAGAATTTATGCCCTTTGACAAATACCTTCCCTAACCCCTGACTCCCGGTAACCAGAATTTTGATCTCTGTTTACATGAGGTGAAGGACTTACATCCCACAAGATGATCATGAGTATGTCTTTCTCTGCCTAGATTTATTTCCCTTAGCATGCTGTGGTTCAGGATCATCCACGTTACTGCAAATGACAGGATTCCCCTCTTTTTTAGAGTTTGAGCAATTGTGTAACCATGCAAGAGTTTACCCATTTTAATATCTTTTGCCACTTCATTTTTACTTTATAGTGCTGATTATTGAACCTAAGGACTGTTGAATGCTAGGTAAGCTCTCCAACCCTGTGCTAGATCTCCAGTCCCTATTGCATTAATTTAAGAATCCTGTGTGTCTCTAAGTGCAGGTATGTATGTGCCACAACACATGTGTAGAGGCCAGAGAGGCACCTTGGTGACACTCCTCTCTTTGCTCCTTGTTGGAGACAGGATCACTTGTCCACAGGACTAGCTCATGGAGATTACCCTATCTCCACCTGTCACTTTTACACAGAAGTACTGGACTTATAGATGCACATGATCACATTCAAGTTTACATGGGTTCTGGGAACTCGGAACGCAGGTTTTCATGCTTTCGTGGCACACCCTTTACTCAAGGAGCCACTTCGTCAGCCCAGCATTCATTTCTAAAGATGCTTTGAAGTTCCCTTCATCCCAGTCCCTGGGTTTGAGTTCCTTGTTTCATTTTCCATTGAAGAAGATGTGTTCCCTGCTAATGAAGCCACTGGATACTGCAGTCATCCCGCCTTGCTTTCCTATTGGCTGAGCCATTTTTCTAGTCCCTTAACTTTGGACAAGTTACTTCATTTCACTATACTTTAGAGTTGTCACCTGTAGTAGAACAGTAGCAGTCTCTTTTCAGAGACTCTTCTGTACATTGAGCAGCTTCATCCATATCCAGAGGCTGAAACAGTGTTTGTACCATGGTAGCAAAAGGTAGATGCTATCTGTTATTATACCATACTCTTTTTCTCATAGGTTTCTGATGATTTTGTCTTCATCAGCTGTCCCTTTCTTTCTGTAATTCTTCTGGAAGTCTACGTAGATGTTTCTGTTTCATCTCTTCTTTGCCATTAATGTGTGTTAACTCAGTTGGATATGATATTTTTTAAATCACAGACTGGTTTTCCGGAGCTTCAAAGACACTCCATGATCTTTTGATGCACGGAGTTGATGCTGGCCTGTATGTTCTACTTTCCTCCTGAAAACTCCCTTCTCTTCCTACAACGCGGCATGTAGACCTTTTTCTCTTAGATCTCGAATTAAATATTTCACCAGATAAGAACAGGCAGGTTCAAGTCCCACTGTAATTAATTTTACCTGACGTTAAATATGTCCTTTAATTTTTTGTCAAATGGCTTTAAGTGAAATGAGATTTTCATGTTTTTTTGTATTTTTGCTATTCTTTCTGATAAAAATCATTATTTTAAGGTTTCTTTTAAAACATACCTTATATCTCCTAGCTCTGTCTACTAAATTTCATTCCTAGCAGCATTTTCTATGGGCTTAAAAGTTTCAGAAGAAATTTTCCATCTTACTTGTTTTGGGGTCCCAAATCCCATTGTTTTAGAAAATGCAATGGTTACTGCCGTGTTTTCAACTCAGAGATATCTTCCTTCTCTCATGCTACACAATCTTTAAAATTTCTGCTTTTATTTATCAGAGAAATGTTTTCATATATTTTTGCAAATATAGATTGTAGAGCTGTTAACAGTTCTTCTCTTTATGGAGGAAAGCATTCACTAAGTGATATATGTGCTTTGTGTGTGTGCATGCATGGACACACAGACTGGGGAGGGGGATGTCTGATTTGTTAGATTTTTGGGTTTGCTTTTAAGCAGGATCTTGCTCTGTAGCCTAGGCTGGTAGCCCAGCAACATGTGGTTTTGAGCACTGAAGCATTTCTCCTAACCCCTGAAAACTAATCTTAGATGCTGCTTTTAACCATGTTTTTATTTGTTTTCTGCTGTTATAACAAAGTATCTGAGATTGGGCCATATAGACTGCAAAGAACTTTATTTTGGCTGAAGGTTTAGAGGCTAACATTTCAAAAATGTGGTGCTTGTTTTAATATCACACACCTTTTACTCATCAAAGAAAGTTCAAACATGGGCAGGAGAGGTGGCTCAGCAGTTAATAGTGTTTGCTGCTCAATCACTGGGACTAGAATTAAAATGCCAAATAGTAAATTGGGTATCCAACACATGCCCGTAGCTCCAACTCCACAGTAAGTAGACACAGGAGGATTTCTAGGGCTTGCTGGCTTCCATCCTAGTGAGACATTATCCCTAGTTTCAGGGAGAGACCTTACATCAAAGGAATAGGCAAAGAGAGATAGAGGAGGTCACCGGGTCACCTTCTGGCCTCTGTGTGCACACGCATACACACACAAACACTTACATGTATACCTTCCCACACAAACGTAAAATAAATACTTTTAAAAGAAATTATTTTAAACAAGGATAAATGCAAATAGGCACATGCAGGAGAAACAACACCCAAAGGCAGGCAGACTCTCTTCCCCATAACTCAGTCATATGAGACAATTACAACCCTCCCCATAACTCAGTCATATGAGACAATTACAACCCTCCTCCCTGCAAGTTCTCTAATTGCCTCCTACAGGTTCCCAGCACCCAGCGACGCCAAGTGACAACTAAATTTTAACTTTAGATTTGAGGGACAGATACTACCCAAACCACAGCAAAAAAGTCAAGGATAAAGAGGTTAAGGAGAGAGAAGAGAGAGGGACAAGGAAGGAAAGAAAAGAGAATGACTTCTTTGAGGGTGTGCCCAGTGGTAGGCTTGCCATGTTTCAGTGGATGGCCCCATATATATGCGTATATGGGCAGTACTAATTCAAGCTTGTGAGTGATCAAACAAGCAAGCTATGTATACAGTTATGAGTGAACATTTGGGGGGATACTAAGCTAGAAGGGGTGAATGCAGAGTGGATGTAATCATAGTTCATTGCACACATATATGAATGAAATTCTCAAAGTACAAAAATGATTAAAATGAAAGAGAATGAGAGAAAGGAGGTGAAAAAAGAAGGGTAGATTTGCTTTCTATCTATGGTAGCTTTACCTTGAGAAGCTCCAGAATGATGGCCTTTGAAGAATGAGGTGTGAGTTAAAGGTGGGACACCATGACAGGAGTTTTGCTCAGAAGTCAAAGAAGTTGGTTTTCTTCTAGCTGGAATTATGTCCCCATTTTTAATAATGGTGGCCTGTCTGGTTTGAGACTTTCTACGGCATAGGCCTTATTCTTCCTGGCTTTCTCTAAGATTCAAGTTATGGAAAGCAATATCACTCGAGTTAGCTTCAGCTCTTCTGCACCCTCTCCATACCTCATACCAGAAGAAAAACGTCAAGCTCTGTTGCTCTCTGCTTGACTCAGTGTGAACAGTGAAGTGAGTAACAGTGCTCGGGATGGGTTCTGGCATGTACGGTATTCTGCAACAAGTCTTCATTTTCTTCCCTGGTTGTTGGAACCAATACACATTTTCAACAACGTCTTAAAGATTTTTATTTTTCCATTTATTTGTGTTTCTCTGTGTCTGTTATGTATGTGAGTTTTCTTCTTCAGCCAAGAGAGGTCATTGGATACCCTGGTGCTTTTAGCTACAGACAGCTACAAACTGCATGATTGTGGGCACTAGGAAGAAACTTGATTTTTCTGAAAAAGCAGCCAATGCCCTTAATAACTCAGCTACCTCTGTAGGCCCTAAATTCTCAAAAATTGTTGAATGCCCTTTGGCCATCCTACTCTGATTTAGTAGGAATAAATTTAAGGATTTAAACCAAAAGTTTATTATAAAGCATTATACAATAATTCTTACATAAAATAAGCAAAAATATCAGTCTACCAATTTTCTATTTCCTATATTTGGCTCTATAGACAATTTTCATTGGCAGTATATGGTAATTGCTACATATATGCTTCTTATGTCTCACCTAAGCGATTCTGATCTGGCAGATTTGTTCCGGGGCCTGGAAATACGCATCGTGTGTATGAGTGCACATCCATGATGGAAATGTACATGTGTGTACGTGGAGGCCAGTGGCAGACTTTAGATGCCATTCCTCGGGAACTGCTCATACTGAATTCTAAAATAGGGTCTCTCTCTCTCTCTCTCTCTCTCTCTCTCTCTCTCTCTCTCTCTCTCTCTCTCTCTGTGTGTGTGTGTGTGTGTGTGTGTGTCTGTCTGTCTGTCTGTCTCTCTCTCTCTCTCTTTCCTTTCAGCCACTCTCTCTGGGATTCAAGATTTCTGATTATACTAGGTGGCTGGCCAGCTCCAGGGATCTGTCTATCTGTCTCTCCAATGCAGAGATTCCAATCCCTGATGACATCCAGCTTCTTATTTGGATATTGGGGATTGAACTCAGGTCCTCATGCTTGTGTGTCAAGCTCTTTAGCAACTGAGTTCTCTCTCCATCCAAATTAAATGCATCATAAGCCTCTTTCTAGGTACTCTTATAGTCAGCAAGGTTTTTGAGCCACTGACTTAATCTTGAAAGTCTACATCCTTTGAAGATATGTTGTTATTATTATTTCATAGTTCTGGAGAATTCTTCCTTTTTAACGTTTAGATTCTCTTCATATCTTTAAAATAGCAGAGTATATTGTACTCTTTTCTGTAACAGAAATTTTAAATTACCCCCTTTTTTTTAGAGTTTCATAATAATTGTGAGACTTTTCAAGAGACACCCCTCCCTGCACAGCGTGGTAGCCAGAAGTGATGGTTACAGCTGTAGGGGGTCAGAAGTATGGCTGAACAGGGCATGTTTCAACAAGACCACAATGATCCCATACAGATTTGTTGCTGGTGTTCTAAGATATGGAAAATTAATTTCATTGTATGGTGCAATTACATGGGGGAAAGTCTGTTGTGGCTTTGAAGACCACAGAAGACAAATGACAAACAGTTGGCAGGGACAGCTGGAGGTCAGCAAGGGATTTTGTAACCAAGATGATCCAGGCTTCCATGCAGTGGCTGAACTTGATGTGTGATGCCCTTCTGTATATGTGTTGCTTTTATTGATTAATGAATAAAGAAGCTGCTTTGGCCTGTGATAGGGCAGAGTAGAGCTAGGTAGGAAAAGTAAACTGAATGCTGGGAGAAAGAAGGTAGAGCCAGTGAGATGCCATGTAGCTGCCAGAGGAGAAAGATGCTAGCTGCCAGTCAGAACCTTGCCAGTAGGCCACAATCCTCATGATAAAATATAAAATAATAGAAATAGGTTAAGATGTAAGAACAAGCTAAAAATATAATAACCTAATAGGCCAAGCAGTGATTTAATTAATACAGTTTCTGTGTGATTATTTTTAATCTGGGTGGCCGGATTAATGAGCAGTCTCGAACTACAAGAGCCTTTATAAATATTGTTAAACAAAATGCTTTCTCTGTACATGCATCTTAAAAATCAGAATTGCTTTGAAATTTTGCTACTGACTTTGTCCTGGAAAGACAAGCACAGAACACTCGGTTGCAAATGATTTAGTTGACACAGTGTGGAATATTACTTGGGGCTAGGCTATTTAGATTAATATGTTATTCAAATGTTCTGATGAGAAATGTTCACACTTAGAAGGGAGTATGAAAATATACAGAATCAATGTCATTTGAGAACTTTTTTTTTTTAACCTAGGAACTCTGCCCTCCAGCTATGAAGCATCTGGTTTCCCTTTGCAGTGCCAATTCTAAGAAGTAAAGCAAAATGAGAAGAGAGATTAGATGGGAATGCTGATAGATCCAGTCCTCTGGAGCTCTGTGTGGCTACCTGAAGGACAGCTGTGGCTTATCTGTTACAGGCTAAGATTGGGGGGGGGGGAATGTGAGCTCTTATCAGTATGCACAGGACGCACCTGTAAGACCCATTAAGAGAAAAGTAGTTCCTCCTGGTCAGTCAAGAGGATGAAATCCTGGCCTGGGTGGAGACTGAAACATCCCCTTGGGCAGGTCCATCACTCCTCCGGATGAAGAACCACTTGTAGAATGTGGGTTCACCTTAAGCCATGCCAAAGAGACGGGAGGAATTATTATTCCTTTAGTGAGATTCTACACGTTTTCTTCCCAGAATTCTTACTCCCTTGGACAGTCCCTATGTGCCAAGCCACTGGGTCTGCTCATCTTTGTGTCCCTCCCCAGAAAGCCATTGTGTTTTTTTCTCCTGGCTCTTTTGCATGCTGTTTAGAAGGGTACACTCATCCATTGCTGGTGGAAATGCAAACTTGTGCAACCACTTTGGAAAGCAGTGTGGCAGTTTATCAGGAAATTC